>NC_037357.1:20602743-20925375 GCF_002263795.3 Bos taurus | reverse complement strand
ACAATTGATATCCACAAGACTTTTTGTGTAAATGGAACATCAGTGAGGTTCCAATGTGATAACGGATGTGAACAGGATTGGCAAAAGCGAAAAACACTATATACAACACTGCAAATCAATTATGTTGTTGTTATTGTTTAGTAGCTCAGTTGTGTCCGAGTCTTTTGTGACCCCATAGACTGTAGCCCGCCAGGCTTCTCTGTCCATGGAATTCTCCAGGCAAGAATACTGGAGTGGGTTGCCATGGCCTCCTTCAGGGATCTTCCCGACCCAGGGATTGAACCTGCATCTCCTGTATTGGCACGCAGGTTCTTTACCACTGAGACACCAGGGAAGTCCAGACAGGTGTAAAGGGCTGTTATTCCCTCACTGTATTCTAAGGCAGTGGTTGTCCAAGTGTCTCCAGAATGGCAGTATTAGCATCACCTGGGAACTTGTTCGGAATGCAAATTTTCAGGCTGCATCCAAAACCTACTGAATCAGAAACTGCTATTCCAAGCCCTTGATAACTCAGATAACTAAACACCTGATCAGCCCTGGATTTTGGCTTTTCCCTAAAGGAAGGAGATACTTTATTGCCAGGATTAGGCCCCCAAATAGGGACTCCATCAGGACCCGCATCTTTCAGTCCTCGAAGGAAGTGCTTATCCTTAAAACAAAAACAAAACAATGCCTTAGTTCTTTTTCCAATCCACCCAACCAAAATATCACTAACCCATTGGGGAGAGCACCACATTTTATTATGACTAACATGATATTTAATGTGGAGCTTTTGTCCAAATGCAGTCCTAACACAGACCTAACTTTGGTTTCTCCAAACGATCATTTTAACCCAATGACTGCTAAGTGAAGGGGGTCTTTGGAATGTGGTGCTCACACAGGAGTACTTATTTTATCAGCAAAGCATGTATAATGTGGATTGTTTGCCAAGACATGGGAATAACTTCATGGTGACCATGAATTCTACTTGTGATACAAACAAGGAGCATTTATTAGTACTAAGCCTGTGCTAAGGGTTTTATAAGGATTTTCTTATTTAATCTTTTTTTTTCTCTCTCTCTCCTTTAATCTTAATGACTATCCTTGTTGTTGTTGTTGTTCAGCTGCTAAGTTGTGTCTGTCTGTTTGCGACCCCATGGACCGTAGCCCACCAGGCTCCTCTGTCCATGGGATTTCCCAGGCAAGAATACTGGAGTGGGTTGCCATTTCCTCCTCCAGCTGACCCAGGATCAAACCTGCATCTTCTGTGTCTCCTGTGTTGCAGGCAGATTCTTTACTACTGAGCCACCAGGGAAGCCCAACCATCCTTTGGGGAGGTACTATTATCACCCCCATTTTTCAGATTAGGAAACTGAGGCTCAGAGAGGTTAAAATAACTTGTTACCTAAATCAGACAGTGGAGTTTAAATTTGAAACAGAATCCATATTTTTTGAAAAGCCGAAGCTCTATTTGTTAGCCACTCTGCTATAGGAAATCTTTGACCTCATTCTCTGGGGGAGCCCCTTTTCCTTCCCTACTTCAGGCAGAGCAAACAATCTCTTTTCCATCCTCCTGCCCGTTAAACACACACACACACACACACACACACACACAAAAGAAGGAAAAAGGAGGTTGCCTGACTTCCTTCAGACCCATTAGCATTTGGAAATAGACTTAAGTAGAGCGTGAGGGATTTTAATAATCCTTATTGTCTTCCTTCTATCTAATCTAACTCTGAATCAAGTTACTGGGGAAAGTTGGTGGATCTCGTTTTCCCTGATGCCTCTTAACATTAAGAGCTAATCCTCTTACTGGGCATTGAGTTCAGCCTTCCCTCAGGGTTCACCTAAGTCTAAGAATTTGGACGAATGAAGGAATTATCCATCACCAAATAATTGCTCATCTTTTGAAAAAGTCATGATAAAATTAATATTTCCTTTTGAGAGACCAAACCATGGAATCTAGTAACAAGAAAAATTATCTGCCCTCAAGAAGAATATATGGAGATGAAGAAACAGATAATTCATCATTTCTACCATAACAAACATGATGGAATATCCTATTATGCATCAAGCACTGTGCAAGGAAATGGGGAAGATAGGGATGTGAAAATTCTCAATAAGGATATCTTCCTGGATTCATTTGGACTTTGAGATATTTTGTTCCTATTTTATCAAAGTGCCAGTGCCAAAAGCTGCATCAGAAGGCCTGTGCCCTTAAATATGGTTTCTGCTACCAAGAAGCTTAGAATCATGAAAGAGTAACAGCATCCACGTGTCGGAGAGAAGGGGACAACAGAGGATGAGATAATTGGATGGCATCACCGACAAGATGGACATGAGTTTGAGTAGGCCTGGGAGTTGGTGATGGACAGGGCAGCCTGGTGCGCTGCAGTCCATGGGGTCACAAAGAGCCAGACGTGACCGAGCAACTGACTGATTGCTAAACTTCACCATGACACTGCAGCATGGATGCCACCCCTTTTTATAGAGGAGGAAACTGATGCCAAGAGACTTAAGTAATTTGTCCAAGATCACACACCAGGTGAATGACCAAGCCAGTGTTTGAATCCAGATCACTCCACTTTGTTGGGTCAAACCAAATGGAATGGTGGGGCAGTGGTTAGGTGTAGTGGATGGGGGAGTCATGTGTAAGCCAGGAAGACAGAAGAAGGGGAAATGCAGACAACTCTTTCCCAAGCCTGGCTCCAAGAAAGGAAAGAAGTGTCAGAAATATGATTATTGGGGAAAGTTTGTTGTTTTGACTTGGTTTGTGAGTGGGAGTGATGAGAGAAAATGCGTGCCTGCCTTCTAGGTATTTACTGAGAGAAGCACTCCTCAATTTGTCACACAGAAAACCACTCCCACATACAGATGATTCACTTTGCTGTATAATAGAAACTAACACACATTGGAAAGCAACTATACTCCAATAAAAAGTAAAAAAAAAAAGAAAAGAAAACCACTCCCAAAGACTGATATTGACACTAACTGGTCAATTGATCTTGTTTGGTAATTTGTAATGTAAAGAAAGAAGACCCATATCAGAAAACAATGAAGGAAGCAAGTATAGGAGATGGGAATAGGAAAAATGCACCTCCAAACCTCTCCACCATGGTCCTGGTAGCATGTTACACGCCTGCTATGCTCAAGGACTAGTTTGATATCCACCTCTGGTATGTAAGCTCCCAAAATGGCCCTTAAGCTTTCTGCCCCAGGTTGTACATGCCTGCATAACTTTAAGGTGTGTGGAGTTTGTGGCTATCAGGAGATATCGTGCCCACATTTATGTTGCACTATATGGCAAGGGAGATTATTCTCCATGGGTCTGATCTAATCAGGTGAACCCTTTAAAAGCAGAGATTTTTTTAGCTGCTTGTAGAGGAGGAAGTCAAAGATTTGAAGCTTGAGAAGGATTTGACATGACAATTGCTTTGAACATGGAGGGAAACCACATGGCAAGGAACGTGGGCAGCCCTAGGAGCTGACTGTGATCCCTGGCTGACATTCAGCAAGGAAATGGGGACTTCAGTCCTGAAACCTCAGTGAACTGAATTCAGACAATAATCTGAATAAGCTTGGAAGTAGAATTGTTCCCAGACTTTTCAGAATGAAAAGTCAGCACAGCCAATGCCTTGATTTCAGATTTCATGATACCCTGAGCAGAGAATTTGGTTGACCTCTACCCTACAGAACTGCATGCCTAACAAATGGGTGGTGATTAGAAAGTCATTGTAATTTCTAATAAAATGTTGAAAAATGGATATACCATCTCTTCCAACAAGCTTTCCCTAACTAATCCCAGCTTAAGATGGTCTGCTGAGAACAGGGAACAAGTCTTATACATCATCACGATCCTCACTGGTGCTTTCATGCAGGGCTTCTCGGAAGGAACAGAGGAAAGTTGATGACTAGGAAAATCAGAGAGTAAACATTCCTTTAAACAGTAATTCTTGCTTTATCAAACCACAGGAGAGGTGCTCCATGGGAAACAAATGAGTGAGTGAATGAATTAGTGAGCGCTGCTTGCCCTTATATTCATTGGAAGGACTGATGCTAAAGCTGAAACTCCCATACTTTGGCCACCTGATGCGAAGAACTGACTCATTGGAAAAGACCCTGATGCTGGGAAAGATTGAAGGCAGAGAGGACAAGGGGATGACAGAGGATTGAGATGGCTGGATGGCATCACCAACTCGATGGACATGAGTTTGAGCAAGCTCCAGGAGTTGGTGGTGGACAGGGAGGCCTGGCGTGCTGCAGTCCATGGGGTCACAAAGAGTCAGACACGACTGAGCGACTGAACTGAACTGAACTTGCCCTTAAAGTGACTGAATGTCTTACATATCTAGTCAGGAGAACGCATCCATTACACTGAGTGAGGCACACACCTGTAGTATTGGCAAATTACCAAGTCCAAGCAGTACCCAAATCTGTGATGGGCAGCTCTGCTTCCTCCATCACTTAGACCTGCTTCATTTACCTTGGCATCAGTCATCCCTGTCCTTCACTTGTAATCCTAAGACATGCAGATCCCTCTTCCCTTTTATCTTCTTCATCTATCCACAATTACACAGATATAACTGCTATTTTCTTTACACTTAAATAGAATTTGGGGATATATATCCAAAGGAGGGCTCAGTGGTAAAGAATTCACCTGCCAGTGCAGGACATCTGGGTTCTATCCCTGGGTCAGGAAGACCCCTGGAAGAAATGGCAACCCATCCAGTATTCTTGCCTGGAGAATTCAATGGACAGAGGAGCTGGTGGGCTACAGTCCATGGGGTCGCAAAGAGTTGGACATGACTGAGCAATGAGCATGCATGCAATCATGCCCCCCACCAATCTAACTCTGAAATATGAACAATTTCATTAATCAGCAAAGGAATTTTATCCAAAACATGCCGTAGCAAATTTCCAAGTCAAAATAATTTTATTTTAGATTCAACTCAGTAAAGAGTGATTGAGTTCCTCCTTTGTGCCAGCACTGCACAAGGGTGGCTGATGCAAAGATAAGTAAAAAGCTGGTCCGTTTTCTCTGAGAGTATACGGCCTCTGTGTTGGGGAGAAGGACTTTACTACAAGGCAACTTTGATAAATATCAACAAGAGCTGTAGTCCAAAATGCAATGGGAACATGGGGGAGGAAGAAAGAGAGAAACTCTGCCTGAGGTGGACAGAGAATGAGTCCTAGATGAGGTGTCAACTAAGCTGTGCCTTGAAGATGAGCGCAGGATTTTGTCAGAGGCAAAACACTGTCCTTCCAGCAATCCACTAAGCTCTAACTTCACCGTTTGTGTTTGTTTGTTTTTTTTTTTTTTACTTCCAAGTGACTATATTTTTCATCATATCTTTTTTTTTTTTCTACCTGACTTTTCTACTGAAAGTGCACGTGAGCCAGGTATGCATCTTGGGGCAAGCAGGAAGTGAAAATCATGGAGATGAATTGCACTGTGGGGATTTGTGAGTGGGTGCTGGAGTCTACATTGAGGCAACCATTAAAGCCAAGCACTTGCTGAAATTACTTTCTGATCAGGCCAGACAAGATGTAATCAAGTTAAAGGATACAGCCTTGGGCAAAACAACAAAGAAAGAAACCAAGTGTGGAAATTATTTTCTAGGGGCCTCACGGCAAATCAGGAGAAATTCTAGGAAGAGCAGAATGATATAGTCGAAGGAGCAGGGCAGGGAGGACCAGAGAATATGAGTTTTGGCCTAGACTCAGGCGCTAATCAGAGAGTCTGTGACTTTGAACAGGCCACTTCCCCTTGCTAATATTGGATGATTTATATTATTTACCCTTGGTAAAAGAATAGGGAGTTAATAGCAGTCAGCAAAACAGTCAGGTAGATTCCAGAAAGCCTAAAAATTGTGCAACTAAAGAGTCCCTGAAATGCATTTACACCAATCCAATCCTCATCATTTCTACCTTGTCTAAAAGAATGGCACAGGAATTCATTCTACAAAGCTTTTGCCCATTGACATCCTAGGCCTAGAGATTTCAGTGTTTGGATTAACCCCAATTAGACCCTATTTGCTTACGCAAGTTCTTTGGAATTTCATATCTTTAATTGTTAAATGGCAACAGAAACATAGCCGTGTTTGGAAAATGGCATCAATAGTGAGAAAAGAGATTTGGAGAGATCTAATGACTTACATAAAGTGGAAGTGAGAAATAGATTTAAGGGAACTATATCTGATAGATAGAGTGCCTGATGAACTATGGAATGAAGGTTCGTGACATTGTACAGGAGACAGGGATCAAGACCATCCCCATGGAAAAGAAATGCAAAAGCAAAATGACTGTCTGGGGAGGCCTTACAAATAGCTGAGAAAAGAAGAGAAGACAAAAGCAAAGGAGAAAAGGAAAGATATAAGCATCTGAATGCAGAGTTCCAAAGAATAGCAAGAAGAGATAAAAAAGCCTTCCTCAGTGATCAA
The DNA here is from genome assembly GCF_002263795.3 of Bos taurus. Taxonomy (NCBI): domain Eukaryota; kingdom Metazoa; phylum Chordata; class Mammalia; order Artiodactyla; family Bovidae; genus Bos; species Bos taurus. Next base: position 20,918,956 of record NC_037357.1, on the reverse strand, counting down.
TGCAAAGAAATAGAGGAAAAACAAACAGAATGGGAAAGACTAGAGGATCTCTTCAAGAAAATCAGAGATACCAAAGGGAACATTTCATGCAAAGATGGGCTCGATAAAGGACAGAAATGGGTATGGACCTAACAGAAGCAGAAGATATTAAGAAGAGGTGGCAAGAATACACAGAAGAACTGTACAAAAAAGATCTTCACGACCCAGATAATCATGATGGTTTGATCACTCACCTAGAGCCAGACATTCCTGGAATGTGAAGTCAAGTGGCCTTAGAAAGCATCACTACGAACAAAAGCTAGTGGAGGTGATGGAATTCCAGTTGAGCTATTCCAAATCCTGAAAGATGATGCTGTGAAAGTGCTGCACTCAAATATGCCAGCACATTTGGAAAACTCAGCAGTGGCCACAGGACTGGAAAAGGTCAGTTTTCATTCCAATCCCAAAGAAAGGGCAATGCCAAAGAATGCTCAAATACTGTACAATTGCACTCATCTCAAATGCTAGTAAAGTAATGCTCAAAAATTCTCCAAGCCAGGCTTCAGCAATACGTGAACTGTGAACTTCCAGGTGTTCAAGCTGGTTTTAGAAAAGGCAGAGGGAACCAGAGATCAAATTGCAACATCACTGGATCATCAAAAAAAGCAAGAGAGTTCCAGAAAAACATCTATTTCTGCTTTTATTGACTATGCCAAAGCCTTTGACTGTGTGGATCACAATAAACTGTGGAAAATTCTGAAGAGATGGGCATACCAGACCACCTTATCTGCCTCTTGAGAAATTTGTATGCAGGTCAGGAAGCAACAGTTAGAAACTGGACATGGAACAACAGACTGGTTCAAAGAGGAAAAGGAGTACGTCAAGGCTGTATATTGTCACCTGCTTATTTAACTTACATGCAGATACATCATGAGAAACGCTGGGCTGGAAGAAGCACAAGCTGGAATCAAGATTGCCGGGAGAAATATCAATAACCTCAGATATGCAGATGACACCACCCTTATGGCAGAAAGTGAAGAGGAACTAAAAAGCCTCTTGATGAAAGTGAAAGAGGAGAGTGAAAAAGTTGGCTTAAAGCTCAACATTCAGAAAACGAAGATCATGGCGTCTGGTCCCATCACTTCATGGGAAATAGATGGGGAAACAGTGGAAACAGTGTCGGACTTTATTTTTGGGGGCTCAAAAATCACTGCAGATGGTGACTGCAGCCATGAAATTAAAAGATGCTTACTCCTTGGAAGGATAGTTATGACCAACCTAGATAGCATATTGAAAAGCAGAGACATTATTTTGCCAACAAAGGTCCATCTAGTCAAGGCTATGGTTTTTCCAGTAGCCATGTATGGATGTGAGAGTTGGACTGTGAAGAAAGCTGAGTGCTGAAGAATTGATGCTTTTGAACTGTGGTGTTGGAGAAGACTCTTGAGAGTCCCTTGGACTGCAAAGAGATCCAACCAGTCCATTCTAAAGAAGATCAGCCCTGGGTGTTCTTTGGAAGAAATGATGCTGAAGCTGAAACTCCAGTACTTTGGCCACCTCATGAGAAGAGTTGACTCATTGGAAAAGACTCTGATGCTGGAGGGATTGGGGGCAGGAGGAGAAGGGGATGACAGAGGATGAGATGGCTGGATGGCATCACCGATTCAATGGGCCGTGAGTTTGAGTGAACTCCGGGAGTTGGTGATGGAACAGGGAGGCCTGGCGTGCTGTGATTCATGGGGTCGCAAAGAGTCAGACATGACTGAAGTGACTGAACTGAACTGAATGACTTACATAAATTCAAACAGCTGGTGTCAGAACTCAAATTTATCTCACTCCAGAGCTCATGTTCTTATCACAATCCAAATAAAGCTGAAATAGCTAAAACACTTACTACTGAATCTTTTCAAACTGCTTCTTGAGTGATGACTAGTTAGTGTCCTCTTTTTTAAAAGAGGAGATGAGTAAGGCTCATGAACTTTGTGTTCGTTTTCTATTGCTGTGGTAATAAATATGACTAACATAGTGGCTTTGCCACACACACAGGTGTCCCAGTGGTAAAGAATCCACCTACCAATGCAGGAGATGTGGGTTTTGATCCCTGGGTGGGAAGATCCCCTGGAGGAGGAAATGGCAACCTACCTCAGATTTCTTGCCCCGGGAAAATCCCATGGACAGAGGAGCCTGGTGGGCTACATACAGTTGCATGGGGTTAGAGTCGGGCTTAGTGACATATGACTTAGTGACTGAGCACAGACATACATATAACTTAGTGGATTAAAAGAACACCATGTATTATCATCACAGTTTCCATGACTCAGGAATCTGGGAACAGTGTGGCTGGGTCCTCTGCTCAGGTTTTTTGTGAAGGCATGCACACATGGTCAGTCGTGTCCGACTCTTATGCAACCCTGTAGACTGTAGCCCACCAGGCTCCTCCTGGTCCATGGGATTCTCCAGGCAAGAATACTGTAATGGGTTACCATTTTCCTCCTCCAGGGAGCAAAACTGCATCTCTTGTGTCTCCTGCATTGGCAGGCGGATTCTTCACCACCGTACCACCATGGGAAAGCTCAGGCTTTCACAAGGCTGCAATCAGAGTATTAGCTGGAACAGAACCTCATCTGAAGCTCCAAGTTGTCTTCTACGCTTGTGTGCTTGTTCACCAAATTCGTTTTCTTGTTGCAGTAGAACTCATGGCACTTTCTTCTTCAAGGCCAGCAGGAAGGAGAATCTGGTCTTCTTCAAGTCTCGTTTTTCAGGGAAGGCCTGGAATCTCTTTTAAAGGGCTAACCAGATTAGGTCAAGCCCACCGAAGATAATCTTCTTTTAATTAACTCACATGACTGGACTAGAGGCCTTATTTGCAGCTGCAAAACCCACTACCCTTGTCTGTTCTATTGGTCAGAAGCAAGTGACAAGCTCCACCTACATTCAAGGGGATGGGCTTATATAAGAGTGTAGGTATCAGAGTATAGGAATTATTAGGGTCATCTTAGAATTTTGCCTATCACATCATTTAAGCAAGTTTTCCAATTGATGTTTTCCATATTTCTATCAGGGATACCTGAATTATTTAATACCTCTGGAGCTACAATTACAATAAATGTTTATTCATACCTCCTTCCCTATATCTGTGTTCTTATTGCCATTTAACAATTTAAGATATAAAGTTAGAAAAGCAAGTGTGAACAGCAATACTGGGTTTCTCAGGTGGCTCAGTGGTAAAGAACCCACCTGCCACTTCAGGAGACATAAGAGACCCAGGTTTGATCCCTGCGTCAGGAAGATCCCCTGGAATAGGGAGTGGCAACCCAACAGGAATACTACCTATCTTTCAGGGCTGCTGTCAGGATTAAATTCAATAATATGTGTTAAATGCCTCACATACAGTAGTAGCCACAAAATAGGTGCTCAGTGAGCAGTGGCCATGGTAAGGAAGACTGAGAGGCCCATCCTGCTACTGAAGACTTTCCAAGTGGCTGGGTTGATCCATCATGGAGGACCATGTCCACTATTTCCTTTGTTCTGGAACCCCAAAGGGAGTATTAGGCTGAGTCCAGGGGACTGCTGGGAGACGAGTAGTAAGAAAAGATCTAAAAGTCTTGGGAAAATGTGTGCTAAATGGTAAATATAAAAATAATACATCATCCCTTTGAAGACAAGGTGTGACATATACGATATTTGCTTCTGTTAGGCAATTTGAATATTAAAAACATGTTTTGTTCCAGAGTTTATCTTCTTTAAAGTGAATAAGGTAGAAAATAAAATTCCTTTTGTTTGCATAATAAAAGCTATTTTTTTAAATCTTGTGTATGTGTGTTTGGTGAGGAGTAATGGAATGACCCTCAGGTCTTTAATTATTCCTATCTATTCTCCCTTTTTCTCTTCTTCTTCTCTTGGGTGCACGACGATTTCCCAGCTCTATATTATTTGGTTTTTCCAAAGAGTATACAAAGGGAGTAGTGTGGATGACTATAGCAAGTGACAAAGAGAACTTTTGAAGAAGCGTGTTATAATCTTTTCTGCTATTATATGTTCAGTTACTATAACAACCAAGGAGAGAAAAAGAAACTCTAGTAGAGCAGAGCTCCCAGCTCCTGGGCCATGGACTGGTTCTGGTCCAAGGCTTGTTAGGAACCGGGCCACACAGCAGGAGGTGAGCAGCAGGTGAAGCCAAAACCATCCCTCTCCTCCTGCAGTCCATGGGAAACTGTCTTCCACAAAAGTGCTCCCTGGTGCCAACAGGTTGGGCACCGCTGTAGTAGAGAACAGCCCATGGGCCAAACCCGGCGGGAAATTTTCATTACATGAGTAGATGTTAGTGAAACAAAATTTAGACAGATGAATTTTAGGTGGTTTTTGGGGGTGGGGCTAAAGCCAAAACAAAATTATATTAACATTATTATTTCCAAAGTCTTTCTGGATAGTACAGTGCATGGTTGGATGGTATCACAGCAGATAAAGCAATGACACTTTCCATTAATTCTGCATCCTGGCTCATAGCCAATCCTATAACCTAAACACTCATGGTTCTTGTAACTGGTAAACTCAATCACGTGGAGCTGCTGTGTGGTCTCTTAGCTTAACCTACAATGTTTGATGAATGGGTCAACCTGCAGGAGAGTTCAGCCTCTAAAGTGTACTCCATGGTACAAAGCTATATAGGAGGTGGCTAATCTCATCAATGCCAAGAGACACTCTCAATAATCCAGATATTAAAGAATTCAAGGATTCAATTAGTCACCCCCAAATGTACCTCAGAGAGTTGGACTGTGAAGAAAGCTGAACGCCAAAGAATTGATGCTTTTGAACTGTGGTGCTGGAGAAGACTCTTGAGAGTCCCTTGGACTGCAAGGAGATCCAACCAGTCCATTCTGAAGGAGATCAGCCCTGGGATTTCTTTGGAAGGAATGATGCTAAAGCTGAAACTCCAGTACTTTGGCCACCTCATGAGAAGAGTTGACTCATTGGAAAAGACCCTGATGCTGGGAGGGATTGGGGGCAGGAAGAGAAGGGGATGACAGAGGATGAGATGGCTGGATGGCATCACCAACTTGATGGACGTGAGTCTGAGTGAACTCCGGCAGTTGGTGATGGACAGGGAGGGCTGGCGTGCTGTGATTCATGGGGTCGCAAAGAGTCGGACACGACTGAGCAAGTGAACTGAACTGAAGCACAATTATCCATATTTATATTATTGATGTAATAGCACATAAAACTTGCCCATTTCTACTCTCCCTGAAAACAGCAGACAGACTACTCACAGTCATGTACAGCTTGGGATTTCCTCTTTTGAACCAGAGTAGGAAGATAGTTAAGAATTTGACATGAAAAGAATTTCTTTTTCCTCTCAAATAGTCATTTAGCAAAGTGTCCTTCAATATTCCATATGATCTCAACACCTCCCCTTTTATCACTGTTAAAGTCTTAAGAAACAAGTTTGTAAAATGAAATGCTTTCCTTCCTCTTCATATCACATCACTAGAGCACCAAGATGGGGGTTTTTAGTGATGCCATATACCCAACTCCCTCTCAAAGGGGAAAATCAGAAAAGGAGGTTCTATTCAGTATAGTCACCCACATATTTCTAATAGCAGCCCTTATTTCAGAGGATGCATGTGTACTTGAGGAATGGAGTGACCTGGGCGATGACGATTCCTGGGGCAAAGTTTATACACGATGTAATACACCAGAAGGAAGTCCCACTTGAAGAAGAAATGAAAAGCCTGCTGCTGCTGCTAAGTTGCTTCAGTAATGTCCAACTCTGTGTGACCCCATAGATGGCAGCTCACCAGGCTCCCCCATCCCTGGGATTCTCCAGGCAAGAACACTGGAGTGGGTTGCCATTTCCTTCTCCAATGCAGGAAAGTGAAAAGTGAAAGGGAACTCACTCAGTCATGTCCGACTCTTTGCGACCCCATGGACTGCAGCCCACCAGGCTCCTCTGTCCATGGGATTTTTCAGGCAAGAGTACTGGAGTGGGGTGCCATTGCCTTCTCCAATGAAAAGCCTAGAAAGGTTACTATTCTTAAGCTTATTTAACAATAACTAATTCTAATATTAATAAGGATGGAACCCAATGACCACAAATAATACAAAGGTGAGACTAACCATTAGGAATATTTCTCCTTTCTCTATAACTCATTAGCATTTAATTCTATTATTCACTAATATCCCATAGGGAGGAGACTTTCAGAACTGAGCTACTATAGACTGAGAAATGAAAGAGACTTTTTTCTGTTTTAAAGTAATTTGCCATCTTGGGGTAGATAAAACAGTGACTTTCTTCTGAGCTGTTTTGGAGACAGACCTTCCCAAGAGAAGCGTGCTCAGTAAGGGGAGATTCATCTATAAGCATCCCTGCACACATATCTGGGCTTCTCTAGTGGCTCAGTGGTAAAGAATCGGCCTGCAATGCAGGAGACCTGGGTTTGATCCCCGGGTCAGGAAGATCCCCTGGAGCATGACAACCCACTCCAGTATTCTTGCCTGGAGAATCCCATGGACAGAGGACCCTGGAGGGCTACAGTCCATATGGTTTCAGAGAGTCGGACATGACTGAAGTGACTTAGCACACACACATACGTATCTATGGACTCTTTCCTCAGAGGATGACCTGACTGCTGTCTCCTCCTGAAGTCTAAGGATGCAGGATGAAAAGGAATGGACACAAGAGAATCTAAGGACTTGTGAGGCAAACCTAGAGGACAGAAGAGAGTAGGAGTTGAGCACAGGTGTTTTCCTAACTTACGCTGACTGAACATGTGGTTGTCCAAGTGATTTTTTTTTTCCTGCCATTAAGTAGGCCAGGGAAGTTCCACGATGCAAGGTAAAAAGGCAGAATTCCATGGCATCCTTGTCTCTTACAGTGAGAGAACTGCAAAGGACTTGAGAGGTCACGTGTCTGAGTCCCCACATTTGATAGATGAGGAAATTGATGTGCAAGCACAGTAAAGGACTTGCTTGGGGCCGAGTTGGGGCTTGAACTGAATTGAGAGCTCATGTGGGCAGAGAACACATGCTCTTCTCTGTGGTCTCCACTGGGCCAGGTGTGGCGCTTCGCCTGCGGAAGGCCAGTAAGTAAACTGCTGTTGAGTTGTGCTGACTTCAGATGTCTTGGCTCTCAATGACTCTCATGATTCCCCATGTCACTGCCTTTCAAAGCTGAGTCTATGAACCACACATCAAAGTGATGACCAGTAAGTAATGTAGACTGGAAATTGGCTGGGAGTGGGGGCAAAAGAAACAGATGGTCTCAGACACGTTAACCACACTTTTTCAGGAAGATATTTTAAAGGAAAAACAGAGGGGAAATATATAGGATTAAAGTAGGAATCAACAAGAAGGGGTGCAGGTAGGAAGGGGTATGTGTTTTTCATGTCAAATGTCCCCAATGTGTGTTGTCTTTATCAAATGTTCAAAGGTCATCTTTAAAATTCTTCTGGCTGATATGTGAAGAATGGACTTTTGGAAGGCAAGACTGGATATGAAGAGAAGAACATAAAGAAATCATGAAACAAAAGGGAGTTGCTCACTGGCTTAAGGAAAACAGCTGAAAAAAATACAGCTCTTTTCATGATATATGGATATATTGCAAGGTATTTTTCTCAATTGATTTGAGGGCATGAAATGTCAATGGTTTAATAGACGTGTTTTGTTATACCAGCAATTGACGGACCTTAAAAAGTGATGCTTAAGGATGCTGCTACCAGTTTGCATCATTCGGAGAGAGAAATTCCAGAATGCCATTCTAGCATATTCCTTTACAAATATAATCTTGCTCATTTTCTATTCGCTTGCCCAAAACCCTTCCAAAAGATGCAATTCAATTCATCCTCAGAAAACTTCTTGTTTGAATTTATTGAGAAAATACCCACATATGAATTAGAGAAGCCTGCATTTCCTTCCCCTGTGATCTACTGGAGCCAGTCTTTCTAGATATTTTAAGCATTTGGGCTTCCACTCAACTGTTATTTTCTAGTGCAACAGTTTGCAAATGGTGGCTGTGAACCTAAGGGTTCAAAGCCATTGCTTCTGTAAATATTTGGCTCAGGCTTTCTGCGTGTGAAGGCACATACATATATATGAAAATAAATATAAAATTATATTAAAATTTATAGTTAATTTAGCCTAAGCACTCAGATATTGTATACACCAATTTTTAACATTTTGACTGTTATCAATGCTTTATCTTAAGTTACCAGGTTGACTGTTTCTGTGAATTCCTTGGAATAAAGCTTGTTCTACCATCTTCATTTTTTTTTTTAAATAGAAATATATTTGGCATATAATATTGTGTGCATTTAAGGTATACAACATGTTAATTTGATAAATTTTATATTGTAATATGATTGTCATGTAGCAATAATTAGCACCTCTGTCATGTTACATGTCCTTTCTTTTCAATAGTTGGAATAATTAAGTTCTAGTCTCTCAGCAAGTTTGATGATTACAAACAATATCGTTGTCTATTTCACTGTACTGTACATTAGATCTCTGGGCTTATTCACTACTTGTTGCAAAATTGTACCCTTAAACAACATCTGTCCCATTCCTCCTACCCCCATTCCCCAGTAACCACCATTTTACTCTCTATTTCAATGACTTTGGCCTTTTCAGATTCCATCTTCCATCTCTGTGATTGAAGCATATCTCCATATTGCAAGGCAAGCTGCTATATAAGTCAGCTCAGGCTGCCATAACAAAATACCATAGATTGGTGGCTTAAACAACAGAAATTATTTCTTATAACTCCAGAGGCTATAAAGTACAAGATCAAGGTGTTGACTGATTCAACACCTATTAAGAGAACTCTCCTCTTGGTTTGCAGATGGCTGACTTCTTGCTGTGTCTTCACAAGGTAGAGAGAGAGAAAAAAAAAAAAAGAGAAAGAGGATATCTTCCTTTTTTAATAAGGCCACAATCCTATCAGGTTAGGGCCCTACCCTTATGACCTCATTTAACCTTAAATTACCACCTAAAGACCCTGTCCTCAAACACAATCATATTGGAGTTAGTGCTTCAACATAAGAACTGTGGCAGAGAGGGGCTCACACAATTCAGCCAACAGTAGCTATGAAAAGATTTCCCCATTTTTGGCTAGCTTACTATGAGTCACCTCTTTTCGGACACTGAAGAATTTAAACATAATTGGGAAATAAAATGAGCACTACTATTATCCCCATTTTACAGACAAGGAAACTAAGGCTCAGAGATATGAAGCAACTTGTTCAAAGTAGCATAGTGAGTAATTCAGAATTTGCAGTTGATTTTATCTGACTTCAAAACGACCTCTTGTTGCCTTCCTTTTCACTTCTCCCTCCTGGACAGGGGCCTACCTCATGATCCCAGGAGCTGCCTAAGGGCAGCAGCCAGATCTCATCTCTGAAGCCCTTCCAGCACCTAGTGCAGGGCCTGGGATGAAGGAGGAGGTTTGTTTAGTTATTTACTTACCCATGGTCAAATAGCAAGTAAATATGTACCATGTTACATGGTGATAAACGCTATGCATGTATGAGAGGGGGCTAGAACATTGTGAGGTGGCGGGGGGTGGTGGATTACAATTTTAAATAGTGTAGTTGGGGGAGGCCTTATTTTTTCCCTTAATTTATTTATTTTTAATTGAAGCATAATTACAATATTGTGTTGGTTTCTGCCATACATCAACATGGATCCGTTATAGGTATGGGAAGGCCTTATTGAAAAAAAACTGTCTGAAGCAGGTGAGGGAGCAAACCAAGTAGATACCCAGGGAAAGAATGTCCCGGGCAAAGGGCACCACAAGCGCAAAGGCTTGAGGCTGGGAACGTGCTGCAGGTGTGGGAATGGCAAGGAAGCCAGTATGAGGAGAGATCCTTGTGAGGATTAAATGAGGTCACGTGCACGAAGCATGCAGCATGGGACCCGGCACTAAGGGGTCCCTCCGCAAGCTGGGGGTGCGGCAGGGAAGAGAAGCACTCAGAGGGCCTCTGGCATGCTGTCCAGTTTGACTGCACAGAAGAGATCAAAGTCCTCTGGCGGAGGTGATGGACTCACCTTCCTGCTGCCCGAGAAGGACACAGTGTGGGCTTGGACCCAGGGAGGACTCGATGGAGGCCAGTGCCATTTTCACCCAGGAGCTGGCACCTGAGCTGACGGCCCCCTCATGCACGAGCCTTGCTGAGGATGCTGGTGGGGAGAAAAGGGAGTGGCCTTGGAGTGACTTTCCAGGCCATGGCGGGTGGCAGAGTGATGTGGGGTCTCATTTCCACCCTTCCGGTTGGGAGCCTCTGGGCCTTTCCAGTGCACAGATAACCACAACCAACCTTGACTCAAACACAGGCTAACTGGAGTCCGCATTGTCCTGTGAGGTCGAGGCATCCATCCTTCCTAGTTTACATTAGAGACATCAGGCTCAGTGAGGTCAAGTTCCCTGCCTGAGATCTGCTAGGCGATGAGAGGCGGCACCAGGGGAGGAGCCCCCACTCTTAAATTCAGTGCTGTCACACGCCATGAATGACTCCTAGAATGAGAAACACCTAAGAGTTTTAGGGCACCTGAGTGACTGGGAGATGGTGGGCAGGTCACCTTGCTTCTGTTCTCTAGGCTTCTCCCCATCTGTTAGATGTGGGGGGACTCCTCATGGCTTGCTATAGATGGATACGCAACTTCACACCACAAAGATGAGCCTGGGGCTACCCAGGCAGGCCTGGCAATGATGGTATGAAAATCCAGAAGGCCTGGCTGGCCTGTTATACTGGAGATACATTTGGCAACTCCTGGCCTACCAGGCTGACCCTGCTAAGCAGAAAAAATATGTTCTCTCCTCTTGTCCAAAAAAATACAAAATAAAAAAACTCATAAACCCTGCTTTTGGCCCCTTCACATAAATATGAGGAAGATGAATGGAAAATGAAGGAGTGAAAAACTTGACCAAATGCTTGGTCAGTTGATAACTGATCCTTACAGCTCCGGGGCAGTGTTACTGTTGTAGGGAGTGGGAAGGGATTGGATGGAGGATAGCATTGCTGGCGGGGTGAAGGAAGAGGGTCCCAAAGATGGAAGGGGCTTTGCAACAAGAGCATCTGTTGTGGGTGCCTTCATGCAGAGCTAGAGCTTTGTTGCATATGCCTTCAGGATCCACTGCTGGAGTGCTGAGAGGGCGCCTAGGTGAAATCGTCATCCACAAGTACTGTTTTGAGCACTCTCCAAACAGTGCCTCATTTAATCCTCCCAACAACCCCAAGAGGCAGGTTCTATCTTCTGCCATTTTACAGAAAGGAAATACAAGCATAAAAGTGCTAAAAGACTTACATACAATCCTGCCCCTAGTAAGTGGCAGAACTGGAATTCACACCCAGGGCTGACTGATGCTAGTACCTGGACATTTCGCCAAAGCCTCCTTCTTGTCTGTCTATTTGCACCCCATCATCCATTCCCTTTGGTTTCTGGGGACACAGAGGCTGGCCTGGCAAGGAGATGGTGTTCTGGGAGGCCAAGGCTACAGCAGGGAGTACTGACCTGAGACCCTGGGGGAATGGGGCCCTGAGGCCAAAACAACTGCAGAAGTTGGAAAGCATGCAGGACAGCTCAGAGCCAAAGTGCCAGCAATGTGTTCAGAGGGCTGGTGCCCACAAGGGAGCCAGAGGTGGTTATGGAGGTTGGGATACATACTAGGAGATGGGATGTAACACAAGCTGGCTGGAAACCAGAAGGGGTGGGGGAAGAGAGAGGCTGCCACAGGGGCGGCAGCATCTTTCAAGGCGAGTGACCACGCCCCCAGGTGACACACGCAAGTCTCAACGGCATGACGTCATTTCACCCTCACAGCAATTCAGAAACACAGCACATCCACCTCCACTTTATCAGAGGAGAAACTGAGCAAGGGAGGATCAAAGCTGGGAACCAACTCAGATCTGGCTGACTGCAGATCCCAGGTATCCAGTGGTGAATCCTTCTGATCTGTGTGTGGTAAGTACAGTTAACCCTTGAACAATCCAGCTTTGAATAGCACGGGTCCACTTACTTATGGGTTTTTTTCAATATGGCTGGATGGCATCACTGACTCGATGGACGTGAGTCTGGGTGAACTCCGGGAGTTGGTGATGGACAGGGAGGCCTGGAGTGCTGCGATTCATGGGGTTGCAAAGAGTCGGACATGACTGAGTGACTGAACTGAACTGAACTCCACTACTACACGATCCACAGTTGGTTGAATCCTCAGGCACAGAGGGACTGCATACACGTGGAGGGCTGACTATGAGTTACACACAGATTTTTTGCCGTGTGGAGGGACAGTGCCCCAATCTCTGCCTTGTTCAAGGCTCAACTGTATATATTGATGACCTTGAAGGCCCAGAGGCAGAGGGCCATACCTCTCCAGCCCTGCAAATAAAGGATCTGATGCCTGTAATACTTGGAGCAGACAGGTCAGGAACTTGTGTCCTTTGCCAACATATCTGCAGGCAATTAAGTTCAATCTCCCCGGGACGGGGGGTAGGGGGGAGAAAAACCTTCCCATTTCTAATTTAACATCAACCAAAACTTCCAGAAAAAGTTTAGTTCTAATTTTGCATAAGTGCCTAAGTATAGCCTGTAGGAATACTACAAAGAATTTATTAATTTGTCCCCTATATTAATTCATTTATGGCTTGCGGAAATTATAATTAAAAATGAGAGGTCACAAACATCAATTAAAAGAATTGAGCAATGCTAGAGAGATTTTATTTTTCAAATCCATTGACAATGGGGGAAAAAGCTATGTCAGAAATTCTAACAAACGAAAATATCAAGCACCAGGCACATCAGTAAATATATCACAAGGCTGGGTTGTTTACAAGCATGAAAATCTCAGGGAATGAGCGCAGAATCACTAAAAGTCTTATTTGCAACCTAGCACTGGTCTTGCTAGATGACCTTGGGACAATAGCCCAGATCCACTCTCCATTCTTCCCCATCTTGCTCTTCCCCCCTCTTGCTCCAAGAGGCAGACCCAAATGGGATGCACCTGGGCTCTCTAGCCCTCTGACTTCTGGTTGGGTTTGGTCAATGAAAAGCCCTGGCAGAAGAATGAACGGTGGAAGGAGAGAGAAAACAGGGTCTTTATTCTCCTGGTTCCCTTATTATTTGGGTGCTATAGACTGAATGTTTGTCCTCCTTCCCCTTAATTCCTAAATTGAAACCTAATCCCCATTGTGATGGTATCTGGAGGTGGGACCCTTGGGAGGTGAGTAGGTCATGAGAGCAGAGCCCTCGTGAATGGGATTAATGCTGTTATGAAAGAGACTGCAGAGAGTTTCTTCTCCCCTCCCTCATGTAAAGACACAGCAAAGAGACCACAGTCTGTCAATGAGGAAGCAGGTCCTCACCAGACACTGAATCCACCAGCACCTTAATGGTGGGCTTCCCAGCCTCCAGAACTGAGAAATAAGTTTGTCTATAAGCCAGCCAGTTCATGATATTTTTGTTAACAGCAGCCTGAATAGACTCAGACACTGGACTATAGTTTGGCAGAGCCTGCAATCCTTCACCAAAAACCACATGTCCTGTTGTGCATTCCCTTGCCACAGCTACAGTTTACCCTGTGTTCCATGTCTACTCCCTCCCCTTGCTCCTTCTGGCTAGGGGTGGTAACAGCTCCCTGCTGTGGCTAGATAGACCCAGAATTTTTCACCACCCCTTGTGGGTTCCCTTTACCCAGCCAACAAACACTTTGTCTAAGCAGCCCTTCCTTAGACTGTCCTCAAGTTACCCCTTTAGGTACAACATCTCATTTCTCCTAGTGCCATGATCAGTGCACTCATGGAACATCTGTGGGCCTCCAAACCTCTGTTTGGGTAATAGAATTTTGTTTTCTAACCATCCCAGTGAGATTCAATAATTCACCAAATATTTATGGAATGCTAACATGTGCCAGATGCTCAGAGTAGAAATGAGAAAAACAGTGATACCTTTGGTTCTGTGAAAAAGAGATGCTATTTCTGTCTCAGGAAGGAATGGTACTTCATTTATCTCACTCCTCTCCAGAATTTCCATCAGGGAGCTCGGAACTGGGGATAGGCTACACTCATTCTCCAAGGAGCACCTGCCCTCCTAAGGTAGAGTTCCTGCCCAAGAAGCCCTGAATTCTGGAATAATAGGTTGAGGGCCAGGTGTAGAATAGAGTTGCTGCAAAGGCTTGAGATAAACTTCTTTCATAGGACCTTTATGTGGTAATGTTAACTAATAAATTAAACATGAAAAAATAACGCACAGCCTGGGAATCCAGAAACTTGAGTTAACAACTCCAGCACTTTCACTTGCATGAGAACGTATCTGAAAGACCTAAGTATAAGACCTGGCTTATAGTAAATACTCAATTTGTTGATGGGATAACAGCACATAGAAACAACCATAATAGAAGAGACAATAGCTAATAGTTATATGGTGATTCAATATGACATGCACTATTTGAAAGTCATGTGCATGTAAACCCAATTAACCTTATGAAATGGATCTGTTATTAACCCTATTTTTTCAGGTGAGGAAACTCAGGCCATGGAGAGTATATTAGTCATTTCCTATGGCTCTGTAACAAAGTACCTCAAATATGTTGCTAAACAAAAAGGAAGTGATCTCTTCACAGAATAATGTTGGAAGCTGAGGTTCCAAAATCGAGTAGTATAGGGTGGAAACCAAGATGTCAGCTGATCCAGTCCCTTGAAAGGGCTCCTTGCCGTTAGGGCTTTGGTGTGCTGCCAGAATATTCTTGGCTTTTTGGCCTCATCATTCCTAAGCTGCCATCGCTCCATGATCGCATTGTTTTCCTCTTTTGTCTGTGTCCAATCTCCCTCTGCCCATCTCTTACAAAGGATACATTTGATTGCATTTAGGGGCCCACCTAGATCATTCAGAGTCATCTTCTCATCTCAAGATCCCTTAATTACAAAAGGGCAAATTCCTTTTCCAGCTAAGGGTAATATATACAGGCCCCAGGGATAAGGACTGAAATATTTTTGGGGTCATTATTCAACCTATCATGGAGGGGTAATAGTAACTTGCTCAAGATCACACAAATGCCTATTATTAAATCTATATTATTATACAATTGGGGGCATAGTACCTAATCTCATCTGTGAAAAGGCAGTGGAAAGCTCTGCCCTATGGTACACAAAGAATAATTATTAGATATTTAGGGGAGAATGCAAATGTACAAAGGCAGAGCCTCTGTTTCGCTTAGTGTCTACCCCAGCCTTAATGACCATTTAGGACAAGTTTGTCGAAGGAATAATAAATGAATGCATTAATGAGAGCACAGTGCATTCACACTGACCTTCTCAGTATTACAAAGTCCTTTTTTATTCATCATCCACTTGACCTCACCATAAGCCTGTGAGGAAGATAGTGTGGGCCCTATTGGTCCCATTTTACCCATGTGAAACAGCTCAAGGAGGCTAATAACAATAATCAATACCATAGCATTCTTGAAGTGCTTGCTGTGTGTCAGGTTCTGTGCTAAGCCCTTGCTCAAGTTGCAGGCTAGGTAAGTTTCATGATGGTAAATGATAGAGTCTGAACCAAGTTTTTTTTTTTTTTTTTTTAAATGGGCCTTCTCAGAGCTCAGAGTCCAGGCTGTGCGGGAGGTAGTGACCAAAAGGCCCTGAAATCTCCTCCTGGAGATGGTCTGATGAACCCCATGTTTGTGGAATATTAGGCCCATATGTTTCTGATGTGGGGTTAGGAACTTTTAGTGTCGAGAGACCCTGGTTCCAATGCAGGTTCTGTTGCCTGACCTGGGCTAGGCTGCTTTGCCTCTAAACCTCAGCTTCCTCACCTGTAAATAAGGATGCAGTGGTTTCCTATTGTCACTGGGTTGATTGGAAGACAAAACAAGGTAGTCTGTGTAGGCATTTAGTGCAGGGCCCAGGCTATGATATTCATCAGTGGCTAACATTACTGTTGTGATTGTTATTACTATTGTCACTATCCATTGTATTATTAAGCCAACTTGGCTTTGGGGATTACCACTGCCTGAGTGATCTTGGGGTAAAGGATGTGGCATCTCTTTCAAAACTCAAATAATCCTGATGCTTGGTACCACAAGCTATTCTCCCACCCTTTCTTCCCCTTTCAGCCATTAAAGGCTGTTCACTTGAGTCGTTTTCCCTGGGTTTAGACGTCTTCCTTGGTGGGAGGCAAAAGTGGTGGCACAGAGAGTGCTCCAAACATGTGGGGCTGACTCTCTCCTCTCTGTGTCCTTCGCCTCCTCTAGGCCCAATGGCTTCCTGCTGCCCACAAGGTCTGCCTCCTAAACACCATCCAGGGTACCACAGAGGGTCTGGATTGTGCTTTCCCCTGGCAAAGGTACCTTGGAAGCCTGGCCCAACTCAAAGAGAGCTAAAGTCATCCTGGTGCTTATGTGCTTTCTTCCTGAGGACAGGCCTGTACCCCAGCCACCTGTACAATACTCGGATATTTGGCATGGGCATGGCTCTGGAGGGCCCTTATTACATCTTGTTCAGCATCCCCACCCCCATCCCTGCTGTTTCACAGGAGATGAGGCCTCTTACTGGGACAACTGAGTCACCCTTCCTCGTCACCCAAACACCACATCACCAGCCTGGCTTAGGGACTGGGCCAGCTGTACAATCTGGGAAGCCTTTCCAATTCTATCTTTTAAATAAAAAACCCAAGTTGCAAACTCAAAGCTAGCTGCCAGGAGAAGGGACCCACCTGTTCAAAGCTACCTTTGAAGCTCATTCTGACTTTTTCTTAGAAATCTAGTATTTTGTATATCTTATATAAATATTATATATCAGTATCAATAATGGACTATTTAAGACTTGCTATGTATAAGATCGGTAAAAGAACCTGGCCTGCAAGGTAGGAGACCCGGGTTCGTTTCCTGGTTGGGAAGATCTCCTGGAGAACGAAATGGCAACCTACTCCAGTATTCTTGCCTGGAGAATGCCATGGACAGAGGAGCCTGGCGGGCTACAGTCCATGGGGCCGCAAGAGCTGGACACAACTTGGCGTCTAAACCACAACCATGTATAAGGACACTACAAAAAGCATATATTATACACATATGATCTTGTTTAAGGTTCATAATGACCTTATGAGCCATTTTACAGATGAGAAAATGAAGGCACTTCTCCAAGATCACACAGCTAGTTGAAAAGGAGAGCTAGAATGAAAACCCAGGTTTGTGGGGATTCTGGAATATGTGCTCTTGATGTTTAACCACTGACATGAACTGAGATGGGACTGAGCTGATTTCTCTCTATTCCTTCTCCTTAAATGGATTTTTTTAAAGCGATTTGGCACAAGAAGCCAAGTGTCCACCAGAGGCAGGCACTGTATCTTCTGGGGCTCTGCTGTTCTTCCTTATCACTCTTCCCCTCACTTTGCTAACAGAATTTCCCTCACTTTGCTAACAAATTTTCCCTCAGAATTCAGGGCTGTGGCCTTACAATTGTGTAGTCTATGAGTATACCAAGGCCATGTGGCTGCAGAGTAAGATATGAGTGGAAATGACTGAGCCAATCTTTCTTTATTCCTTCCCCTTAAATGGCATCCTAAAAAGCCAACTTGCAAAAGTCGAAGGGACACTTTTCTCTAATCCACATGAAGGCACTATATGGGCTAGCCCTGTTCCTGCTCAGATCAGGGTTGTGCCATAAACGTTTCCACTGGACTGGTTTCCCTCTTTGCATTTTTAGGATTTTTTAAATTATGAAGGAGTCACAGAACATCACTGTCTAAGAAGGGTGCATTAACCTCATCTGGGGAATACAGATAGGCCACAGAGGGAAAACCTCCACTGAATACAAATGCTTTAGCATATAGATAGAGAGTGGCAGATCAATCTATTGTGGCAGAGCATCTATTCATTCATTCATTCTTCGAACTAGTTTTTACTGAGCTCCTTCTATGTGTTGTGCTGGATTGCCAGGAATACATGGGTGAATAAGACAAAAACAACTACTGCCCTCCTAGAGTACAGTCTAGTGGAAGAGACATGCAGTAAAAGTAAACAAACAAATGAATACATAATTACAAATCATGGTAAGTTGTGCCAAGGAGAATAGCAGAAAAATAATGGGAGGCAAAAAACAGGGAGGCCCTACTTCAATTGAGTATTCAAAGAAGGCCTCACTAAAGGAAGAATATTTAAACTGAGATTAAAGGGGCAAACAGGATACATCTACATGATGAATCGGGAGAACAATAGTCTAATTAGAGGTGTGTATGAAAAAAAAAAGGAAGAGCTGCTGCTTGCAATGAGTTTTTCCCACAAAGCTACGGACACTGGGTTGCTGCCCTTCTTGGGAAAACCAGAGCTGGTTCTGAAGAATGTCCTGTTGATACAAGCCAACCCCTGGCCCCTTGAAAGGGGCAGGAGAGATAAGTTTGGCTAAATTAGCAATCAGATAGGATTTCCCTGATAGCTCAGGTTGGTAAAGAATCTGCCTGTAATGCAGGAGACCCCGGTTTGATTCCTGGTTGGAAGATCCCCTGGAGAAGGGAAAGGCTACCCACTCCAGTATTCTGGCCTGGAGAATTCCATGGACTATATAGTCTCTGGCGTCACAAAGAGTCAGACGATGATTGAGTGACTTTCACTTCATGAAGTAGGGTGACCAACTGTCTTGGGTGTGCTCAGGATTGAGGGATTCCTGAAATATGGAACTTTAGTGCTAAAATAAGAAAGTCCTGGGAAACTGAGATGTTAGAACCTGTTAGTGTGAAAAGCTCTGTAGTGGGAAAGAGTGTGATGTAGTCAAGAAATTGAAACAAGGTTATAGTTTAGGGGAAAAATGGAGTTGAGGTAAGGAGGCAGGCAAAGGCAAGATTATGCAGGGCCTGGGAGCACCATGGGAAGAGCTTGGATTTTCTCCAAAGGACAATGGAAAAGCCACTAAAGTTTTTAAAACAGTTGGACCACTTCATTTGAAGAGGATTTCTAAAAAGATCCACTGTGTGGAGAATGGATTATAGAAGAGCAAGAAATGGAGGTCAGGAGATAACAGGAATTATGGACAGTAATTCAGGTGAGAGATGGTGGTGGCAGGAAAATCAGGATGGTGGCAGGAAAGAAGTGCTGGGATTCAGGATATAGACTAAAGAGAGTTCATCTGGACTCAAGTCTGCCCTAGTGCAAAAGCTTTTTCCCCACGAGTATTTGTCAAAAACAGTCAACAGCAATTGTTTAACAAAACAGCTTCCTGAGAGAGTATATAAAACCTGGGGGCAAACAAAAGACTAACTAGAAAGCTTAAAAGGAACTCTGGAAAGAGATGTCCATAAGAGCCTTTGAAGAAACCTAACATATTCCTGGGAATCTAGAAGGCCATATGCATGTGTAGGACTGTGCACATGAACACAAGCTTATGCATATGCTCACACCTGAGAAGGCCCTAAGATCTCACCTGGGAAAACCTTAATCTCTCACCTATGGGACAACTTTGAAGCTATATGCAAGAGGAAGTAAAGGCTAAGGCAGAGTTGACAACTGCCTGCCAGTATGTTGATGATGTGCCCCCAATATGTACATATAGCCCCTCAACAAAGATTAGGGTACTTAGCATCTCCAGACATCTAACAATATCTCTGTCCAACCATTAGCTGACCACTAACCTAACCAATGGAGAAGGCAATGGAAACCCACTCCAGTACTCCTTGCCTGGAAAATCCCATGGACGGAGGAGCCTGGTAGGCTGCAGTCCATGGAGTCAGAAGGAGTCAGACATGACTGAACGACTTCACTTTCACTTTTCACTTCATGCATTGGAAAAGGAAATGGCAACCCACTCCAGTGTTCTTGCCTGGAGAATCCCAGGGACGGCGGAGCCTGGTAGGCTGCCATCTATGGGGTCGCACAGAGTTTGGAGACGACTGAAGTGACTTAGCAGCAGCAGTAGCAGCACCTAACCAAAAAGAGACCTAAGTGGTCACACATGACTACAGACTTTACAGATTTTATTCAGAAAAGTCACTGAACAAACAATAACAATGACAATAAAAAGCAACAACAATGAACCCTGGCAAGGGTTGCTGGAGGGAAACTAGAAGATTCCACAGTATATGAAACCAGGAAAAGAGAATAATTCAAGAAAAAGGAAATGATCAGATGTGTTGCATGCTGTCAGGAAGTCATGTAAGATGAGGATAGAGAAATGACCCTGAATTTGTTAACGTGAAGCTCATTGATGACTTTCGTAAGACAGTTTTAGTTAAACGGTGGGATTTGAAGCCTGATAGGAGGAGCTAAATAAGGGTAGACAGGGGAATATAGACATAACTCTTTTTGGAAAAGACTTTCAGGTATCAAACTGAAGTAGGTGAAGAGTGTGAAAATACGGTGGGTGTAGTTAGATCTTTTCTGAGACTCTTCACAGTCTCCATTCCACTTGCTGTCTCACAATCAGAAACTGCTAGCTAGCTGGGTGGTCGTGGTTCAGGTCCTTATTGTATCTCACTTTAATCATTTGTAAAATGATAGGCTGAAGCCAGGTTAACATACCCCAATGTAAATTTAACGACATATTAATTGCAGCATTTGTTTGTTTAACACAAAAAATTTGGTAGTCATGTATAACTGGAGAAAACAAAACTAAATGAAGTTAACTAGATCATCTTTATTTCAGGACTTCTTGGAGCCCTAAATGGGCTAATGTGAATTTCAGATTTCCAAGAGTAGGATATTATATGCAGCATGACTCTAATATAATTAAGGAAGGAAACCTTATTTCTTGGATGAGCTAAAACAGCCTGTGTAAATACTGTTCCAAGAAACACATTTTGAGAAGTACAGAATCTCCAAAGGCTCTTTTAGAGATAATCTCCTTTGACTTTTAAACTAGTACAAATGTATCATTCATAATTTACTAATTTATGCCCAAATCAGTCCAAAATATTAAAATTATTACAATAACAACAGCTATTATTTTATTGTGTGCTTAGTATGGATAAGATTTGTATAAAGCTCTTTACATGTATAATGAGAAAAGAAATCACCCTCCACTCCATAAAAACAGGGAGGTGGATGGCAACTTGTCCGAAAACTGAATTAGGTCCTTCTAGGAGATGATTTCTAAGCCTCAGCCAGACACTTTCTTGTTCAAAAACAAAAGAAAGCCCAATATTAAGCTTGGGGTTAAGGACTAAAAAGAGATGAGTTGCTTTACATCAGAAAAGGAAAAAATTTGGTTCTTTTGTTTCTGAAAGAGGGTGGGCAGAGAAGAGACATGAGAGAAGCCAGCTGAGCAATTCGGAGGAGTAGCCAAGGACTTTTTTTTTCCATTTCAAGGTGTTTGCTGTGCTGCTACAACTTCTACTTTGATAAGCTTCAATAAAGTATATTATAAGATACAGACTCTGTGACTCATTGTTTTTGTTGTTGTTAATACTGGGGGGGGGGCAGGTATCATTGTGTTGTTGTTACTGAAATCAAAGAGTTTTGATTCTCAGTTTGAATTAATACAGGGAGGGAGCTAAAAAAACACCCTCAAATGGCCATAATTTGAAGAACAGGAAATCAGAAATGGGAGAAACCTGAGATAGAGGTTGCCATGCAATTGCAAACCCACTAGAAAATCATAGATGTCTGGGGTAGAGGGAATGGGAGTTTAAGCCAGGTTATCAAGATCTTAAGACTAATGAGGCTTCAGCATCTGATGGCTGTGTTACATAAGCAGGATCTCAATCTTCACGGCAGCCGTGTGAGGTAGATACTGTTATTTATCCCTACTTTTCACCTGAAGAAGTGAGTCAACTGAGGCTCAGAGAGGTTAAATTACCTGTCCAAGGTCACACAGTGGTAGAGGCAGAGACATAAATCTAGACTAGATCTGTTTGCGTCAAAAGGACATGTTCTTAACAACTTTACAAAGTGAAAGTCGCTCAGTCATATCCAGCTGTTTGCGACCCCGTGGACCATACAGTCCATGCAATTCTCCAGGCCAGAATACTGGAGTGGGTAGCCTTTCCCTTCTCCAGGGAATTCTCCAGGCCTTTCCCTTCTCCAGGGGACCTTCTCAACCCAGGGATTGAACCCAGGTCTCCCGCATTGCAGGCAGATTCCTTTACCAGCTGAGCCACAGGGAAGTCCAACTTTCTCCCTAAAAGAGACTGCAGGTAGAGTGGGAGTAGGCATTCAATTTCAGTTTGAGATTTTGCTTACTGATTGAGCTACAGATCCTAGACTGCCAATGGATTGATCGATCCTTGAGCACACAGCACAGGCAGGCATGCTCAGGTTTCCTACGGGGTGGGTCACCATGGGCACTGCAGAGCCTACCACACACTGGAGCCAGCATCCTCTGCTTCTAGACAGAAACCACTCCCTGTACCATGGCTGTCCAATTATTATCCATTATTCTAGACTAAGCCAGATGTCAACTCCCCAATGCCTCTCAGACAACATTATAGCCTGTATCACGTGTCCTTCTGCCCACTAGGCCCACTTCCTGAGAAAAGGGGCCCAGCACTAACCTTCTCTACATCTGCAGTACCCTAGCAAACATGGAGCCCAGGAAACATTTGCTGAATGCAATTAAATGTTGACTCATGTTGGACGGGGATCTTCTTACAAACTGATGGCACCCACCCCCACCCCAGCCTAGGCTCACCGTCTCGCCTCTCCACTGGCCCCTAGGTTGGTTTCACTCCAATGACTGTCAGCAGTATGGAGTGCAGCCTTTCACATTCCTTTTGCCTTCTGCCAATGGTTGTATTTTTCTTGGTGGGGACACAAGTAGGGTGGAGGTGGAAGGCAGACTAATTTTATTTTATTTTTAATCTGCAGGAGCTAATTCTCTGAAATCAGTTCTTCAGCCTGAAAGGACGAAGCTACCTTAAATAGAATGTCAGCCTGGTATAGCCAAGTGTCATTATATTAATATGCAATGCTACCAGTCAGCTAATCTCCATAAATCATTTGTTTTCTTAATTGCCCTCTCAGGGCAAAAGTGAAAAAAAAATTAGGGAAGATGAATACCAATTTAATTTAATTCACCCTACCCGTTCTCCCCAACTCCACTTACTGATGCAGTTCTGAAGCTGGCAATTTTCAGCTTAAATTGTCTAACTTCCCCCACCACAGCCTCCCTGCCTACATCAGCATCTGTCTTTCTGCACCTCTGAGTTCTGTCCACTGAGCCCACTCGGAGCAACGTCTTAGGGCTTTGAGGCTAAGAAGATCCTCAATGAGGTGGAAGGCAATGACAAAATGGCAGTATGGAAGGCAGTAGACATCTTTCATCCCCAAAGAGCAGGAGAGCCTCAGAGCACTAGTTCTGAAGTAGAAGACTGTGCTTGAATTCTGGCTCTACCACTTATTAGCTTTGTGCCCTTGGGCAGGTCACTTGACTTCTTTGGGACTCACTTGCCTCAGCAGCAACAATGGGGCAGGGTAGGTCTGGGGGTACAATAGTTCCTACTGCAGAAGGCTATTGCAGGATTAAATTAGATTGCATCCAAGCATGTAAGGACAAGAAATATACAGGGTGCTACTGATGTAACTGTTGTTGTTTTTATGGTTATGTCCAGTAACTGCAAACAGTGGTCCATTCACCGCCAGTTGGACCACAGGAAGCAGAGCAGCTGGTGGTGGTTTGGATGGCAATTTGGATGACTAAGAGGAGCGGAATAAACTTGGTGATTTCTGTGAACCAGCCACCTAAGTCCTTATTATTCCCCACCTCCAGTCTCAGGGACTTCCCCTCTCTATTGTCAGCCCTGCCCTCTCAGCCACCAGTAGTTTTCCAGTGCTCTATTTGAACCTTAGAGGATCAAAATGGATCTCAATAAAATGGCCAAACCAACAGAAACCCTTCCCCCCAGAAGGGGGAGTCACTGAGCACAACTTAGACCTCCAGTTCACATTTGGAGGGTAGCCAGGCCTAGAGGACTAAATGATACAAAATATATTATCAGTAAAGGTTGGTTTCCCAGCCCTCCTCTACCTCATCCTTAGCAAGGCACCAAGTAAGACCTTAGGACTGAAACTATTTATCTGCCTTGGAGTCAGCAGTCCTAGGTTTGATTCCTGGGTCTATAATTTATGACCTATGTAACCCATGGGCAGTTGACTTAATCTTTTTTGGAGCCCCAGTTTCCTCATCTGTAAATCTGGGCTAATACCAACACCTACCTTACAACGTTGCCAGAATTAAATAAGATAATCCCTATAAAGAGTTCAGCAGAGTGCTTACTGTACATGGTAGACATTCAATAAAATTTTGCTTAAAGTAAAGTAACAGTCAATATTACCATTTGTTTTTTGTGTTCCTCAGAAATTAGTTCTGAGATCTCCAAACATACTTGCTTTCCTTTTTAATAATGTCTTGAGAATTTGCCGTTATTTATATCTATGCCACTGTGTCTACTCTTGCCAAATCCAAAGTGGAGGAAGGTGAATCCCACAGACCCTGGGTCTCTTGGCTCTTCCTGTTCCAAGACCCATGGTCAACTTGGCTGTTTCGGCCACCATTTCAAGTGTTGCCACAGATCCCTTCTCAATGTGTAATTGTAACCCAATCCTCCTACAAACGATTTCATTGGGTTTCATTACTGGTGCTCAGGGACTTGGCTTAATTACAACTTTTAATGGTACACATATTCATATAACTACTGTATGAGCTGCCAGCTCCTTGAGTGCTCTTTACTATGTAATAAACATTATTCTTCACTGAAGTGGGGATCCAATTTCTTGTCTTCAACATGACGATCATTTACAAATCTCTGATTTCACTGACATAAGGAGGCTTAGCTGAGACCTTATTGTTGAGGACAGAACGTGTTCTTCCCTGCTTCCAAGGGAGGGGGCATCCCTAAGCCCATGAACTCCAAAGTGACTCTTCTGATAGAGGCAAACTCAAATCTGGAAAGCTGTTATGGGAAGAATGGGATGGGGAGGTGCTGTGCTACTCAAAGATTCCTGTGATGTGTGAGTCTGGAGGGGATACACACGCACTCTGAGTGTGACATATCCCCATTTACATGATTCAACACTATCATGTATGTGTACAGAGCAAGGATGATTGAATTCTGCCCCTCAATCAAAGATACCTGCTGGCTAGAAACTCAGATCATGAAGAATCTGCCAAGTCTGTTCAGAAAATACAAAAGGCCAGGAAAACAGAGCTACTGTGTATATCCCCTGCTGGACTGCCATGCTCCTTAGTGCTTGGAGAAAAGCCCTCTTAGTGTCAATGCTGCATAGAATGGGAGCAGGATTTTGTAAATTGAATTAAAATTCACGTAGCATAGACCTAATCAATTTTTTCTCTTTGGAAAATTTATTTTTTATTAAAGTATAGTTAATTTACAATGTTATGTTAATTTCAAGTATATAGAAAAATGATTCATATATATAATATTTTCAGATTCTTTTTTAGTATGGTTTCTACAAGATATTGAATAGAGCTCCCTGTGTTATACAGTAGGTCTTTATTTTATATATAGTAGTGTGTATATGTTAATCTCAAAGTCCTAATTTATCCCCCCTACCCCCGATATCCCTTTTTATAACCATAAGTTTGCTTTCTATGTGTGTGAGTCTATTTCTGTTTTGTAAATAAGCTCATTTGTATCATTTTTCTAGATTCTACATATAAGTGATATCATATGATATTTGTCTTTCTCTGACTGACTGACTTCACTTAATAATCTCTATGTCCATCAGTGTTGCTACAAATGGCATTATTTCATTCTTTTTATGGCTAAGTAATATCCCATTGTACTATATACTAGGGGGTTTCCCAGATGGTTCAGTGATAAAGAATCCACCTGCAATGCAGGAAATGCAGCAGATGCAGGTTCGATCCTTGTGTTGGGAAGATCCCCTGGAGGAGTAAGTGGCAACCCACTCCAGTATTCTTTCCTGAAAAATCCCATGGACAGAGGAGCCTGGCAGGCTACAGTCCAAAGGGTTGCAAAGAGTCAGACGTGACTGAATGACTGAGTATAAGCACAAATATATACATATATCATACCCTTTTTATCCAGTCATCTGTTGATAGACAGTTAGGTTGTTTCCATGTCTTGGCTATTGTGAATAGTGCTTCTATGAACATTGAGATGCATGTATATTTTCAAATTAGAGTTTTCTCTGGATATATGAATAGGAGTGAGATTGTAGGATCATTTGATAAGTCTATTTTTGGTTTTTTAAAGAATCTCCATACTGCTTTCACAGTGACTATATAAATTTACATTCCCACCAGCAATGTACAAGGGTTCCTTTTCCTCCACACCCTCTCCAGCATTTATTATTTGTAGACTTTTTAGTGATGGCCATTCTGACAAGTGTGAGGTGATACTTCTCATTGTAGGTTTCATCTGCATTTCTCTAATAATTAGCAATATTGAGCATCTTTTCATGTGTCTGTTGGCCATCTGGATGCCTTCTTTGGAGAAATGTCTATTTAGGTTTTCTGCTCATTTTTTTATTGGGTTGCTTGTTTTTTTATATATATTAAACTGTTTGAGCTATTTGTATAGTTTGGAAATTAAGCCCTTGTTCATAGCATCATTTGCAAATATTTTCTCCCATTTCATAGGTTGTCTTTTCATTTTGTTTATCATTTCCTTTGCTGTGCAAAAGCTTTCAAGTTTAATTAGGTCCCATTTGTTTATTTTTGTTTTTATTTCCATTACTCTAGGAGATGAATCCAAAAAATATTGCTTCAATTTATGTTGAAGAGTGTTGTGCCTGTGTTTTCCTCTAGGAGTCTCATCGTATCTGGTCTTACATTTAGGTCTTTAATCCATTTAGAGTTTATTTCTGTATAACTGTTAGAGAAAGTTCTAATTTCATTCTTTTGCTATTCAGTTTTCCCAGAACCATTTACTGAAGAGACTGTATTTTCTCCACTGTATATTCTTGTCTCCTCTGTCATAGATTAATTGACCATAAATGTGTGGGTTTATTTCTATGCTCTCTATTATAGGTACCATTGATCTATGTGTCTGTTTTTTTGTGCCTGAACCATACTGTTTTGATCACAGTAGCTTTGTAGTATAGTCTGAGGTCAGGGAGTGTGACTTCTCCAGCACTAGTCTTCTTTCTCAAGATTGTTTTGGCCATTTGGTAGACCTAAGCATTTTAAAGCATACAATTTAGTGGCATTAGTACATTCACAATGTTGAGCAATCATCACCTCCATTTAGTCCCCAAACTTTTCATTACCCCATAAGGAAACCCTGTCACAGTCACATTGCATGCCTCTTCCTCTCCTTGCTCCCAGTCCCTGGCAAACACTAATCTGCTTTCTTTCTCTATGGATGTCCCTATTTAGGATATTTCATTTAAATAGTCATATAATATGTAATCTTTTGTATCTGGCTTCTTTCATTTAGCATAATATTTTCTAGGTTCATCCACATGTTGTAGCATGTGTCACAACTTCATTTCTTTTATTGGCTTAATAATACTCCATTGTATGGATACAACACATTTTGATTATCCACTCATCAGTTGATGGACATTTCAATTTGTTTCCACCTTTTGATTATTGTGAATAGTGCTGTTATGAACATTTGTGTACAGGTATTTGTTTGAGTACCTGTTTTCTTTGGAGTATACACCTGGGAGTGGAATTACTGGATCATATGGTAATTGTATGTTTAGGTTTTTGAGGAACCACCAAACTGATTTCCACAGTGGCTGCACCATCTTAAATTCCACCAGCAATGTACAAGGGTTGCAATTTCTTTAGATCATTGCCAACACTTATTTCCTTTTTTAAAAAATTATAGCCACCCTAATGGTTGTGAGGTGCTATCATTTTTACTTGCATTTCCTTAATGATTACACTATCATTTTATAATGATAATATATCATTTTATAATTTGTATAGGAGGCAGTGAACAAAACCATCCTAAAGAAAAAGAAAATCAAGAAGGCAAAGTAGTTATCTGAGGAGGCTCTACAAATAGCTGAAGAAAGAAGAGAAGTGAAAAGCAAGGGAGAAAGGGAAAGTTACATCCAACTAATAGCAGGGGTCCAAAGAACAGCACGGAGAGACAAAAAGGCCTTCTTCAATGAACAGTGCATTAAACTAGAAGAAAACAATAGAAAGGGAAAGACTAAGATCTCTTCAGGAAAATTGGAGATATCAAGGGACTATTTTGCCCAAAGATGGGCACAATAAAGGACAGAAATGGTAGAGACCTAGTAGATGCTGAAATGGTAGAGACCTTGTAGACGCTGAAGAGATCAAGAAAAGATGGAAAGAATACACAAAAGAATCAGATTAATACAATGGTGTGGTCAGTCACCCAGAGCCAGACATTCTGGAGAGCAAAGTCAAGTGGGCCTTAGGAAGCACTGCTGTTAATAAAGCCAGTGGATGAAACAGAATTCTAGTATAACTATTCAAAATCCTAAAGGATGATGCCATCAAAGTGTTGCATTCAATATGTCACCAAATCTGGAAGACCAAGCAATGGGCACAGAACTAGAAAAGATCAATCCTCATCTCAATTCCCAAGAAGGGTAGTACTAAAGAATGTGCTAACCATCAGACAATTGCCCTCATCTTCCATGCTAGTAAGGTCATGCTTAAAATCTCGCATGCTAGGCTTCAGCATTATGCGAACCAAGAACTTCCAGATGTGCCAAGCTGGATTTAGAAAAGGAAGAAAATCAGAGATCAAATTGCCAACATTTGCTGGATCATAGAGAAAGCAAGGGAATTCCAAAAAAACACCTACCTCTGTTTCATCTACTATGCTAAAGCCTTCGACTGTGTGGACCATAACAAACTGTGGGAAGCTCTTAAAGAGATGGGAATACCAGACCATCTTACCTGTCTCCTGAGAAACCTGTATGTGAGTCAAGAAGCAACAGTTAGAACCCTGTATGGAACAACTGATTGATTAAAAATTAGGAAAGGAGTACAACAGGGCTATCTGCTGTCACCCTGTTTGTTTAACCTATATGCTGAGCACATCATGAAAAATGCTGGGCTGGATGAGTTACAGGCTGGAGTCAAGACAGGTGGGAGAAACCTCAACAACCTCAGATATGCGGATGATACCATTGTAATGGCAGAAAGTGAAGAGGAAGTAAAGAGCCTCTTGAGGGTGAAGGGGGAGAGTGAAAGAGCTGGCTTAAAACTAAGTATTAAAAAAACTAAGATCGTGGCATCCAGCCACATTACTTCATGGCAAATAGAAGGGGAAAAGGTGGAAGTAGTGATAGATTTCCTGTTTTGGGGCTCTAAAATCACTGTGGATGGTCACTGAAGCCATGAAATCAGAAGACGACTGCCTGTTGGCAGGAAAGCTATGACAAACCTAGACAGTGTGTTGAAAAGCAGAGACGTCACTCTGCTGACAAAGGACTATATTGTCTAGGCTATGGACTTCCCAGTGGTCATGAATGGTTGTGAGAGCTGGACCGTAAAGAAGGCAGAACACCAAAGAATTGATGCCTTTGAACTGTGGTGCTGGAGAAGACTCCTAAGAGTCCCTTGGACAACAAGGAGATCAAACCAGTCAGTCTTAAAAGAAATCAACCCTGAATACTCATTGGAAGGACTGATGCTGAAGCTGAAACTCCAATATTTTGGTCATTTGATGTGAACAGCCGACCCACTGGAAAAGTCCCTGATGTTGGGGAAGCTTGAGGGCAGAAGGAGAAGAGGGCATCAGAGGACAAGATGGCTAGATGGCATCACCAATGCAATGTACATGAACTTGGGCAAACTTCGGGAGATGGTGAGGGTCAGGGAGGCCTGGCGTGCTGCAGTCCATGGGGTTGCAAAGAGTCAAGACACAACTGGGTGACTGGAAAACAACATCATTTTATAACTTCTTTGAAGAAATATCTATTAAAGTTATTTGCCCATTTTTTAAAGTTGGATTCTTATTTATATATTCTAGACACTAGACGTATCAGGTATAAGAGTTACCAATACTTTCCCCATTCTGCAA
Source organism: Bos taurus (assembly GCF_002263795.3). NCBI lineage: Eukaryota > Metazoa > Chordata > Mammalia > Artiodactyla > Bovidae > Bos > Bos taurus. The sequence continues at coordinate 20,889,073 of NC_037357.1, read as the reverse complement.
GTTGTCTTTTCACGCTCTTGATTGTGTCCTTTGATAAATAGTAGTTTTTAATTTTGATGTAGTCCAATTTGTCTATTTTTCTCTTTTGTCGCTTATGCTTTTATTGTTCAGCCCAAGGTCATGAATATTTATCCTTACATTTTCTTCTAAGAGTTTTATAGTTTTAGCATTTACCTTTAGGCCTTTGATTTGTTTTTACTTAACTTTGTATATGGTATGAGATAGGGGCTCAATTCTTTTGCAAATAGATATCTGGTTGTCCTAGCACCATTTGTTGGAGAAATGATTCTTTCCCATTGAAGGGTTCTAGCTTCCTTGTAAGAAAAACCATCTGACCATAGATATATGGGTTTATTTCTGGACCTTGAGTTTTATTCCATGTATTTATATGTCTATTCTTATGCCGGTCCCTGTACATTTGTAGTACATTTTGAAACTGGGTGGTATAAGTCCTCCAATTTTTTTCTTTTTCAGGATTGTTTTGGATATTTGGGGTTCTTGGTAATTCCACATGAATTGCAGAATCACCATTTTCATTTCTTCAAAAAAGTTATTGAGATTTGGATAAGGAATTGTATTGAATCTGTGGATCACTTTGGATAGTACTGTCATCTTAGTAATATTAAGTTTTCTAATCCATGAACACAGGATGTCTTTCCACTATTTAGATCTTTAATTTCTTTCAGGAGAAAATTTTGACACTCAACTTTGCACAAGAACTATAATGAAGTTGCATTTAGACAAGTTGGAGCAGGGTCATTGGGTTGGGGCTGGCCCCTTCTCAGATTAACACAGGCTGAATTTAGCACACGCTGCCAAGAGGAGTGAATGGGGATGAACTTCAGAATGTTGACAGTGTCAGCAATTTTCAAATGGGGAAAAAGAAGCCCAGAATGGAAGTAGCGGATGTCTGAGAGAGCTTGGGTTTGGTGTTCAGCAGGTGTTAGAGGTCCCTTGCGGTCTGCCCCAGTGCAATGGCTCTCAGACTGGAGCCTGGTCCACAAAGGCTGAGCTCAGGCTTATGGTGAGAATATAAGCGCATCTCTGCCTAGGAGACCTGGACCAGTTTCCTAATTATGGTTTTTTGTTCCTAGTAAACAAACTGGGCACCGCCCAACAGAGTGAAACTCTTCTTCCCATTTATCCCTCCCTGTGAAGTACTGGGGAACAGCAAGCTGGATTTGAGGTCTGGAGGCAAGGTGGTCCCCAGGGTCTTCTGCTCCACCAACATGCCCCAGAAAGAGTACCTTTTGAACCAGAGATCCAAAAACCCAGGTTTGAATCCTAGTTCAGCCACTCAGTGGCAAGCTGGAATTGAGAGTCCCTTGGATTGCAAGAAGCTCAAACCAGTCAATCCTAAAGGAAATCAGTCCTGAATATTCATTGGAAGGGCTGATGCTGAAGCTGAAATTCCAATACTTGGGCCACCTGATGCGAACAGTCGACTCATTGGAAAAGACCCTGATGCTGGGAAAGATTGAAGGAAGGAGGAGAAGGGGACGACAGAGGGTGAGATGGTTGGATGGCATCACAGACGTGATAGACATGAGTTTGAGCAAGCTCCGGGAATTGGCAATGGACACGAAAGCCTGGTCGCAAAGAGCTGGACACGACTGAGTGACTGAACTGACTGTGCCACTCAATTTGCCGTGTGACTTTGGGAATATCATTAAAATTCTCCAAGACTACTTGCTTATCTGTAAAATGAGAATTCTTATAATATATGCCTAACTCATGATAAAGTTGTACTGTGCAAACTAGAGGTGTAAGAAGGTACTCGGGAAACTGATCACAATAATTTAAATGTCAGGTATCACTGCTGTCCCTACCTAGGGGTTCCAGCCCTGGGAGAGTGTTCTTACCCTCAGAGGACACCGATGATGTAAAGGAGTGGGTATATATGTGCGCAGAATTCAGACTACAGGAGTCAAACTTGAAGAAAGTGAGAGAGAAAGAGAGAGAGGTTTCTACTCTGTCTGAACCCCAAGGGGAGAGATTGTTGCAGAAAAGAAAGAGAGAAACAATGAAGGAAAGAGTTAAGGAGTAAGGGCAAAGACAAAGTGAGAGGATCTTCTGTTTTGCTGTAAAGAGGACCAAGATCCAGTAAGCAAACAAGAAGTATACGTTGAGTATCTACTGCATGTCAAGGTACCACATGGAGCTCTGGGAACCGTCTAGTAAGATGTATAAAGTTCCACAGAGGATCAGGGCCTTGGTCTGGTTTGAAGGCCAAAGGTTACTGAGGAGAGTACAAAGTTGACTAAGATTTGGTCCCTGCTTTCTAGGAGCTTCAAATGAACAGGAGACATAGGATATGTATAAACAAATAAAAGCAATATGCTTAAAAGCAGTTAAAACCCCTTCCATGAAAGAACTTGGGATGAGGAAACAACACACAGTTGTTCAGAACCAGTCTTCTTGATTCTTTGTTTTCTTGGTATAACGAAGCAGAAAGGTTGGAGAGTCACTAGGGTGGGAAGGGAATAACATTTGTTGTTGAACCCACCAACACTCCTGGCAAAGGCTAGGTGGGTATGAAGCTTGCTGACATTTCTGCAAGCTAGACCTTGCAGAGCATCACTTTAGAGGCATCAGGTTGGATATCAGTCCCCATCCCTGATGTGGGTTGGCCGAGGGGTTACGAGTAGGACTGCCTCTGAATTATCTCCTAGCTTTCCTACCTACTGCAAGATGTAATGAAGAAAATCATGGTCTCTGCCACTTACCACCATCTCTGTGATCTTGAACAAATGAAGTAACCTAGGTCTCAGTTTGCCCCTCTGTAAGATGGGGATGATAATAATACTTCATAGTGCTGTTGTTAGAACACAGCACAGTACAAACTATATAGCACTTGGTCAATAAATAGTATAGCTCTTACCATGATTATTTAATGGTTAGGAAGCTTAATTGTTACTGCCGTCCTGGAATCAGAGAAAACCTGGATTCATTAATAAACTCTCCCAGTATCTGGGAAATAGAGCTGTGTAAAAGAAGTGTCTGAAGTCTTGGAGAATTTCTTTTAGTAACTAGAGTCTAGTGGGAGAGCCAGGTAGTAAATATGTAAATAGATACCTCAGATAATGTCAATTACAGCATTAGGTAAAAAATTTAAGAAGAGTGAAAAGATAGAGATCTATGAAACAGGCATACTATTTTAGACAGAGTGGTCAGGAAAGGGCTCTCTAAAGTAGTGTCATTTGAACAGAGATCTGAGAGAAGAGAGAAGGAATCATCTAAATGTTTGAGGGAAGAGCCTTCCAGGCAGAAAGAACAGCAAGTGCAAAGGCCCTGAGGTGGGAACAAGCTTTGGTTAGTCCAGGAGAAGCAAGGTCAAAGGTCTCAGCCATTCTCAGTGGGGCATCAGTGCCCCCTAGAGGGCTCTTTGAAAATGTGCGTGAGGGTTTTTGTTTTTTAACGGTTCCAATGATTGGAAAATTCAACTTAGAACTTTATCAAGAAATATTCACCATTTCAGGGGTTTCCCTGGTGGCTCAGTGGATGAGAATCCACCTGACAATGCAGGAGACACGGATTTGTTCCCTGGTCTAGGAAGATCCTACATGCCATGGGGCAACTAAGCCTGATGCACCACAACTCCTGAGCCAGCGCTCTAGAACCCGGGACGTGCGACTACAGAGCCCGCGTGCTACAACCACTGAAGCCTGTCTGCCCAGAGTTTATGCTCTGCAACAAGAGAAGCCACCAAAATGAGAAGCCCGTGCACCATAACTAGAGAGTAGCCCCTGCTTGCCACAACTAGAGAAAAGCCCGCACAGCAACGAAGACCCACTGCAGCCATAAATAAATAAATACAATTAATTCTAAGAAAAAAAGAAATACCATTTCAGAAAAAAAATATCACTGACAGTCATGCAGTGTGGACATAAGAACAGGCCCTACAACATGCTTTCATCAATCAGCATTTGGAGCTTCCACTTTCATTATGCTTTTTCATTATAGGTATAAAACTTCTTACTACTTCATCATATTTTCAAGTGTAGCTGTGCCCCAGGATTTACATACTAAAATATGTACTATTTGATTGTAAATTATTTCCTTGCATTTCTTTTATGTTATTTTGGGGGCATTGATATTTTACAAATATGTATATAGGCAAGTTACATTATTTATACCTCTCCTTTCAGGGTACTAAAGGAGGAATTAAAAATATCTATTATTAAAAGAGTGTTAGATCTATTAGGGTCGAAATCTTCTAGAGTAAAGCAAGGGGAAGAGTGGTGAGAAGTAAGGTCAGAAAAGTAACAGAGAGGCCAGATCATGTGGCACTTAAAAGGCATAGTGAAGATTTAGGATTAGATTCTGAGATCAGGAGTGGATGGAGGGTTGTGAGCAGACAGGTGACATGATGTGGCTTTAAGGTGTGAAGAGTAGACTGGCATACAGAAGTTGAAGCAGAGAGACTTACAAATAGTCCTGGGGAGACATGATGGTGGCTTGAATTAGGGTGGTAGCAGCAGAGGTGGTGAGAGGTGATCAGACTCTGGGTATGTATTTTGCAAGGAGAGCCAAGAAGACACTTGGAGGAGATTTTGAGCTGAGCCTTGAGAAGATGGTAGAGGACAACATGCTTCAGGACACGGAGGCAAGGCAGTATGCGATGTTTGTAATAGGGCTGGAACAGAGGTTGTGTCTTGAAGAAGAGGAAGAGGAAAGAATAGCCAGGGAAGATGACATCATATCCCTTTCAGAGGCAAAAGGCAATGAAAGCCCAGCAGAAGACTTTTGACATTAAAGCCCTCAAAACTTTGGAGCAGGATGGTGAGTAGCTTGGCAGCAGGGGGTCCTGCTTCCTTCATCTGTCACTGTGCTCCTTGCACAGAGCTCATACATGGTAGGATCCTGAATGGATGGAGTAATTTGGATCGAGCTTAAGGAAGTTAGTCTTTGTAGAGAGAATTCCAAATGGAATTATTTTTAGATTTACAGGACATGTCAGGATAGTCTTAAACTTGATTACGAATGTAAAAAAGAAAAGTAATTAACTGTAGAAATGTACAGGAAACATACGCTGCTTGGAGGCTAAATGTGCTTTACTAGTTCTATAAAGATTCAATATGTGTGTGTGTGTGTGTGTGTGTGTGTGTGTGTGCTCAGTCATGTCTGACTCTTTGCGACCACATGAGCTGTAGCTCACCAGGCTCATTTGTCCACAGGATTTCCCAGGCAAGAATACTAGAGTGGGTAGCCATTTCCTTCTCCAGGGGATCTTCCTGACTCAGGGATTTAACCCATGTCTTTTGCATCTCCTGCATTGGCTGGTGGGTTCTTTACCACAGTGCCACCTGGGAAGCCTTGGCCTTTAGAAATGTCAGAGAAGTGTCTTATCAGATGATCAAACACTTAGGAGTTTTATTTTATAATTCTTTCTCTTCATCAAAAATTAAAACAGTAATTTTCTCTTAACTTCATTGTTGCAGGACCAATGTAACAGAAATTGACTTTGTGAGACTTGATTGGATTTCAAAAAAAATTCTGCTCAGTGAAATTACTGTCAGATGAGTCTACTATTCTCCAGCTTCATCAAAAGTATGATAAGAAACTAGCTGATGACTGGACCGTTTACAGAAACATAGAGCAGCGCGGTGCTAAGCAAGATTTGAGTCGGGTAGCTTTGCTTTAATAGATCAGTGTCCTCCTCTATGCAGTTCGCCGGGATTCCATCAAGTGCTTGAGCTATTGAGGTCTTCTCACCATCCACATGGACTTCTCTCTGGCTGCATCTAGTAGCTCCTTACCTGGGGGCTGAAAGACCCAGTGAATGTTTTCTGACAGTGCCTCAGTGCTGAAGCAAAGCCAATGGAATGAATGTGTCCAGGTTCCCCATGCTTTGGCCTTGCTACCCTCTCTACTCCTCCTCCCACCAACACCACCATCTAAAGGGGTAGAAGGAGGAAGTGCTGCATATATTGTGGTGGCTTGCTGCACCACAGCCTTTCCCTTAGCCCAGCTTTGTGCTTCTGGAACCTTCTTCCCACATCACAGCTTCACAGCCGGTGGGGAACAAAGTAACTCAACTGCAAAGTAAGGAACCTTTAGCACGGCCCCAGATATCAGTTAAGTGCTCGCTCTGGTTCTGGTTGCGTCTTCTCTTGACCCACAGCCTAGGTTCCCAGCTCAGGATTTCTAAATCTCTTTCTGTCAGTCCTAGTTATAGGTCCACTAAGTTTCAGGTCAAAAATGCTCTCGTTTGCATACTAAACAAAGATATTTTTTAGTTTTTGCCTGTATGGGCCAGACTCTTAGGATACACCAGCCACCAAGACAGGCTTGTAGTCTCATAGAAGTGATAATGAAGAGAGATTTGAATGCTGTCAAATGTCAAGAACAGGGTGCCATGGGAGGCCTGAAGATAGGGACTGTGCCACATTTAGGATTCAGGAGAATTTGCTGTAAGAGAGTGAGGCTTAGGCTGAACTCTTAGGAATGAGTAGGATTCAGACAAGGAGAAGGCAATGGCACCCCACTCCAGTACTCTTGTCTGGAAAATCCCATGACGGAGGAGCCTGGTGGGCTGCAGTCCATGGGGTTGCTAAGAGTCGGACATGACTGAGCGACTTCCCTTTCACTTTTTACTTTCATGCATTGGAGAAGGAAATGGCAACCCACTCCAGTGTTCTTGCCTGGAGAATCCCAGGGACAGAGGAGCCTAGTGGGCTGCCGTCTATGGGGTCTCACAGAGTCGGACACAACTGAAGCGACTTAGCAGCAGCAGCAGCAGCAGCAGCAGGATTCAGACAAGTGAAGAGAACAATCACATGTTATTAAGTGCATGATAAAAGCAGACTGTAAAACACAGAGATCCAAAATTTGTATAGAAATATACAAATGGACTTGGGGCTTCCCTGGTGGCTCAGATGGTGAAGAATCCACCTGCAATGCGGGAGACCTGGGTTCAGTCCTGGGTTGGGAAGATCCCCTGGACAAGGGAACAGCTGCCAACTCTGGTATTCTGGCCTGGAGAATTCCATGGACAGAGGAGCCTGGTGGGCTACAGTCCATGGGGTCAAAAAGAGTTGGACAGGGCTGAGTGACTTTCATTTCACTTCATACATATGGGCTTAGAGTGGAAAGTCCAAAGGGATGTACTTCAAATGTTAATAGTGGTTATCTGTGGGAGGTAGAATTATGAGTTGTTTTTAGTTTCTGCATAATATTCTGCATATTCCAAAATTCCTTCTATCATCAGCATGTTTACATCTATAGTCTGAAAGGAAATTTTTTTTATATAGGGAACATTTTACTCATTTTCAACACTCCATACAGTTAAAATAAGTAAAATGGGGACGTTAATATTAATTTCTTGAAAGGAAAATTTGTATAGATGATCGTCTTTGCAAAACAGAGACACAGACATAGGGAAGAAATGTATGGACACCAAGGGGACAGAGCAGGGGGTGGGGTGGGATGAATTGGGAGATTGGGATTGACATGTTTACACTACTGATACTATATGTAGAATAGATAACTATTGGGAACCCACTCTGTGGCCTGGGGAACCCTACTCTGTGCTCTGTGGGGATCTGGATGGGAGTGAGGGGATATGTGGCTGATTCACTTTGCTGAGCAGTGGAAGCTAACACAACATGGTAAAGCAACTATACTCCAATAAAAATTAATTTTTTTAAAAAAAGAAAAATTTGATCATATGCAAAGCAAACCTGTCTTTGCCCCCACGCCACTCCAGTCCTGACCCAGTGACTGTATCCACTTCTGAGCTACTTCCAAAGTGCCCTTTCCAGGCCCTGGTGCTCAGCCAGCAAATGATCCCCTCACAGCTGCTCCTCAGTTTCAAAGCACTGCCAGCTGACTCACCCCTGGTCAGTGAATGGACTCGTCTCCCAGGAGCCCCTGTGCAGCGTCAAACGCTGCATCCATCCATCCTATTGCCTCACCCATCTTCTATTTCCTGAGCCCCAGTTTCTCTCCACAGCCCTATTTTTCTTTCCATAAGCCCCATCCCCCTAGAATTGCCATCAGATGCCACCAGCAGGCTTGTCGTGGAGATGACCTGCAAAATAATCCTTTGGGGCCACAAACACTGCTAAGGTCCCTTTTACATTATGAGTGCTTCTGGCCCAGATGAAGAAGACTACTCTCCAATCCATCCATACATGATTTCCAAAGACTTTGCTCTAGAATCTGTGGCCTGCTAAGGATATTTGCTCATTTCTTCATTCTCTAGCTAATCTTTTACTTCTGAGGCAGTAACAGATGGGAAGCCTCATGCCTGGCTTCATACATGATGTCTGTGTGGTGTCAGAGCTACAGACAGGAGTGAGTCCAATGCTAGGCCCCATAAGCTAACACACTGGGATGCGCAGAAGCTGAGTTGCCCTTCCCCCTTTCCCTTTTACTCCCTAGGACAACCCAAATTCAGCCACTCCACTCCTCTGGCTTGAAGCTGTACTGAGGTGCTGGGGAACGATGCAGAGCATCTGAGGGGAACAGGTAGAAGCAAGGTGGAGACAAAACATCCCTCCTGCCAGCCCAGCTCCTTCCATATGCCCGCTCCCTGATGCCGGTCCCTAGTGTTTTCCAAATCCTGTGTTTGACAGCTGCACAGCTGCTGAGCAATTAAGCCTAGTAATCTCAGAGAATTTGCAAAAGGACAGAGATAAAGGCTCTGGCTTCCTGCTAAGGCCATGATCTAGGAAGTTGTGTGGAATTATTATACGGAAAGCCAGAAGGCAAGAAAGGGCAGAATACTAAGTGAGTTTTAGAAACTGCTCTCCAAGAGCTTATCATGAATACAAAGAGTCTTAAAGTTGGAAAGGACTTTCATAAATATTTTCACCATGACTGATGATGCTTATTTGCTGTCTCTGAAAGATAAGAACAGAGTTATGGTCTGTTGGCCCCTCACTTGATGAATAGGGGTGTTTATTTCTTAGCCTTACAACTAGACAGTAGGAGGCAGCTTCAGAGGCCACCAGATGGATAGCTCATAATGACATCGACAAGCGCAATCAGCTGCAGTTAAGTCAGCCAAGTCAAGGCTTACCACCCTTCTGCTTCTTAGCATGGAGACACAACATCACTGTTTTCAGTAGTGTTCACAATCAACCCTTTCTATTTTCCAGGGCACCCCTCTTGCACTATGGTCCCCTCTCTAGCAACCCCTCAGGATGTATGGGATGGAGAAGGAATCAGTGTAAACAGATTTATTCATACGAGGAATGGATTGTTCCAACTGAAACTGCCTAACTTTATGGCCAAAGCACAGCAACAGTTTTGGATTGTGTTGATAGCTGAGGGCTTAAAAAAAAAATTATTATTTAAAAGGACATCCACCTCATATGTGTGCTTAACATTAAAACCCTGCCTCTTAGAGTGGTAACATTTACAATTTTATTTAGCACTTTCAGCCAACAAATTTCAAGTACTTAAAATATTGGCCTACTCTTTAAGAAGATTCATTCTAGATCTACCAGGAGCTATTAAAGCCAAAATTAAAGAATGGATCTCTAGATTAGTCCTCCCAGTCAGTCTCAATCTTTGACTGGGGGGGAAGGGATGAGGAAAGGCTGTATCAGAATCTCTGAAGGAGGGGACAGAAGGGTAAGATGTGGCATAAAATAACAATATTACTCCAATTAAAAAAATATCACCTAGAGAGTGTCAAGCTCTGAACAATCTTCCTGACTGGAGAGAATGTGCATGTACTGGCACGCATGCTCAGTCGTGCTGACTCTTTGTGACCTCATGGACCGCAGCCCGCCAGGCTCCTCTCTCCATGGGATTTCCCAGGCAAGAATACTGGAGTGGGTTGCCATTCCCTTCTCCAGGGGGTCTTCCCAACCCAGAGATTGAACCCAGCTCTCTTGCATCTTCTGCACTGGCAGGCAGATTCTGTACCACTAATGCCCCTTGGGAAGCCTGAGAATGTGCACAAATATAGTAAAAAAAAAAAAAATATTACAGAAGGAATAAGTAATAAAAAGGAAGTTAACATTGCATGGTCAAGATCTGTGCCCTTGATACAAAGAAAACCAGGTGAGAGGTCACTGACAAGTCAGCAGAAATCAATCTAAAACCCTGGAAATGCTTGCCACAGTGCAGCCCTTGCTGATTACTAGAATACCAGCAGGGCAAACTGCCAAGTCAAAGTGAGCCGCTGGAACCGCAGCTGTACTGTGTTATCCTTGAGGCCAAAGGCTAAGTCTTGTCCAGAACTCCATCCCCGGTGGCTGGAGCTCTGCCTGGCACATAACTCCCCAGAAAATAAATGTTTCTGATATAAACACACCAGGAAAAGAAAGGGACCGGCAGCACCCCAGACACGGGGTTAATCACTTTATTCCATATTTTCCCTCTTTATTCCCAAGAAAATAACTAATTTGAAGAGCAGCACACCGTAAACCAAGCAAACACAATCCGTTTGTATTTGATCTACTAACCATGAAGATTCATTGGAAGGACCGATGCTGAAGCTGAAGCGCCAATCCTTTGGCCCACCTGATGCGAAGAGCTGACTCATTGGAAAAGACCCTGATGCTGGGAAAGATTGAAGGCCAAAGGAGAAGGGGGCAGCAGAGGACAAGATGGTTGGATGGCATCAGTGCCTCAATGGACGTGAGTTTGAGCCAACTCAGGGAGATGATGAAGGACAGGGAAGCCTGGCATGCAGCAGTCTGTGGGGTCACAAAGAGTTGGACACGACTGAGCCACTGAACAACAACAACCCACATAATGCAAGTTGAGAGTCATTTTTCACCATAATACAGTGCCCTGAACAGTACAAGTATAGTAGGCACTCAGTAAGCATTTCTTGTATGAATAAGTGTAGGTGTGACTTCAAAGGAAATATGTACTGAGAAAACCACTTGCAAAGAGTAGACTCAGATGGATGCTTGGTTTTCTTTCTTTCAGCTTCTTGTTCAGAAATGTATCAGGTCAATTAAGACAAATCAAGTCTGTCAAAAATAATACTAAACCACATTCACCAAGGAGAGGTGTAGGACTGCATTCTCAATGCCTACATGAACTTGAATATGCTCATTTATTTTTTCCTGTCTGTGAGCCATTGAGAAATATTGCAAAATCATTCTAGGAGCCATATTATAGCTGAAGAGCCAATGGGGGAAAAATTAGTTGTTGAGAATGAAAGGAAAACATCAGTGGCTGTTGGTATTTTCATGCACAATAATACTATTTTCTCAGTATGAAGTCCAGTTTATATTACTTTCATTATCAGACCAAACAGACTTTTAAAGAAATAATCAAATGAAAGGTGATTTGCTTTCTTCCAGTGCAGGTATTTACATATAACCATTTGCTCAATCTGAAGAGCTTCCTCATTTCTCCTCTATACTGTGGGGCCATCTCAGAAACGGTTTGCATAAGTAATGCATTTATTTACTAATCTTCAAAGAGTCTCTATTTTTCCTGCCTTCCCACTGTAGTCATTAGGGGTCACAACCCTGCAGGAAATATGGGCTGCCATGGTAACACAAAATGTCTGCTGCTGGGCTTAGCGTAATTCCTCCCTAATAGAAAAACAACAAGCACTCAATCCCATCTTTGATAAACTGGCTTATTGTTGTCCAGAGCCTCTACCTGGGAGGTGGTGATCCCTCAGAGCAGTTTTAAATGATACAAATACGATTGGTATCTGGACAGATTTTTCATTTTGCACAAGGAAACTAGGTAAAATTGTACCAGCTCAAGTCAAATTCCTTGTCACATTTAAAAATCATTGGCATTGCACTCAGTAAGTCATCTGCTGGGCACATTTATCAGATGCTACATGGCACTGTGCTCAGAGCTGGAACAAAGCAAATCATTTTCCCAAATCACTTTTAATCCCTATAGAGAACTACAAATAAAATGCACCAACTCCATCATTTTCAACTATTTAGTAACGATAGCTATTTTATTAGTTTTCAATCTTGTGTCTTGAAAGTGAGATGAGTCTGCTCAGAATTAGGGGACCAGACATGAAAGAAAGATATTCTAATATTAACCTCAAAGAAAAATCATATACCACCATGACCAGAAAAGGCTTTCTCACTTATATTTGGGAACAAAAGAAATGTAAAGTAATTAAAGGAAGAGCTACGGCCGAATTATTTTGTTCTGAAAGGAAAGTGCTCAAAAAAACATCCTGAAAGTAGCAATGATTACTTACATAAAATTACACTATAATTGCTAAAAATTATAATTCTTGTCAAAGTACATACTGGTCAACATGTGTGCCTTTGAGGCCCAGTCATGTGGTCACCCCCTTGGGGATTAACAGGACCATTTATTGGAAAGATGATGTTTCTTCTCTCAAATGGCTCTGACTCTCTCTCTCACATCTCTAAGGCACACTTGAGATCTGTTGTTTAGTTTTCCTGTTTTGCAATATACCCCCAACTCACCCTCTATTCACCCAGGCTGGCAGTCTCACTGTTCTCTGAACATACCATACTGTCCTGGCTATACATGAGTGCATATTCTCTACTCCTTATCTGGAATGCCTTCCCCTTCCCTGTGTCACAAACCCTCCCCACCAAAATTCTGTGACTCTTCCATGCCTATTATACATTTGAGCATTTAATTATACTCTGTCATATACAATGCTTGCTAATTGTTGCCTAGGTCCAGATCTCATCTCCCTGAGGAGACCGCAAAGTCCCTGAAAGCAAGCATCAAGAGTTGTTCTTGCTTCACTGGCTGCCATAAACTGTCATGATGGAATGGTTCACAGGACAAGGTACTGAGGGTGACCTCCAGCCAATAGCCAACAAGGAACTGAAGCCCTCAGTGTGACAAGCCTCTAGGAACTGAATGCTGCCAACAACCACATGAGCTAGGAAGCATATCCCTCTCCAGTCCAACCTTCAAATGTGATCCCAGCCCTGGATGATACCTCAGTTGCAGCCAATCCATGCCTGAATCTCTGACCCAGAGAAACTGTGAGATAACAAATGTGTTTACATTTAAGCTGCTCAGTTTTGGGCTAATTTATTACATATCAATGGATAACTAAAACTATGAACCTTGCTACTAGGTTTATACCAGGGGCTCCATAAACACTTGTTGAATCAACAAGTGTTGATGTGTGAGAGAGCATTATATTGTTGGTATATTCTTCAGTGACTTAAGTGTTCAGTGGAATAGTATCACACATCTTGTTATATGAAGGCCAGGAATTTTAAGCAATTATCTGGGTCAGCTGCTGCTGCTGCATTGCTTCAGTCGTGTCTGACTCTGTGCAACCCCAAAGACGGCAGCCCACCAGGCTTCCCATCCCTGGGATTCTCCAGGCAAGAACACTGGAGTGGGTTGCCATTTCCTTCTCCAATGCATGAAAGTGAAAAGTGAAAGTGAAGTCGCTCAGTCGTGTCCGACTCTAGCGACCCCATGGACTGCACCCTACCAGGCTCCTCCGTCCATGGGATTTTCTAGGCAAAAGTACTGGAGTGGGGATCTGGGTCAGCTACCAACTTCCAAATATGAATGCTGAAGACCAGGGCATCTATTTCTCACCTACCCTTCCATGGTATCTACCAAATATTAAGAATATTTGTTGAGTTCACACTGGACTCTCTTATAACCATCTCCTCGGGTGGCCCAGAGGCTGGTGGTTCAACCTTGCCTTTCAATGAGTCCTTACTATCCACGGAACTAAGTGTAATATCTTAGCCTCATGTTCAAGCTCTCTCACAACTGAACCCAAACTACCTCCCCAGCTTTGTCTCTCACCACACAGCTTTCTCAGCCCCATAGTAGATAGAGCTATTCTTCAAAAACATAAATCTGACCATAACCTTCCCGTGCTTAAAACTATCCAACGGCTTCCTATTACCCTTAGGACAAAGACTCAGCACAGCCTTGCTCCTGCCCACAGCTGCAGGCTTATCCTGGACTATCTTTATCTGGATTCTCTCCTCTCTAGCCACAATGTCCTGCCTTCAGTTCCTGGTACCAGTTATGCTCTGCACTGCCACAAAACCTTCAAAGATGTAACCTCTTTGTCACCTGGTCAGCTCCTACTCAGGCTTCCCAGGTGGCGCTAGCGGTGAAGAACGTGCCTGCCAATGCAGGAGACATAAGAGACTCAGGCTTGATCCCAGGGTTGGGAAGATGCCCTGGAGGAGGGCATGGCAACCCGCTCCAGTATTCTTGCCTGGAGAATCCCATGGACAGAGGAGGCTGGCGGGCTATAGTGCATGGGGTCCCAAAGAGTCGGACTCGACTGAAGTGACTTGCATGCATGCACAGCTCCGACCCATCCTTCAACTCTCCCCATAGTGTGACTCACTCAGGAAGGCATTTGCTAACTTTCCTAGCCAAGTCAAGCACTTCATTCTCAGCTCCCAGGGTATCATGTACCTCTCCTTTCTAAGACTTGACATATTTATTTGTGTCACTTAATAATGTTACTCTCTCAATTACTGTCATGTCAGCTCCATAAGGATAGGCCTTTGTCTGCCTTGTTCTGCTGTATCCTCAGCACTTGGCACGCAGTGTGTACTGAATATGTATTTTCAAAATAAAAGTTTTCATGTTTATGTATGGCAAAACTAACACAATATTGTAAAGTAATTAGCCTCCAATTAAAATAAATAAATTTATATTTAAAAAAAAGTTGAATGGAAGTCACTTCTCTTCTTTAAGCTTCACTTTCCTGCTCTCTAAAAAACGATAATATTCTACTGTCTTTTCCAATTCTGACTAGATTGTGATTTCAAGTCGGGACACCATTCCTACCTTTTCACCTCTGACTCCTGAGGTGGCAACCTTTCTGGATCACTGCACTTCATCTGCTGAGCCTCCTGAAATAAAGCACACTTTGGCCCACTTTTTTAGCTCCTGAAACAATATATTAAATTTCAGGAGCAATATCAGAGAGAGCAAAAATGTTTCTCTTTTGAAATCCAAAGAAAATCCAATGAAGTTGAAAAAAATTACAAATTGATAAAAATATATGAGTTGTTTGTTCATTTGGTTATTTATTTAAATCTGATTGTGCCTAAGTGGCTGCCCACAGCTTTTCTGAGGTGAAAAGCTACTTTGAATTCAGCCTCATGTTCTGAGGACTTTAGCCCAGTAATTACACTTATCACTCTCTTCTGGAGGGCATCACTGAGAACAGAGCTTCAAATGAAAGCAGAAATGCAGCTTTTTGTCATAAATTCCTGTAATGTCATGCCTGATAATACCTAAGAGATAATCTTCTTGAACATCTTTGCTTTACAGATAGGGTAACTGAAGACTAGAGAACATGAGCCCAAAGCCACAAAGCTAGTGAGCTCAACGATCAAACAGATTTCAATGCAGAGAAGGGACTAAAAAAACCAAGGTCCTTGATCCCTAATTTCTTTACTCAGTGTCATTTCTTGTTTCTCTCTCTCTCTGACTCTGTCCCTCTCTCTCACTCTTCCTCTCCCAATCATTATGAAAAATCTGCTCATTTTCTTCTGAATCTCTTCCCACCTCTCAATAAGCATTTCATTATATGCCTTGCATTTAAGTACATTTTAATCAAATGAATGCCGAAGAGAAACAAATGTCTCAAGACTAAATCTCTGACTACTGTGATGAGAAAATTGTCAAGTACAATGAACCCTTGACATTCAGGAAGGGCATCCAGAATACCTCATCTTTAACCCCCCTCCAATTCACAAATTCCACAATTATATAATTGGCATATGATTTCCTCCATAAAACTTCTATTTTTCTCCTAAGGACCACTGCATTGTTACTAAGCCAATTGCTCTATCACATCAGCCTTGAAGTGTGTGCAATTCAAATTTATGCCTCAGCAAAATTACAAATTACTACATGTCATGGGTCTTTAAGACCCACTCATAAATAGCTGATGCTATATGAATGTTATATCAAAAACTGCTCAGGGTCTACTGATTCTTTAAAGAGACAGCCTCACCAAACCTGAATATGTATTTGAGTCACAGGTCTCAATTTAAGGCAGAGACTACATTATGCCAACATGAAATCTGTAAAACTACTGGTTCATGACTCAAATTAAAAGCAGAGAATATGTTAAGTGGGCCTAGAAATAGAAGAGAAAGGAAAGTCAGATCTATCCTGATCATGGACAAGCTTTCTGTCTCCCTCTTATCTGGGTATTGGAGTCTATTTTGCCTGCAGCTCTGAATGGGGCATTTGTGCCCAGCCTGGCGCTATGCTATGCTGTGGGAATTTACAAAGAAATTGTAACTAGGTCTGTGCTCTTGAAGGGCTTCAGGTGAAGCTGGGGATTCCAGGCAAGTTCACTGGAAATGGGTAAACAGCAATGAAAGGGAAGAAATTATATTTAACAGCATTTAGTGGAAAAGCAAAGCATTTGAGCAAGGAAAGATGAAGTGGGCTGAGGTAGACTTGGAAGAGTCTTTGGAGGACTCCAAAGATAGACTAGGCTTTGGCTGCAGATATTCTAACCATCAAAGGATACTTTGCCTATTTCAGATTTTATTTTCTGACCTCTTTGGAAGGGAGAAGAACCCCCAGTGCCACACAACACGGGAATTTCTACATAGTGGGGGCTCAATAAGCCCATATTTTGGGAAAATGTCATTGAAGTACAACCTTCACACAGAAATATGCACAAATCATAAGTGTTCAGTTTGATGAATTTTCAAAAATTGAATATGTTCTTATAAGCAACACCTAGATCAAGAAATACAACTTGACTGGCCCTCCAGAAGCCCCTCCAGTTCCCCCTCCCAGTCACTATTCCCCAAGATTAAAGACTTTATTGTGCCTGGCTTTAAACTTTATATAAATGGAACCTTGCAGCATAGTAGTATTTTCGCCTCTGTTCTTCCACTCATGTTAGGTTTGTCAGATCCATTCTGTTACTGCAAGCAACTGTGCATACAGACCTTTCTGGAAGCAGTTAGATGGTTCATGATGGGAACAATTGAATGGAATAGATATTCAACAGTGAAGGGAGGAAGAGGATGAAGAAAGAGACCGGGCCTCTACAGCCAGGTTCTTAAGGGAAACTGGCTCCCAGGAATTAGGTGAAAAGCGAAAGGGGTAAGAGGTCTGACTGGCAGATCTGATTGAGATTAACATAAACCATTAGGTTAACCAGAGACAAATAGGAGTTGCCACTTGAAATTTACATAAACGCTATACTCAGCTGTAATCAAAGACCTGTAGGAAGAAAAGAACTAAGAAAAAGAGTTGTAACCTGAATTGAAAAGAAACGATGATGTCTTTATCTGATGGGAAAGAAGGGAGATTTGGGGGAAAGATTTTGTCTAAGTTGGTATTGAGGCAACCCATGGATGCTGAGACTTAATGCCCACTCTTTTGCGGGGGAAGGATAAATGAATGTGCTCTGACTGTATCCTTGTAATCCATCCCATCTTCTCTGGTTCCCCAGCCTTTCTGAACCTTCCTACAGTGCGCCAAGCCCAGGGCTAGGTGTACAGTGGTAAACCAACCCAGCCTCTGTCCTTATGGAGCTCACGGCCACCACTTAACACTGTGCTACAGCAATCTGGCACATGCATGAACCACACAGCATCCCTCTGGAAGGTTTCTTCACCAAAATAAAAAGTTGCCCCAGTCACCCTCAGCAGTCCTCTCCACTCCAATCCTACACAGGGAACGTAGTCCACGCCGGGATTTATACATAATTGAAACCATTCTGCGCTATCCATCCTGTGCCTCAGGAGCAAGGGACATTTCAACAGTGATACTGAAATGTTCAGGACCTGTAAGAGGCCTGAGAGGAAAGACAACATATGACAGTTTCTGATTCTGGATAGTCTGTAGATGGGAAATCACAATTCCAAAGAGAGTTCCTCCATGGTGACGTTGAGTATCTTCTTCCCTGCCCCTCTGCCCTAGCACATACCCAAATCCTGGGGCCACGGATTCCTAGTCTCTCCTCTGTCTCCCTCTGCTTGGGCATAATGACATGATGTAACTGGGCCTAAGGGCCTAAGGAGCCTAATGGCTCCCCACTTGAGGAAAACTACAGCAAGTTGTTTGGGATTTATCACCTGAAATAGGCCTCTGTTTGAGTTCTTCGGAAGCATGTGTAGGCTGGGACTATTTCTGAAGGTGATTGCGACCAGTGGGCAACACCATGACAATAGAAGCCGCCATTTTTGGGGGGGGTATCAAGTACCTTGTATAATTGCCAAATTATGGAATATTATGAGTCAGACTCTGTCTAAAGGTTTGACTTATATTAACTTAGTCCTCCCTGGTAGCTCAGATGGTAAGGAATCTATCTGCCTGCAATTCAAGAGACCTGGGTTCAATCTGGGTTGGGAAGATCCCCTGGAGGAGGAAATGGCAACCCACTCCTGTATTCTTGCCTGGGAAATCCCATGGACAGAGGATACTGGCAGGCTACAGTCCATGGGGCAACAAAGAATCAGATACTACTGAAGCAACTTAGCATTCATGCATGACCTGGACAAGACTTCTAGCCTCAAGTTTTCACCACTTTGTCCCTTCCTCACTCATCCATGGGGACTGAGGTCAACGTGTTCCAAGACAAAGATGAGAGATCCAAAATGTGAACCGATTTCCTGAGAGGTGAGGGGAAGGGGATCCAATTTTTTTTTTTTTTTTGCCATTCACTTAAATTACATATGTATTTTCTTTTTAAAAAATTGTTATGGGGTATAGTTGCTTAACAATGTTGTGTTAGTTTTTACTGTACAGCAAAGTGAATCAGCCACAGATATACATATACCCCCCTCTTTTTGGACTTCTTTCCCATTTAGGTCACCACAGTTCATTGAGTAGAGTTCCTTGTGCTGTATAGTAGGTTCTCACTAGTTCTCTATCTTATACATAGTATCAGTAGTGTATATGCGTCCATCCCAATTCCCAATTCCTCCAAGCTCCCAATATTTTTATATCATCATAAGAACAATATGGCATAGTGGTTAAAAGCACAAGAACGAGAATACAACTAGTCTGGTCTTAAATCTCCATTTCTATCACTTACCAGCCATATGACTTTTGGAAAAGTCATTTAATCTCTCTGAGCCTCAGCTTTCTCATCTGTAAAATGAAGATAATAGTTCCTACCACGCATGGGTTTGGAGGGTTATTAAAGTAAGAACTCATAAAAGCCATTCATTGCAGTATCTGGCTAAAGCAAAATGTCTAATAACTGGCTGCAGTATTACTTTTAGTTCTCCTTCTTGTCACGTCTCTTGTTTCCCCCACCCTGGGCACAAGGTACACCCAGTGTCTAATCTACAGTCCGAGGGCTAGACGTGCCAGTTTGCATTTGAAAGGACATGTATGTAGAGAGGTCATCAAGATACGGACAAGAAGGCAGGATGCCCAGACAGACCAAGGCCACTTTCAATTGCAGTGATTTTTCCAAATCTAAATTCATTTTCACATAGACTGGTTGGCAAATGAAGACTTTTCTAAAACTCTAAACCAACTTTTATTTTTGTAAATGAAAAGATCCTGAAGTGTTTTATAGTTCGTGAGAGCAAAATGTTTCCCTGGTCTTTAAGGATACTTCACAAAACGATGACGGAGAAGGCAATGGCACCCCACTCCAGTACTCTTGCTTGGAAAATCCCATGGACGGAGGAGCCTGGTGGGCTGCAGTCCATGGGGTCGCGAAGAGTCGGAGACAACTGAGTGACTTCACTTTCTCTTTTTACTTTTGTGCATTGGAGAAGGAAATGGCAACCCACTCCAGTGTTCTTGCCTGGAGAATCCCAGGGATGGGGGAGCCCAGTGGGCTGCCGTCTATTGGGTCGCACAGAGTCGGACACGACTGAAGTGG
This sequence comes from Bos taurus, assembly GCF_002263795.3. Taxonomy (NCBI): domain Eukaryota; kingdom Metazoa; phylum Chordata; class Mammalia; order Artiodactyla; family Bovidae; genus Bos; species Bos taurus. Next base: position 20,869,317 of record NC_037357.1, on the reverse strand, counting down.
CTTAGCAGCAGCAGCAGCAAAATGATGAATGATTACACATACAGCCAGCTGAAGACTGCCCTTTAGGTTCCTAAGATAATCTCTTCCCAGAAACAATTTATGTTGAGTGTTTGATATCTTCATGGGTACAGAAGGGATACTACTTCCTTGCTGTCTTAAAAAAAAAAAAGGAAGCAAGAGGGGTCCAGGCAGGCCAGGGGTTGCTGTAGCTGACCATCCCGTGGGTTCCAGCAGCTGTAAACTGGAGCAATTTAGGTTTGTTTTGCAGCAATCAAGGGTGGTTTTGTGCAGTCCTGCTCATCTCTTGCCACTTCTCTGGGGATGAGAGTAGAGCTATGGACTGACCCTACTTCTAAAAACCTCGTATCTTTTTATAGCACCAGCCAGAAAGCTGTTGCCTTTTCTCCCTGACTTTATGTGCCAGAGTTCTGATTACCACTCAGGACTGAGCTAGGAATAAAACATTATTACTGATAATAATAATAATCTGAAAATGCTACTTACTGTGCTGGGCACTGTGGAAAACAGGTTACCTGCATTAGCCTACTTAATGTTCACAACAACCCTATGGGTTTGATCCCTGTGATGACCCTGCATTTTATAGATGAAGCCTGAAGAGGCTAAGTAACTTCTGAAGTTCTCCCTAATCAGAAATGGCAGAGCTAAGGCTGGAAACCAGCTTATTTTGATCTGAGATAGAGTGCTATTTTCTTTGAAAAGAAAAAGAACTTTCTGGCTTCTCTGGATTGCTGCCATTTTGGAAGTGAGTCAACTTGTATATGTATACCGTAGCACTGAGTTGCCATTCTCAGAATCTCTCAGCAGCTCCTACTGGAAACAGAATTTGAAGAGGGAACCTCCAAAACCTAAATGTGACGGAGAATAAAAATGGAATGGTTTTATAATACTTTAAAAAACAAAGCAGCATTTACACATGTCATGTTTCTGTTGTCTTCAATACTAAATTTTAAAAAGATCTTTGAGAAATAAAACAAATTATTTTTAAAAGTATAAGACCAGAAAGCACACACATAATGATTATAGAAACACAAAAGTGTTTCCATGGAAGAGAAATTTTAAATGAATTTCAATGAAGTGAAAAAAAACAGAACACTGAATGCTTTTATTGGAAACGAGCTACACTTTAAGAATTACTTTGCAAGCTCCTGAATTTCAAGTTCTAATAGCTGTCAGATAGCATTGTCATATTGTGGAGGAAAATGTGCTCACTTTCTGCAGATGGGCCTATTTCTGGCACTTACTAGCTGAAAATTCACTTGTAAAGAATTAGGTAAAGGATAATATGAAAGGCCTCGGGATTCAGGAAGTACTTTCTCCTGGATTTCATTAAATCTAATGAGTCAGATCAGTTTGGAGGCTTCAAATTTTGTGTATAGTATCTTTTAAAGGAACATCTATTGGATCACTAATTTAAAAACAAACAAACAAACAAATTTCTGTCTCCTGTACATCTCCAAAAAAGCTCTTAAAAATAGAATCAAATCCTTTTCTAAAGCATGCCTTTGCTGGCCATTTTGCTTGCCACCAAATGCTTGGCTGGAGCTCACTTGAAAATCCCAGTGAGCAGCCATACTGAGGTTTTTCTGTCTTAAAACACAAGTCTGACAAGGAAATCATCATAACCTCTATATCCCAAAGCCATGAAAATGTCATGGCTTTCATGAGAACTCAAGTTGACTTAGCACCTACGATTACTATATGCAAGATGCACTATACTATGTGCTGGAAAGGGCACAAAGATGACTAATGCCCAGTCGTTGCCCTCAAGGAGATTTATCATCTAGCGAAGACAAATAGAATCCACGAACCGGGAACCAAGCACCTCAGACAAGTCTCTCTGGACCACCATTTTTTATCCATAGATAGCATGATACCAGGTAATATTCTCCGATTCTGTGACTGTGGATACCCTCAGAATAATACAGATCTTAACTGCTGGAAAAGTTCAGAGAGGCCTGGTAGCTCAGACGGTAAAGTGTGTGCCTGCAATGTGGGAGACCCAGGTTCAATCCCTGGGCTGGGAAGATCCCCTGGAGAAGGAAATGGCAACCCACTCCAGTATTCTTGCCTGGAAAATTCCACGGACAGAGGAGCTTGGTAGGCTACAGTCCATGGGATCGCAAAGAGTCAGACATGACTGAGAGACTTCACTTTCCTTTCTAACTGCTGGAAAAGTTCAGAGAGGAAAGGCTGCTATACATGAAGACATTCTACAACCCCATCCCCTCCACCCCCAAAACACAGACATGGCATTGTGCTGACTGGCATCTTAAATTACTAAATTATTTCTGAGGGAAAAGTTTGGAAAATTGAAAAGGTACTTTTCAGGCTGTAGTCACAAGGAAGCAGGTACCTCATGTGACTGCCCCATACTCTGAGTAACTGAGTCCAGGTTAGAGTACGTAGTCCATAGAGGTTATATCTACAAAATCAGAGTCATCTCACAAATACAGAACATCATCTCAATATATTTTTATCCACGGAGTTGTCTTGGATCTTGCAGATGTAGCCTCCAGATCAAATAAGCAAAATGCACATTTTCATATTTCTGTTCAATTTGGAGTAAGGTTTGCAATTCTCAAGTCTAATGGAATTGATTCCCTTCTCAAAACCCGATTTATTGAACTTTGTACAGATCACTATGGTGATAACTCTAGAGATAGGACAGCTGCCATGTCCTCCCCATTCTAGCAATTTCCTGAGAGCACATTGCGTACCAGTCACCCATCGTGCTAGGATTTGCAGAGGCATCAAGAGAAATGACACTCCATACTTCGCCTTGAAGATATCTCTACCTGGTGGGGAAGACAGAGATCTAAGCCAGGGGTTGCCAATTTTTTTTCAGTTTAAAATTTTACCTCATACTCAAGAAAGGTTGCTAATCAATGGTCTAGTGTGGGGGATACAGAGCTCAAATATTCACAGGACCTAGACAAGTAACCTGGCAGACTGGCAAAGTGGAGTAGGTGAGTGCTGTACAGCGGGGGAGTCACAGCTCAGTCCTAGCGAGGGCTTGCCTTGGAGAAATGGTCCCTGGTTGCCAAATCTTTTGCTTTTTCTCCCCCAAACCCAGAAATCCTGAGTTTTAATAAAGTGAAATCTCTCTCAATTTTTTCATGTTAGCAACTAATTTAAAACTAGGTATTTAACACCACGCAAGGGCCAAATAAGACTTCTCTGTGAGCCCACTGCGGAAGTCAGCAGGCTGCCCATTGTATCACGCTTGCTTGAACAAAGTCACGCTGACTGGAGTTTCACTGCTAACTGGCCACATGACTTCATGAAAGTCTCGTGATTTCTTCTCTGGGCCTCAGTTTTCTCACCTAGAATATGGGTTAAATATCTACTTTCTCAGACTGTGATAAGGAAGTTAATGAGATGAAAAATGTAAAGATAATTAAGAAAAGTGTTTTTGGTGTTTTGAAAGTACTCCAGCTTTGGTTGCTTTGCCTAATCAGCTCATTCTAATTCAGAACAATCTCAATGGTTTCAAACAGATCCTAAATGTCTCTTCATGTTTTTGTAAGCTGAGGTGGAGCATTTCTATATCGGTGTGAGAGTGAAAGTGTTAGTCGCTCAGCCGTGTCCGACTCTTTGTGACCCCATGGACTGTAACCTGCCAGGATCCTCCATCCATATAATTCTCCAGACAGGAATATTGGAGTGGGTAGCCATTTCATTCTTCAGGGGATCTTCCTGACCCAGGGATCAAACCCGGGTCTACCACGTGCGGGCAGATTCCTTACCATCTGAGCCACCAGAGAAGCATTTCTATATAGGTGAACTTATTACAAATACACCCAATTTCACGTGACATAAACACTGGATTAATGGGTTTGAATAAATAATGAAACTACATTGATGTGCATCTGATTTGGCAATTATTTAGAATCATATTAGATCTTGTCTGATGCAAAGGGCATACTTGGGCTTTCTCAGAACTACAGATTAGCACCTTTGTTCTCACTATCCAAACTGAGAGGATTCAATTTTATAAATAGAGAGATTGTTATTGTCTCCACATCAGTTTGGGGAAATGTTTTTAAACTGAAGTTTGGAAGACCTCTTCAATTTCATTCTAATCGTCCCACTCTTAATCACATCACTCAAGTAACACTGACAAATAATACTGCAATGTCTAATAAACAGCTGCGTTAAGGCCAGTTAAGCTGGAAAGTCCATTGTGAATTTAAAGACTGCAGCTCTGCCGAATAAGTGAAATCAGTCCTCAAGTTTTGCCTCAGCTCTTCCACTTGTTTCTTTTAGAGAAAAAAACATGTAGCTCCATATGGTTTATGTGGGATCAAATTTTGTTCAGAGGTTTTAGTTTACTGCCTCAAACATCAAAACCCAACTTTTAGAAGAAGCTGTGAGAATCTGGGCAGGATGTGCACTTTTCAGTCTCTGAAATTAGCTCTTTGGGGTAAGATTCTAAAGCAGAATGTCTGGTTTTAGAATAAGGTAGAGTTTCATTTGAAAAGAAAACTTTGCCTTTTGATTACTTGTTTTGAATGCTCTTTTCCCCATAATTCCATCAGTTTTTCTATACTTCTTTCTTGTCTTTATAATCAGAGGCCAAAATATCCCTTTCACTCCACGTACAGAAATCGAGCTGGATCATGGAAAAACAAAACAAAACTTGTGACCGAAAACTCCCACAGATTTTGCCTGTTGTAGGCAAACCAATCTGTAAAAAGAAACTACTTACCTAACATGAGACCTCTCTATATAGAGTTTTCAATGAACACATCATGCCAGGGAACAGATCAGGGACCCTTGCAGCTGTGATTTTGATTTTTTTTTTTTTAATCCGGAGATAGCTTCCCTAAAGGAGAATAGCTCCTTTGGAGACCTTTCTGTGTTTCAGGTTCTTTCATAAGCTCTACTTGGCCACTAATTTGCTTCCATGGAGAGGTGACTTGAAAATACCACAAAAATAAGCATTGAGCATGTGGAAGATAAATTTTTAAGCATTAATAAACTGACTTTGGGGGAAAAAAATTAAAGGCAGAAAAAATTCTTTATGGCTTACTGATGTGAAATTTTGTCATAAGAAATGCTGACCAAAGAACTAAAAGGCATAGACCAAAAACTGACCTACTTCCTATTATTTTGCCAGTTCTGACCTTATACAAATACCACCATATGCATGTTTCTCCAAAAGGGAACAATATTGGAAGCCAACGCAAGAACTCCTAAAACACAGATTGAGGCCACAACGAAACACTGGTCTACAATTCATTGCATTTTTAGATCTTAGCTAGTCTGGGTTTCTGTTATTCCAAAAATGTGTAACACCTGATTTAGCCAGTCATACTGACCCTTTGTCAAAGTGGCAGGACCTCCTGAAGAGCACACAGAGAAATAAAATGTTTATATGAATATCTATCTATATATCTATGTGATATTTTATACATAGGCAAGTTACAAAGCATTACCCTGAAAACAGGACTTATCTTTTTTAGTGCCACTAAAGACTATTAATTCCTTAAAGCAGACATAATATAAGGCAATTGTTATTAACTAAACAACTACTATTTTAAAAATGACAACTTTGAAAATATCCAGTTAGAGGGAGCAGTGTTTGTTGATCACATTTTACATATTTCAAGATCAAGCCAAACATCCTCTCTAACACATGTGAGGAGAACCCCCACAAACAGAAATCAACAGTAACTTTCTTTCCCTGCCTTTAAGTGGACATTTTTATACATGCTAATCACTATACTGTTGATAAGAAAAAGGCATGAAATTCAATAATCCTATTCTGTTTTATTTCAAATAAATAAGAGTAATAAAAACTTCTCAGTATTGCCATATTTTTGGTGTTGATAACTTTTTTAGTATTGCCATATTTTCAAATACATTTACAGCTATTGTCCAGCCCTACACATAACAATTTATTGCACTTGAATATTTACTTCAGTTGAATAAAGTCCATATGTTTCAAATAAACCTGAAAGACATTTGTTTTTTTAATTTAATTCTCCCAGTTAAACAATATACTAATTAGTCACATATTTCATAAAAGTTACAGGGATGTAATAGCAGCTTGTAAATTGCCTTGCCTTGCATAATATATGATTTCATAAATCATCACAAAGCATAAAATAATGAGCAAGACCTAAGCCTGGGTAAAATTAAACTATAAAACATGATTTCCACTAAATTTACCATTTTATCTTTTTTGAATTAGCTATGACTGGGCGTCTAAGAATAAAAGGAGAAACTGTCTTTGAAAAGACAACCCATTTTGTTCAGATTGCAGCCATCTTTAGAAACGGTAGAGATATACAGAGAAAACAGGATCATGCAGGCACTGATTTCCATTTTTAAGAGGAATTATTAGCTAACCAACCAGTTCAGATTTGATTACATATAAAAGGTCTGTATTTCATGTGGGGGAGAGAAAGGGAAACAGGATCAGAGTGATGGGGAAAACAACATAAATAGCACTTAATCACTAACAAAATTAGAATGGAACTGCTTTTCACTCCTTATAGGTGACATTAAAGCAGAAGAAGCATCTAGTTGCCGTGCGTATATTTACAACTTCATTAAGAATATTGTCTCTCCCTATTTTCTTCCACTAAATTCTTTTTACTGGAATCACAAAAATAACACACGGGATAACCAAAATGTACAGTTTAAAAATATTTCCAGAAAATGCTCTCTATTCTCTTTATTTATTCCTTCTGGATTCTTGGAGCAATGGTGCTCAATTAGCTACCATTGCCATAACCTCCATGTCCCCACTTTCTGTACCCTTCTGTCAGAAAGCCAATACAGAATGCTGAATATTTTCCACCTAGACGCACACACATAAAAACAAATACTCTTATATTTACTGTCCTGGACAACAAAGATGAGATAAACGTCTATTTTAAACACAGAATATAGCAAAATTTCAATGAAAGATATCATGGGTATTAATATTGATATAATTTTAAGGTGATACATATGTGAGATTTCTTTATATTATTTTTCATCAAGTAAGATATGTTCCTTCTTACATTTATGCCATCAAACTCCAAAGAAATCACCCCAAACTGATAGAAAATTCCACTGAGATATCAAAAGTTTTACCAAAATTCTTGAAACCACCCAACTGACTTTTTAGAATAACAAAGTTTAAAATCATGTACATATTAATTATACTAAAAACCTCTCCAAACTTCATTTATAGCCTCCGAAAACATGATGACTTCTTTAATACCTTGGTGCCCCCTTTTGGTGTAGCTAGATCAAGGCATTTTTTTTTTCAATTAAAAAAAGAATCATATACACTGTATGTATTCATTCACAAGACGGTAGTGTTTAACTTGGGAAATGTCGATTCACACTGCAGATGGTTCATGGTTATTAGAGCTTTTGTTCTGCCTTTACTATTACCAGTTATTGATCTAAAACATGTGCAAACAAACAAAGCTAACTCTTTGAGTGGGAAAGGAAAAGCGTCCTTTCCCTTAGACAATTGGCATAGCACTGCTCAAATTCCTCAAGTTCTCGTCCCAGTCTTCATGGTAAATAAGTGACCCGTTACCTTTGCTACAAGACATTCAATGGCTCGCTGACGGCTGCATTCAGAAGATATTTTTTTGTCTTCGATACATTTATGCTGTATGTCTGTCTATCATCCTGAGGAAAGAAAGGCTGGTGAGCATGTATAGACCCCAACATCTGTTGACAAACAGCAAGCCCAAGCATGGAGACACAGTCTGGTAAACAAGCTTGTCAAAGGGGGAAATAAAAGTTAGCATTTTAAAGAGTTTGACCAGAATTTAAGAAAAGGAAGAAAATTAAATAACCTTACGACTTTTCATACGTTAGAGCTGGTAATTATGCCTCAGAAATAAGTTCTTTCCACGTTCAACAGCACTGTGTGAAGAAGACGAGCTGATTTCCAGCAGGGATATTGAATCCTTCCATCTGAAGGACCAATCAAGTGTGAAGTACAGTATAGTTTTAGATTCAATTGAAAGGAAAAAGCTTGACTACTAGTTCATAGCATGACAACTTTCATGGATTAGTTCAGACCCTATTCTCCTCCCTGAAAGGGTATCACAGCATGAAGACAGTTTTCAATGCACTAAACTTTAATAGCTGAGTGGGGGAGCCAAAGCTTCCCTTTGGTCTCTATAGAAACAGTATAGCCAAAATTTGAGGCAAAATTAAGGTCTTTGGTCTTAGGTGCTGTATCTCCCCTCAGAGGTTCTTTTTCACAAACAGACTTTGGCCCTTATCAAATGTATACTCTTGTGGAGGCTACTGTAAAAGGGAAGAGGCAAAACCCACTTCATTATTTTCCCCTCTGAACTCCACACAGGCGGCCATTTCAATGAAACACTGACGAGCCAGATGTGTGGCTCCTGGTGTCAAAGGCAGGTGGAATCATCTGTAAGGAAAGACTTTATTCTTTGTTGTTTTGGAGGTGGTGACAGTTGTTGGTAAAAAGCACTTCCTGTTCATCCCAGCGGCCACTGCACCGCGTGGCCCCGCGCACTCGGGCTGGAGCGGCCCCGCCCCTCCCTCCTCTCCCTCGGCCTTCCGCACTCACCTCGGCTCTGGGCATTTTCCCACAGCGGTCCCTGAATTGTTCCCCCTCCCCTACCCCCACATCCTCACAGTACACTGTCAGAAGAAAGAGGTGTTTCAACAACACTGAAGGGCTGTTAAAGGTGGCACAGACGAGACACTTGAAAGAGGAGATATATGTTAACATACAGCTGATTCACTTTGCTGTACAGCAGTTATTAACTAACAACATTGTAAAGCAACTATATGCCAATAAAAATTAATTTAAAAAAGAAGCTACCATGCTCAAATGTCCTTTGTCAGAATTTCCAGTCAAAGGCACCAAGACCCTTAACCTGGAGTATTTTCTTCTAACAACACAGTTTTATTTCCCACTCACCTCAGCTGTGTCTGAACCTACCTAAAACATTATTTTGGTTCTTTTCTCTCTTCCTTGTTGCAATTTCAGGTTCAGGACTCCATTACTGATACAAAAATGCAGGCTCCTCATCTGCTTAAGAAAGAGGACTCCAAACATGTGCTGAAGAAGATCTAGGATTCATTTCCCTGGAAGCTTATAACCACCACAGCGGGATGGGGACAGGGGAAACCTCTTATTGCTCCATGGAGTTGATGGGTTTAAATATTGATGAGAAAATCTCTAAAGAACATGAATTAGGGGATGTCAGAAATGGCTTTCTTCTGAAAATCCTTTTAACAGTATGATAGAAAAACTGGCTTAAAAATCTATCAGCCTTAAAGAGCTATTTGTGGGGACCAAACTCATGGTTGGGGTCCTCTTGTATAAAACTTCGTAGTCATATGATACCAGCAATACTACAATACGATTGTTGTCTAGCATCTGGACTTCTGCAACTCTCAGGAAAGAGCTCAAAAACATTTTTATAGTGAAAAGGCTACCCTTTGGCATCCTGAACCAAATAACATGGCCAAAAGAGACAGAATTATTCCAAGTATGAGGTCATTACTTGGGTTGCAACCCAAAAGGAGAGCCACACTATTAATAGCTGGAGATTATATGTGTGTGTGTATATATACATATATATATTTATATATAGTCATTTTTCATGCTTGAAAGCCAAGAAGCGTTGGACAAAGAACAGAAGAAAGACACAAGAAATGGGCAGAGTCGCTGACAACAGAAACAGCAGAGATTAGAAGTCAGGATGGATGGAGAGGCTATGGTGATGGTGGCAGGGACAGCAATAGCAAATCACAAGTGAGAAGCAATGACACCCAAAAGTTTCTCAGTGTATCCCCATCAATAAAGTTTCACAGAATGAAGAAGACATTTGCCACATACAGTGCAGAATGACAAACTCATTCATGCATCCCTGCATCCCATCCATTTCTAGTTCCATCTATGGAGCACCAGATTTTAAAAACCACAGACACAGATTTTGCAGAAATACTTCCATCAACAGCCATTTACAATTTTTAAGTGTATAAATCTCAAAGTACCTAGAATATTTACCAATTTTGACAGACTCATTTCTCTGAAGGTGATATATAGACAAGATAGTACTGGAATATTTGTGATTTACTAGTTTTAGTTTATTTATTGGAACTATTCCTGATGTTCATCATTATTTTTAAATGGCATAGCATTGAGACATGTACACAGTAGGCACTCCATAACTGTTTGTTGAGTGAGTGAATAAATCATGAAAAAGTCAATAGTAAAACACCCAGAAGGGTTTCCTTTGGCCAGATCCTTTAAATAATTCATTCATGTACTCATGCATTCAACAAGCATTTATTGACTAGGTAATGAGCAAATAGTTGTGTGTGTGTGAGTGTGCATCTTACAGGGAACTGGAGTTGATAAAAGTCAACATGATGTACAGAAAAACCCTGCTAGAAAACACCATCAAGTTAATATCCATTTGTTAGATCCATCAGACTAATATAAAAATATAAATGGTCAAGAAACACTTGAAAAAATATTTTTCACTAATAATAAAAGACAATAGAAACAATGATATACATATTGATAATAACCTGTAGTAGAGGTGGAGAAGGCAATGGCACCCCACTCCAGTACTCCTGCCTGGAAACTCCCATGGACGGAGGAGCCTGGAAGGCTGCAGTCCATGGGGTCGCTAGGAGTCGGACACCACTGAGCGACTTCACTTTCACTTTTCACTTTCATGCCTTGGAGAAGGAAATGGCAACCCACTCCAGTGTTCTTGCCTGGAGAATCCCAGGGACGGGGGAGCCTGGTGGGCTGCCGTCTATGGGGTCGCACAGAGTCGGACACGACTGAAGCGACGCAGCAGCAGCAGCAGCAGAGGTGGTATGGGTAGACAAACAGCCTTTTAAGAGTGAAGTTTGTTACGCTTAAAAGTACACATTAACTTTGGGCTCAGTAATTCCATTTCTAGGAATATATCCTAAGGTAATAATTAAAGATATGCACAAGATTAAACTGCAAGCATTTCATTGTAATATTATTTATATTAATAAAATATAAGAAACCTAAACCAGGGTCTTGAATTCTTTGAGAAGAATACTAACGTGGAAACATATTCACAAAATACTAAGTGAAAAGGTTTTAAAAGATATTTATTGATTTTGATTATCAAAGTGATTCATATTTATAATAATTCAAACAAAATTGAGAGCTGAATGTAAAAGTTCACAATGATACCAGAAATAAGCACTGTTAGCAGTTTGGTATACAGGCTTCTGGATTAATTTCTTTTGCATAAACAAATGTAATCAGTAAGTTGGACTAATAGAAGTCATGGAACTAATAGAAGTGAGTCACAGACTAAAGAGGGGTTCACTTTATTTCAAATTCATATTTAACCAGGCATCCTGCATTTTTATTTTCTGTAGCTGGCAACACTAGTTCAGAGCCAAAGCAAGGAGATGAAAAAGAGGTAAGGGAGACAGGAAGTTCCTTCCTGTTACTGTTGTAAATGGGCTTTTCACCAGCAGGTGTTTAAAATTGACTCTTTCGTGGATGCTTTTGTGATTTCATGGATGTTTGTGAGGCCCCGCATTGCAAAGGACCTCCAGCTTGCAGATCTCTCATGAATGTGTGGGCCTCGTCTGATCCCTGGGGTATACCTCACACATGCCTGGCTCTGGCAGCCTCCGGGAGTGCAGGTGTATCTCAACACAGCAGTGTCGCTTTTTTAGAGCACTGGCCAGCCTTTTTCTATTTTCCAGGTGAGAGTCAAACGCCATTTCATCCTGTCTCCCTCACTGCAGGGACCACATATTAAGCTAAGTGATCTCTTGAAATTTCCTCTCTCCTGACTTGATGTAGCGGGAGAAGTACCTTCCATGCCACCTTGGGGAGGGGAGCTCACAGCACAGCTCTCTTGAAAGAAATCTTCCTTACAAATCCTCCCCTAATCTCCAACAGCCAGATCCTTTTCTATCCTTCCTGTGGGTGAAGGGTTTAAGAGTTTTTTGAAGTCAGTTATTAGTTCTCTGCTTTGAAATTCATACAAGGTAGCCTGTCTTACTAATCACTTCAATATCTATTGTGTCTTGATGCCTTGGTCAAAACTTCTAATTAAACATCCTGTTCTACCAACACCCTTACTATTGTTCCTCTAGTCAGCCCTCTGACATTCTCTACAACTGAATACCTTTCTGACTATTCCCACACTCTGCCCTACCAACACCATCAAAGTGTTTGGTCCACATCAGTGTCGTTTAGCAAACCCTGTGATTCTCAAAATGTGGTCCCTGAAACAGGAGAATCAGCACTATCTGGAAGCCTATTCGAAATGCAAATTTCCAGCTCACCTCAGACCTACTGAGTCAGACCCTCTGGGGTTGTGGGGCCCAGCACTCTCGGTGTATTTTAACAAGCCCTCCAGGGCATTCTAGTGCACATTTAAGTTTGAGAACCAAGGCTCTAGCTATTGCTGTCTCTCCTCCTTTCCACGGAAGTAATTTCAAGCCTTCATTCTCTTCATACCTCCTAGGCATACCTCACACTTCACTTAGAGCAAATGAACTCATACTCAAATTCAAATACAAAATTTAAAGCTTAAGATGGAAATTACCTGAACTTCCCATCACCACATCTACAGACCTACCTACAGTTCTGCCCATCCTCTCCTGTTAAAATGGAAGAAGATAATCCCTTTCTGAGGCCAGTCCTGCCACCCAAGCCCTGAGTCCCAGCCTCTCTAGCTTCTCAGAAACGTGGCTTTAATGATTTTGTACTCTGTCATGTAAATCAACCATCTCCCCATCCAAGCCTTCTCATTCAGTCATTACACCAGATCTGGTTTCCACATCCCCAGGTTCCTGAGGAAGCTGTCTAATCTTATTACCTCCATCTCCTCAGCTCCATTGACTCCTCATTCTGGCCTTTGCTCCCATCAACTCTACTGAAACTGACCTCACCAAGATTACCAATGACCACCCCATCACTAATTCCACTGGACACGTTATGGTCCTTATCTTGTTTGATTTTTTAACCCAGTTCAGTTCAGTTCACTTCAGTCGCTCAGTCGTGTCCGACTCTTTGTGACCCCATGAATCACAGCACACCAGGCCTCCCTGTCCATCACTAACTCCCGGAGTTCACTCAAGCTCATATCCATCAAGTCGGTGATGCCATCCAGCCATCTCATCCTCTGTCGTCCCCTTCTCCTCCTGCCCCCAATCCCTCCCAGCATCACAGTCTTTTCCAATGAGTCAACTCTTCACATGAGGTGGCCAAAGTATTGGAGTTTCAGCTTTAGCATCAGTCCTTCCCATGAACACCCAGGACTGATCTCCTTTAGGATGGACTGGTTGGACCTCCTTGCAGTTCAAGGGACTCTCAAGAGTCTTCTCCAACACCACAGTTCTAAAGTATCAAATCTTCGGCACTCAGCTTTCTTCACAGTCCAACTCTCACATCCATACATGACCACTGGAAAAACCATAGCCTTGACTAGATGGACCTTTGTTGGCAAAGTGATATCTCTGCTTTTTAATATGCTATCTAGGTGGATCATAACTTTCCTTCCAAGGAGTAAGCGTCTTTTAATTTCATGGCTGCAATCACCATCTGTAGTGATTTTGGAGCCCCAAAAAATAAAGTCTGACACTGTTTCCACTGTTTCCCCATCTATTTCCCATGAAGTGATGGGACCGGATGCCATGATCTTCGTTTTCTGAATGTTGAGCTTTAAGCCAACTTTTTCACTCTCCTCTTTCACTTTCATCAAGAGGCTTTTTAGTTCCTCTTCACTTTCTGCCATAAGGGTGGTGTCATTTGCATATCTGAAGTTATTGATATTTCTTCCAACAATCTTGATTCCAGCTTGTGCTTCCTCCAGCCCAGCGTTTCTCATGATGTACTCTGCGTATAAGTTAAATAAGCCCAGTGCCATCCAAAAGAAGTTTTTCCAGTGATGAAACTGTCATATATTCCTAATGTCTGATACAGTAGCCACTAAGCCTACATGACTCCTGAGCACTTGAAATGTGGCTATTGTGACTAAGGACTAAATTTTTAATTTTATTTAAAGATCCAGTTATGGCTAGTGGCTAAGCATATTTGTCAAGGCACTTCTAGACTGCAGGCTGCTCCCTTCTCCTTGAAGCATTTTCTTCTCTGGAAAGTTGTCAACTTTCTCCATACCTATTCGGGATTCCTTTTTGGTCTCTTTTATTGGCTACTCCGTGACTATTGGACCCTCTGGGGTTCTACTGCAGGTTCCCTGATCTTTGTGCTGTATATACTCTCTAGGCTTCAGTGGCCACCTCTAGGAAAATAATTCAAAAATTTGTATATCCAGGAAGAGTTTGTGCTTTGAGTTTCATGTGTGTGTATTACACATATTAACAAAGAGAAATGGAATTACATTTCAACAAAAGCATAGCCAATAATGGGCTTCCCAAGTGGCTCAGTGGTAAAGAATCCGCCTGTCAATGCAGGAGACACAGGAGAGTGGTTTCGATCTCTGGATTGGGAAGATCTTCTAGAGTAGGGAATGGCAACCTGCTCCAGTATTCTTGCCTGAAAAATTCCATGGACAGAGGAGTCTGGTGAGCTACAGTTATGTGGTTGCAGAGTCAGACATGACTAAGCACACACACACAGTGAATACTGCATTGTATACTTGAAATTTACCAAAAAAAAGGAGATCTTAAGTGTTCTTACTGCACCCCCCCCCCAAAAAAAAGGTGAAATGATAGACATGTTAAGTAGATTGGTTGTGGAACTCATTTTGCAATACACGTGCATATCAACACACTATGTTGTACATCTTATATATGTGTGATTTTTGTATATTTTATTGATTGATTTTTATCAATAAAGCTGAGAAAAATAAAAACAGAGATGCACACATCACACACACACACATACACACATACATACACAAGTTCTAGACAGTTAGCCTTCCTGATACTATGTTTTTGGAAAAGAATTTAGAAAAGTACATCAGGTTCAATGCTCACTAGTAGATTGTGAAATAGTCAGCCAAACTGCACCCTCACGAGCGATTCAATTCTGAGACACCTTGGGTTTGCTCGCTCACACTGAGCTCACTTGCAGACATATCAAGAACAAAACTCAGAGAACACCTACTCGGAGAAGTTACCCCTGACCCCTTGATGTTTTCATCAGACTCTCTTTCCTGAACCCAGGTTTCCTGGCTTCCTAAGCCAACTTCTTGCTTTGCTTTATTTCAACCTCCAACATTTTATTTTGAAAAAACTTTCAAAGTTACAGAAAACGTCCTAGTATAGTATAGTGAACTTTTACCTTTCATGTAGGTTGATTAATGGTTAACATTTTGGCACACTTGGCCTCCAAAACCTCTCTCTCAGTCTCTCTCGTTCTATGTATGCCAATGCAGGAGACATAAGAGACATGAGTTCAATCCCTGGGTCAGGAAGATCCCCTGGAGGAGAGCATGGCAACCCACTCCAGTATTCTTGCTTGCAGAATCCCATGGACAGAGGAGCCTGGCAGGTATGGTCCACACGTCACAGAGAGTCAAACACAACTGAAGCTACTTCACACACATGCAGGAGGTTTAGCATTGATACATCATTATCTAGTATGTAGACAACCCTTATTCAAATGTTATCAATGATATTCTTTATAGGAATTTTCTTTCAGTTTACAATAACATGTAGTGGTTAGTTTCACACCTCTCCTAAGCCAGTTGCTTTTGACCACTTTGGTTCAACTCCCCTACCAGATCTCTGTTTCAGGAATGATAAGACCATCTTTCCCAGCCTCCCCTGTGCAAGACAATTCAGACTGGTTATGACATCACCAGGAACCATTCTATTCTATAAAGAGAGTCTCAGAACTGAAGAGCCACTCTTCTTTAAGGGTCTGTTTTGTCCTGTGGGAGGGACTGTGCTGGTGATGGATTTGCCTAAAAGGGGACACTGCCCACAGTGGCTGTGAGGTCCACCTACAATATCCAGGAGTAGGAAGTCAACCCTCAAGCTAAGCCCCACACCCAAGTAGGCTATGCCATGTTATCTGCACTCATCTTAAAATTGATGGCAGCTTCAAATCGCAGTAAGCAAAATTCTTCCCTCAGACTGAGCATAGAGATGGAGAATCACCATTATTAGCAGGTTTAAAATGCCTTCAGAAAGCAGTCATCTCAGATGTAGTGACCATGACACTGTGCTTCATGTTGCAGACCACACCATCTGAATAGTCACCTTACAGCAGAGAAAAAGAACCATTAAACCAAACCTCATGGCGCCAGAAACATCACCTCCCTAAAGCAGTTGTAGCAAATAGAACATGTTTCTGGACAGTGTGGGCTTAATGAAGACTGATACAACTTTACCCCAAAGACGATATTTGCAACCAGATCTCTCCAGTCTCATATGTCTAATTCTATATTTAACATTCCTTTGCAGCTATCTCCAACTTAACAACCCAAAAGAAAATTCCTGAATTGCATTCTCTCCCAAAGCCCCTTCTTTCTGCAGTCTTCCCGATCTTAATAAGGAGCACTCTCATCCACTCCATTATTAAAGCCAGAAACCTAGGAGAACTCCTCCACACCAATGATTTTACTTGCCATCTCTCTGCAGATCTTTGTCAAATCCACAACTTTTTTTTGGTCAAATTCCATAATCCTGGTTGTGGAAAGTCAAAATAAGTCATAACACTTCACATGACCTGAACCAAATATTGCTGGGTGATAGAATTGCTGTGTCATAGGGTAATTCATGTGTAGCTGTTTGAGAAAGTGCCAGTTTTGCACAGTAGCCATACCACTTTACACTCCTGCCAGCAATGGCTAATGCATTTGAGCATCTTTTCAGGTATTTGTTGGCCATTTGTACAACTTGGGTGACATATCTACTCAAATCGCTTGTCTGTTTAAAAAAATTTTTTTGTACATGTGTTCCCCATCCTGAAACCCCCTCCCACCTCCCTCCCCATCCCATCCCTCTGGGTCATCCCAGTGCACCAGCCCCAAGCACCCTGTCACATGCATTGAACCTGGACTGGCGATTCGTTTCTTATATGATAATATACATGTTTCAATGCCATTCTCCCAAATCATCCCACCCTCGCCCTCTCCCACAGAGTCCAAAAGACTGTTCTATACATCTCTGTCTCTTTTGCTGTCCTGCATACAGGGCTGTCGTTACCATCTTTCTAAATTCCATATATATGTGTTAGTGTACTATATTAGTGTTTTTCTTTCTGGCTTACTTCACTCTGTATAATAGGCTCCAGTTTCATCCACCTCATTAGAACTGATTCAAATGTATTATTTTTAATGGCTGAGTAATACTCCATTGTGTATATGTACCACAGCTTTCTTATCCATTTGTCTGCTGATGGACATCTAGGTTGCTTCCATGTCCTGGCTACTGTAAAGAGTGCTGTGATGAACACTGGGGTACACATGTCTCTTTCAATTCTGCTTTCCTCAATGCGCCCAGCAGTGGGATTGCTGGGTCATAAGGCAGTTCTATTTCCAGTTTTTTAAGGAATCTCCACACTGTTCTCCACAGTGGCTGTACTAGTTTGCATTCCCGCCATGTTTTTAAATTTTTTTATTTGTGAATAATTTTAGATTTACAGAAAGTTTGTTTAATAGTTAGAACTGGACATGGAACAACAGACTGGTTCCAAATAGGGAAAGGAGTATGTCAAGGCTGTATATTGCCACCCTGTTTATTTAACTTATATGCAGAGTACATTATGAGAAACGCCAGACTGGATGAAGCACAAGCTGGAATCAAGATTGCCGGGAGAAATATCAACAACCTCAGATATGCAGATGACACCACCCTTATGACAGAAAGCGAAGAACTTAAGAGCCTCTTGATGAAAGTGAAAGAGAATGAAAAAGTTGGCTTAAAGCTCAAAATTCAGAAAACAAAGATGATGGCATCTGGTCCCATCACTTCACGGCAAATAGATGGGGCAACAGTGGAAACAGTGTCAGACTTTATTTTTTGGGGCTCCAAAATCACTGCAGATGGTGATTTCAGCCATGAAATTAAAAGATGCTTACTCCTTGGAAGGAAATTTATGACCAACCTAGATAGCATATTCAAAAGCAGAGACATTACTTTGCCAACAAAGGTCCATCTAGTCAAGGCAATGGTTTTTCCAGTGGTCATGTATGAATGTGAGAGTTGGACTATAAAGAAAGCTGAGCACCAAAGAATTGATGCTTTTGAAGCATCAATTGGTGTGGTGTTGGAGAAGACTCTTGAGAGTCCCTTGGACTGCAAGGAGATCCAACCAGTCCATTCTGAAGGAAATCAGTCCTGAATATTCATTGGAAGGACTGATGTTGAAGCTGAAACTCTGATACTTTGGCCACTTGATGTGAAGAACTGACTCATTGGAAAAGACCCTGATGCTGGGAAAGATTGAAGGCAGAAGGAGAAGGGGATGACAGAGGATGAGATGGTTGGATGGCATCACCAACTCAATGGACATGAGTTTGAGTAAACTCCAGGAGTTGGTGATGGACAGGGAGGCTTGGCGTGCTGCAGTCCATGGAGTAGCAAAGAGTTGGACATGACTGAGTGACTGAGCTGAACTGAATGAACTGTTTAATAATATAGTTCAGAGAGTTTCCATGTAATCTTTTTCCCCCCTCAGATACTCTCCAACCAGCTTCTGATATGGAGAAGGCAGTGGCACCCCACTCCAGTACTCTTGCCTGGAAAATCCCATGGATGGAGGAGCCTGGTAGGCTGCAGTTCATGGGGTTGCGAAGAGTCGGACACGACTGAGCGACTTCACTTTGACTTTTCAGTTTCATGCATTGGAGAAGCAAATGGCAACCCACTCCAGTATTCTTGCCTAGAGAATCCCAGGGATGGGAGAGCCTGGTGGGCTACCGTCTATGGGGTCACACAGAGTCGGACACGACTGAAGCGACTTAGCAGCAGCAGCAGCTTCTGATAAACACTTTTCATTAACCATGAGACATTTGTCAAAACTAAGAAACTATCGCTGCTGTTGCTGCTGCTAAGTTGCTTCAGTCATGTCCGACTCTGTGCGACCCCATAGATGGCAGCCCACCAGGCTACCTTGTCCCTGGGATTCTCCAGGCAAGAACACTGGAGTGGGTTGCCATTTCCTTCTCCAATGCATGAAAGTGAAAAGTGAAAGTGAAGTCGCTGAGTCGTCTCCAACTCTTAGCAACCCCATGGACTGCAGCCCACCAGGCTCCTCCATCCATGGGATTTTCCAGGCAAGAGTACTGGAGTGGGGTGCCATTGCCTTCTCTGAAACTATTGCTGGTACTGTATTATTAACTATTGACTAAGCTACAGATTTTACTTGGATATCACCAGTTTTTCCACTAATGTCCTCTTTCTGTTCCAAGATCCATTACAGGACAGCACATGGCATTGAGCTGTCATGTCTCTTTAGTCTCCTCCAGACTGTTACCATTTCTCAGTATTTCCTTGTTTTTCATGACCTTGAGAGTTTTGAAGAATACAGGTCATGCATTTTGTAGAGCATCCCTCAATTTGGGTTTGCTGATATTTTCTCATGATTATACTAAGGCTATGAATTTTTTAGAAGATTATCACAGATGTGAAGCACCCTTTTCATTGCATCATAGCAGGGAGTACATGATATAGCAGCCATAAAAATGAATGAACTACAGCTCTAATCAACAGCATGGATGAATCTCACAAAGGAAGAGGCCCTGCACAACTGAATTCATAGTGGGTGATTCCAAAAGACTAAACTTTTCAAGCCGACAGAAATCAAGGTACTGATGACTCTGCGGGAGTGGTGACTAGGAGACAGAAAGGGGCTTTTGGATGCTGAGTTCTCTTTTTTGATCTGGGATCTGCTTACACAGGCATGTTCGCTATTTCATAATTAATTGAGGTTTACACTTATGATTTATGCCCTTTTATAAATGGGTCATTGTATTTCAATTAAAGC
Source organism: Bos taurus (assembly GCF_002263795.3). NCBI lineage: Eukaryota > Metazoa > Chordata > Mammalia > Artiodactyla > Bovidae > Bos > Bos taurus. The sequence goes on along the minus strand of NC_037357.1, from coordinate 20,849,378 downwards.
TCAAAAATTTCCCCTGAAGGTCAGATGACCTGGGTTCCTGTCCTGGTACTGCCAGCTTCCGTGCTAGGTGTATGACCTCAGGGAACCGACTTAACCTGTCCAGTCTCAGCTCCTTCATCTATAAAATGGGGTAACATTTTATAAAGATGTTATGAGGATTAAATTCTGTTACATATGAGAAAAAGTGGTTTTAATTTCCAAAAAGCATGTAGTGATGGATATCATATCAGTCAGTGCAGGTCCTGACTGATAGATTACAGTGAGAAGAGAAAGGATTTCACATTTCCCTCTATGGAGCCTGGACACCAGGGCAAAGATAACAGCCAGAAAATGGTATGACAAGTACTTACAGCTTCAGGGAGATGTGGTTAATAAAAAGAGTGCAAATTAAATGCAAGTAGTTATGACTAAATCATAATTAGATATGGGGCAATCTCTAGCTGCTAGTACACTTAGAATTAATTTTTCTCCACTTTACCTAGATTTCCATATGGTTAGGAAAAAGGTATATTCAAACAATGATGTAAGTAGTTAAAGGCAAACTTGCCTTTATTTCAGTTTTATGGCTATTTCTTAACAAATATACTTGAATTAGAAACAATAAGATGTTTAAATGTTCTGAGACTGGACGCTATTAACATTTTTAAAAAATCTTGATGGCCATAAGAGAGAAAATGGCCATATGCGTGTGTACTAAGTCACTTCAGTCGTGTCCAACTCTTCGCGACGCTATGGACTGTAGCCTGTCAGGCTCCTCTGTCCATGGGATTCTCCAGGCAAGAACACTCCAGTGGGTTGCCATGCCCTCCTCCAGGGGATCTTCCCAACCCAAGGATTGAACCCACATCTCTTATGTCTCCTGCATTGGCAGGTAGGTTCTTTGCCACTAGTGCCACCTGGGAAGCCTGAAAACGGCCATATTAAGGCTGAAAGCAGCTTTTTCTCCTGTTTTTCTATGAATGGATGTTCTCATTAGGAGTAAATACTTGGATCATGTGGTAGTGAGCTTTCAAGAAGACCCCAGTGATTCCTGAGTCCTGATGGTCACACCTTTGTGAGTTCACACACTCTCCCACATTAGACCAAACTCTGTCCATGTGATCAATAGAGTATGGAAGCACTGTTGGTATGCCATTTCTGAAATAAGGTTGTAAAATATAATGGCCGCCTCTTGGCTTCTCCCTTGCTTTTGGTATTTCTCAAATCGCTTACACTGGGGACGCCAGCTGCATGTCAAGAGAACACCCAGGAGAGCCTACAGCAGGGAAACCGCCCATGAGGAACTAACTAGCAACCGCATGAGTAAGTTTAGAGGCAGATGCTTCGCTGGGCAAGATTTCAGATGAGACCCAGCTGAGAGCTTGACTACAGCTTCATGAGAGACTGTAAATGAGAAGGACCCACCTACTCCACTCCTGGATTCCTGATGTACAGAATCTGTGAGATCATGGTGTTTAAGCGACTAAATTTGGGGGATGATTCCTTATTGAGCAATAGATTGCTAATAGAGATGGTTAGTTTCCCGATGCAAATATAAAGCCAGAATTCAATTTTGGAACGGAGGTGTTTGAGGAAATGCAGGGCTAAATAGATTTGCACAATAATGTAAAAAGTTATCAGTTATCTTTATTACAAGCTTGCATCTCTTTAAGGATTCTGATAATAACAGGGAAGCTTTTTCTCTGGTGTATAGAGGGAGAGTATTGGGACCTTGGCTAGAATATATGGTCAGGGTCATTCCCAATGCAGGTAGGTTGGCTCCACACCACAGTGGTGTGCTGTGCTGTGCTTAGTCACTCGGTCATGTCCGACTCTTAGCAACCTCATGGACTGTAGCTTGCCAGGCTCCTCTGTCCATGGGGGTTCTCCAGGCAAGAATACTGGAGTGGGTTGCCATGCTCTCCTCCAGGGAATCTTACCCAGGGATGGAACCCAGGGCTCCTACACTGCAGGCAGATTCTTTACAGTCTGAGCCACCAGGGAAGCCCATGGTGTGCTGGGGGCTAATAAGAAAGAAAGCTTGGGACTTCGCTAGTGGGTCAGTGGCTAAGACTCCATAGTCCCAATGCAGGGGCCTGGGTTCGATCCCTGGTCAGTGACCTAGATCCCACATGCTGCAACTAAGAGTTCATATGCCACAGCCGCCACCTGGTGCAGCCAAAGAAATAAATGAAAATAAATTTTAAAAAAGAAAGAAAGAAACAAGGCTAGAAGTAGACCACCTGGGTGCAGTTATATTGACTAAAGGGCAAATGGACTGTGGAAGCCACATTGTCTAAAATACAATTTTAAGTTTTTATCCTGTTAAATTTCTTCTTGATGTTCCAAACTACCAATAAAAATAAGGGCGTATGATAATGATCCGGCTCCAGAAGGATGGGAGGGTGGCCAAGGTGACCTACAAGCACAGAGTCTAAGATGACTAGTGACAACCAGGATATATTTGCACTATGCAGTGAGGATTCTCAAAACTACATAGGGAATGGAAATAGAAACAAAAATAAACAAATGTGACCTAATTAAACTTAAAAGCTTTTGCATAGCAAAGGAAACTGTAAACACAATGGAAAGACAACCTACGAACTAGAAGAAAATACTTGCAAACATTGTGGCAGACAATGGACTAATTTCCAAAACATACCAACAGATCATACAGCTTAATATCAAAAGACAAGCAACCTAATCAAAAATGGGCAGAAGATTTGTATAGACATTCCTCCAAAGAAGACATATGGATGGCCAACAAGCACATGAAAAGATGCTCAATATGACTAATTATTACAGAAATGCAAATCAAAACAATGAGGTATCATCTCATACCAGTCAGAATGACCATCAATAAATGATCAATGCTGGAGAGGGTGTAGGAAAAATAGAACCTTCTTACACTGGTGGGAATGTAAATTGGTGTAGTCACTATGGTGAACAGTATGGAGGTTCCTTAAAAAACTGAAAATAGAGTTACCACATGATCCTGCAATCCCACTCCTGGGCATATATCTGGAAAAAAACTTTAATTTGAAAAGATGCACCCCAATGTTCATGGCTTCCCTTGTAGTTCAGCAGGTAAAGAATCAGCCTGCAATGTGGGAGACCTGGGTTCGATCCCTGGGTTGGGAAGATCCCCTGGAGGAGGGCATGGCAACCCACTCCAGTATTCTTGCCTGGAGAATCCCCATGGACAGAGGAGCCTGGCGGGCTATGGTCCATGGGGTCACAAAGAGTTGGATACAACTGAGCGACTAAGCACATATATAAAACAAGTAAACAAGTACCTTTTCATACTGTTCATGGGGTTCTCAAGGCAAGAATACTAAATTGGTTTACTATTCCCTTCTCCAGTGGAACACATTCTGTCAGACCTCTCCACCATGACCCGGCCGTCTTGGGTGACCCCACACGGCATGGCTTAGTTTCATTGAGTTAGACAAGGCTGTGGTCTGTGTGATCAGATTGGCTAGTTGTCTGTGATTGTAGTTTCAGTGTGTCTGCCCTCTGATCCCCTCTCTCAGTGCCTACCGTCATACTTGGGTTTAGGTCCATCTAGTCAAGGCTATGGTTTTTCCTGTGGTCATGTATGGATGTGAGAGTTGGACTGTGAAGAAAGCTGAGCGCCAAAGAATTGATGCTTTTGAACTGTGGTGTTGGAGAAGACTCTTGAGAGTCCCTTGGACTGCAAGGAGATCTAACCAGTCCATCTTAAAGGAGATCAGTCCTGGGTGTTCATTGGAAGGTATGATGTTGAAGCTGAAACTCCAATACTTTGGCCACCTGATGCGAAGAACTGACTCATTTGAAAAGACCCTGATGCTGGGAAAGATTGAGGGTAAGAGAAGAAGGGGACAACAGAGGATGAGATGGTTGGATGGCATCACCGACTTGATGGACATGGGTTTGGGTGGACTCCAGGAGTTGGCGATGGACAGGGAGGCCTAGCGTGCTGCGGTTCATGGGGTTGCAAAGAGTCAGACACGAATGAGAGACTGAACTGAACTGACTGAAACAAGTACCTACTGTAAACCACAAGGAACTGTATTCAAAATCTTATGAGAGTGTATAATGGGAAAGAATCTGAAAAAGAATATAAATATGTATAACTGAGTCACTTTGCTGTACACGTGAAACTAACGCAACATTGTAAATTAACTATACTTCAAATAAGAAATATTTGGGGAAGAGAACCCAGTGAAAGAGCAGACCACTTGCAATTATGGAAGGTGCAAAGTCAAATGACAGGGGCCTGGTTTTAAAGGGGAGGTTGAATAACCCTTGAACACTAGAGAACTTAGAAGAATGGTGACGTTCCTGCCATCTCTGTCTATAGATCTGCACAGTGTCTTGCTGCTCCCTATGAATCAAGGAAAGTAGAATTAAGCTGTAAGTTTTGATTTTTAGTGGACATTCTGGGTTGTCTCTGCAGTATTGGCTCTTTCTTTTCTTTCCTACCAGAATCCCAATTTTGATCAGGAGTCCCTCCCTCCTTCATGTAGCCAATTGGTTCTCAAAGTGTGGTCCCCAGAGCAGCAGTATCAGTATCAGCTAATAACATGTTAGAATTACAAATTCTTAGTCCCCACCCAGACCTCCTGAATCAAAAACTCTGATTTTGATCAGAGTGATTTAATCAAAAGTGATTTGAAAGCACTCTGTGTTTTCAAATAAGTCCTCCAAGTGATTCCGAGGCAGGCTTAAGTGTGACAGCCATTAGTCTAAGGAGATCCCACTCTCTTGGTGATGACTGGGTTAGGAATTGTCACACGACCTGATTCTGGTCAATTATATTTGAGAGGACTGCTATACAGCTTCTGGGGAAAGTTTGCTCATTCCTAAAAGAGAGGCATATAAAAACATGACCTCTCTACATCTCCTAGATGTTATATTTGGAAATGTTGCTGCTATCTTGCTACAAGTCTAAGGGCAAAGCTTGAACTGAGAATGGTAGAGCATAGAGACGGAAAGATCCCAAGAGTTTCATGATATCACTGAAAACCAACCCAACAAAAATCTGCCCTACTTCTGGCCATTCTGTTTTGATAGATAATATAGTTCAGTGGAAATAGATAAAGAATGAGCCAAGGGCAAAACTATAAGAAAGATGGAGGTGGGGAGGAGAGAGGGGAAGTAAATGATATTTAAAGGGGAAAGAATGGAAGAGGGCTGAACATTTGCACAGATTCAGCTGTTCACGTTTTTCAGAGTCACAAGGAAGAGCTGAATGACAGCCATGTATGTTTAAGAGTGCACAAAAATACAAGACAATCAGAAAGGGCCCTACCAGCTACATACAAACTCCAGGCCCCAATTCACTTAGCTTTGAAAGGTGATCTCAGTTTAAGAAGCAACTAAGATGATCACTCGGAGAAGGCAATGGCACCCCACTCCAGTACTCTTGCCTGGAAAATCCCATGGGTGGAGGAGTGTGGTGGGCTGCAGTCCATGGGGTTGCTAGGAGTTGGACTCGATTGAGTGACTTCACTTTCACTTTTCACTTTCCTGCATTGGAGAAGGAAATGGCAACCCACTCCAGTGTTCTTGCCTGGAGAATCCCAGGGACGGGGGAGCCTGGTGGGCTGCCATCTATGGGGTCGCACAGAGTTGGACACAACTGAAGCGACTTAGCAATAGCAAGATGATCACTAAATATTGCTTGGAACTCCACTTCTCAGCATTATTCTTCACAGAGACAGCCTTAGGTTGTGTTGGGTTGGTGACAGTGGGGTGTTGAACACCTGTACTGGACAGAGTTCAAGCCACTTCAGAAGCAGCAGAGCACCCTGAGGCCAACACAGCTGGCTGCCTTGCAGTTAATTATGATGGTGCCCAGTCCAACAATCTGACTAGAATAGTGAATGGTTGACAAAATAGGCTATACAACAATCATGCCTGAGGCAGCGGGAAAACAGTTGGGGCTACTGCCTCAAGTAAGGTAGTTATGTGAAAAGCAGATTTGAGATTGATTGATTTCTTTTGTTTTCATTCCATCCAATGCAATGGAATTTTCCTTATACCAATGGTTCTACTGGCAATGAATTTTAATAGTCAACAAGAATTTACCTAAATGCCCACTGCACCTACTGAAAGAAATTTTTTTTAAAAGCTGGCAACACATTGGGCCTCAAGACTGGCTGGCATCACAAGGGCTGGGTGTCAGCCTGACTGGTCCAGAAACTCTAGAAACATCAAACAATGGATTTGTGAATTCAACAAAGATGGATTTATAAGTTGTCAATTGTTTAGGAAGCTGTTCATGTATTCAATAAACATTATTAAAGATCTACTATGCATAAAACTTTATACTATGTTTTGTGAGATATATAAAGAACAATACATGATCCCAATCTTGCCTTCCAGGTCACTATGATTTAGTGAAAGATGACAAATTATATAAATCAGTTTACCGAAAGTTCAAGGTCAGTATCTTAATAATGGTACAAAGTAGAGGTACAATACTTTGGAGGAAAAAACGCATTTGTAACTGAGGTACTTAAAGAAGATATTAAGAAATCTCTACCTGAACTAGATATTGAAGGATGAATCGGATGTTGATCTAGGAAAGTCAAAGTAATAGCAGTGTAAACAGAGGAGAGATATGAATGAGCCAAAGATCTGAGGCATGAGGTTGCTTTAAGCACGAATAATTTGTTTTTATTGCTTTTGTAAGTCATTAAAAAAAAATTCTGTGTTCTAATTCTCCATTCTTGGTGTCTAAGAGCACAATCATGTGTTGAATATTGATATTATATCCAGTTCAGTTCAGTTCAGTTCAGTCACTCATTCGTGTCTGACTCTTCTCATCGTCTGTCGTCCCCTTCTCCTCCTGCCCCCAATCCCTCCCAGCATCACAGTCTTTTCCAATGAGTCAACTCTCCACATGAGGTGGCCAAAGTATTGGAGTTTCAACTTCAACATCAGTCCTTCCAATGAATATTCAGGACTGATCTCCTTTAGTATGGACTGGTTGGATCTCCTTGCAGTTCAAGGGACTCTCAAGAGTCTTCTCCAACACCACAGTTCTAAAGTATCAAATCTTCGGCACTCAGCTTTCTTCACAGTCCAACTCTCACATCCATACATGACCACTGGAAAAACCACAGCCTTGACTAGATGGAACTTTGTTGGCAAAGTAATATCTCTGCTTTTTAATATGCTATCTAGGTTTAATATGCTATCTAACTTTCCTTCCAAGGAGTAAGTGTCTTTTAATTTCATGGTTGCAGTCACCTTCTGCAGTGATTTTGGAGCCCAGAAAAATGAAGTCTGACACTGTTTCCACTGTTTCCCCATCTATTTGCCATGAAGTGATGGGACCAGACGCCATCATCTTCGTTTTCTGAATTTTGAGCTTTAAGCCAACTTTTTCACTCTCCTCTTTCACTTTCATCAAGAGGCTTTTTAGTTCCTCTTCACTTTCTGCCATAAGGGTGGTGTCATCTGCATATCTGAGGTTACTGATATTTCTTCCGGCAATCTTGATTCCAGCTTGTGCTTATTCCAGTCCAGCATTTCTCATGACGTACTCTGCATATAAGTTACATAAACAGGGTGACAATATACAGCCTTTTTTTGGGGGGGGGGGATTTTTCGTTCTTCTTTTTCCAGTTGTTTTAGGTGTAAAGTTAGGTTGTCTATTCGATGTTTTTCTTGTTTCTTAAGGTAGGATTGTATTGCTATAAACTTCTCTCTTAGAACTCCTTTTGCTGTATCCCATAGGTTTTGAGTTGTTAAGTTTTCATTGTCATTTGTTCCTAGAAATTTTTTATTTCCCTTTTGTTTTTTTTTTAATTTTATTTTATTTTTAAACTTTATATAATTGTATTAGTTTTGCCAAATATCAAAATGAATCCACCACAGGTATACATGTGTTCCCCATCCTAGACCCTCCCCCCTCCTCCCTCCCCATACCATTCCTCTGGGTCGTCCCAGTGCACTAGCCCCAAGCATCCAGTATCGTGCATGGAACCTGGACTGGCATCTCATTTCTCACATGATATTTTACGTGTTTCAATGTCATTCTCCCAAATCTTCCCACCCTCTCCCTCTCCCACATACAATATACAGCCTTGATGTACTCCTTTTCCTATTTGGAACCAGTCTGTTGTTCCATGTCCAGTTCTAACTGTTGCTTCCTGACCTGCTAATAGCTTTCTCAAGAGGCAGTTTATTGTGATCCACACAGTCAAAGGCTTTGGCATAGTCAATAAAGCAAAAATAGCTGTTTTTCTGGAACTCTCTTGCTCTTTCGATGATGCAGCAGATGTTGGCAATTTGATCTCTGGTTCCTCTGCCTTTTCTAAAACCAGCTTGAACATCTGGAAGTTCACGGTTCACATATTGCTGAAGCCTAGCTTGGAGAATTTTGAGCATTACTTTACTAGTGTGTGAGTTGAGTGCAATTGTGCAGTAGTTTGAGCATTCTTTGGCACTGGAATGAAAACTGACCTTTTCCAGTCCTGTGGCCACTGCTGAGTTTTCCAAATTTTCTGGCATATTGAGTGCAGCACTTTCACAGCATCATCTTTCAGGATTTGAAATAGCTCAACTGGAATTCCATCACCTCTACTAGCTTTGTTCGTAGTGATGCTTCCTAAGGCCCACTTGACTTCACATTCCAGGATGCCTGGCTCTAGGTGAGTGATCACCCCATGGTGATTATCTGGGTCGTGAAGCTCTTTTTTGTACAGTTCTTCTGTGTATTCTTGCCACCTCTTCTTAATATCTTCTGCTTCTGTTAGGTCCATACCATTTCTGTCCTTTATTGTGCCCATCTTTGCATGAAACATTCCCTTGGTATCTCTAATTTTCTTGAAGAGATCTCTAGTCTTTCCCAATCTGTTGTTTTCCTCTATTTCTTTGCATTGATCGCTGAGGAAGGCTTTCTTATCTCTCCTTGATATTCTTTGGAACTCTGCATTCAGATGCTTATAGCTTTCCTTTTCTCCTTTGCTTTTCGCTTCTCTTCTTTTCACAGCTATTTGTAAGGCCTCCCCAGACAGCCATTTTACTTTTTTTGCATTTCTTTTCCATGGGGATGGTCTTGATCCATGATTCCTGTACAATGTCACAAACCTCTGTCCTTAGTTCAACAGGCACTCTGTCTATCAGATCTAGTCCCTTAAATCTATTTCTCACTTCCACTGTATAATCATTAGGGATTTGACTTAGGTCATACCTGAATGGTCTAGTGGTTTTCCCTATTTTCTTCAATTTAAGTCTGAATTTGGCAATAAGGAGTTCATAATCTGAGCCACAGTCAGCTCCTGGTCTTGTTTTTGCTGACTGTATAGAGCTTCTCCATCTTTGGCTGCAAAGAATATAATCAATCTGATTTCGGTGTTGACCATCTGGTGATGTTCATGTGTAGAGTCTTCTCTTGTGTTGTTGGAAGAGGGTGTTTGCTATGACCAGTGCGTTCTCTTGGCAAAACTCTATTAGCCTTTGCCCTACTTCATTCAGTATTCCAAGGCCAAATTTGCCTGTCACTCCAGGTGTTTCTTGACTTCCTACTTTTGCATTCCAGTCCCCTATAATGAAAAGGACATCTTTTTGGGTGTTAGTTCTAAAAGATCTTGTAGGTCCTTCATAGAACCATTCAACTTTAGCTTCTTCAGCATTACTGGTCAGAGCATAGGCTTAGATTACCATGATATTGAATGGTAATCTAATTCCTTGCTTCTGTTCCTTGGAAACAGACAGAGATCATTCTGTCGTTTTTGAGATTGCATCCAAGTACTGCATTTTGGACTCTTTCGTTGACCATGATGGCTACTCCATTTCTTCTAAGTGATTCCTGCCCACAGTAGTAGATATAATGGTCATCTGAGTTAAATTCACCCATTCCAGTCCCTTTTAGTTCGCTGATTCCTTAGAATGTCGACATTTCACTCTGCCATCTCCTGTTTGACCACTTCCAATTTGCCTTGATTCATAGACCTGACATTCCAGGTTCCTATGCAATATTGCTCTTTACAGCATCGGATCTTGCTTCTGTCACCAGTCACATCCACAACTGGGTATTGTTTTTGCTTTGGCTCCATCCCTTCGTTCTTTCTGGAGTTATTTCTCCACTGATGTCCAGGAGCATATCCAGTAGGCTTTCTTATTCCAACTAGGTTGCAAATTCTTGTGGATTTTTGTATAAATAATTACCTCTGATCAGTGGCAGTGTTATTTCTTACTTTCCAATACACAAACTCTTTTTTCTTTTATTACTCTTGTTTAACTTTTAATAAAATGTTGAACAGAAGTTTAGCACCATACAACCCTATCTTCTTCCTGAATTTAAAAGGAATGTTTCTAATGTTTCACTATTAAAAGTGAAGTTTGCTAATTTTTTTTTGTATTCTATATCATGTCCAAGAAGTTTCCTTGTATTTTTATTTGCTAAGAGATTTCTTTTTTCCTAATCATGGATAGGGGTTGAGCTTTATGAATATTTTCTCTATTGAGATGATTTTTGTGATGTTTTCTCTTTAATCTGTTAATATAGTTTAAATTAAACAAACGTCCTAATATTAAACTCTTTTCTTGGCTTAAAGAAACTTTGGTCATGGTGTATTTTTTCCATATCGTGGTAGGTTAAGTTTGCTAATAACTCATTTTGGATTTTTGTGTCAGTGTTACAAATGAGGACTGACCTATAATTTTCCTTTCTCATACTGTTCTAAAATCAGGCAAGAATAGAATGGAGTTAGAGAGATTCCCTTCCTTACAATTCACTGGGAAAGTGAATGTATAAGATTAGCATTACCTATTCCATTAATCCTTGAAAAGAATTGTCTATATAACCATCTGGGTCTGGTGCTACCTTTGCAGAAAGATTTTTTTTTAATGATGTTTATTGTTTAGAAACAATGAAAGTTCTCTATTTCTTTTTCATTCACTTTGATAACATTTTCTGAGAAATTTATCTATGTATGTTTTCAAAATGAATTAGTATCAAATTGTTGATAATAACTTCTTACTGTTTAATTTCTGAAGCAACTATATTTTCATTCCTAATCTTGTTTATCTGTGCTTTCTATCTTTTCTCAATATTAATCTTGTCCGAAGTTTGTCTATTTTTATAAGTCAAAAAAAAACAGTTTTTGCCTCAAATGACCCCATTGGATCTTTAATTTCTATTTAATTTTTGCTATTTATTAAATCCTTTTACTGTTAATTTATTTATTCATTCTTATTCTAATTATTTATATTGGATTCTTAGCTCATTCATTTTTGGTCTTTCTCCTCACTTTGTTTAGCTTTAACCATGTTTACCACTTTATTGTTCTCAATTTTTTTAAATTTTATTTTATTTTTAAACTTTACATAATTGTATTAGTCCTCACTCCTTCCTTTTGAGCTAAATTTCTCTGTCTGAAGTATATATTCAGCTGTATTTTTGTAGATTCCATAGAATTTTCTACAGACAATCATATCATCATGAATGAGACCATTTTTTTTCTTCTATTTCAGTCTGTATGGCTTTTGTTTTTCACAGCACCTTCAGTATAATGCGTGAACAGATGTAGTGAAAGCAGGACAATCTTGCCTTATTCTCTATCTTAGGGGAAAACATTTACTCTTTCATCATCAAGTATGATGCTACTCATCTGCTTTTCATAGATACCTTTTATCAGGTTTAGAAAGTTCCCTTCTATTCTTAGTTTGCTGAGAGTTTTATTTTGAATAGATTTTGAATTTTCTCAAGTGCTTTTTCTGCATTTATTGAGATGTTTTTACTCATTTATTCTTTTAATATGGTGAATTACACTGATTTTTGAATGGTAAACAAGTCTTGCCTGACATAAATCTCACTTGGCTATGATGTGCCATTTCTTTTAATATATTGCTGGTTCAATGTTCTTTATATAATATTTAAGACTTTGCATCTATAGTTTTAAGTTCCTTTCTTCATTTCTTGTCCCTGCAGACTTCCTATACTTTCTTTTTTTAAAAAATTAACTTATTTCTAAGTGGAGGTTAATTACTTACAATATTGTATGGTTTGCATACATGACATGAATCAGCCATGGGTGTTACATGTGTCCCATCCTGAACCCCCCTCCCTCCTCCCTCCCCATCCCATCCCTTCTGGGTCATCCCAGTGCACCAGCCCTGAGCACCCTGTCTCATGTATTGAACCTGGACTGGCAATTCTATTTCACATAATGATAATATTACATGTTTCAATGCTATTCTCTCAAATAATCCACCCTCACCTTCTCCCACAGAGTCCAAAAGTCTGTTCTTTACATCTGTGTCTCTTTGCTGTCTCACATATATGTCATCATTACCATCTTTTAAATTCCATATATATGCATTAATATACTGTATTGGTGTTTTTCTTTCTGACTTACTTCACTCTGTATAATAGACTCCAGTTTCATCCACCTCATTAGAACTGACTCAAATGCATTATTTTTAGCAGCTGAGTAATAGTCTATTGTGTATATATACCACAGCTTCTTATCCATTCATCTGCTAATGGACATCTAGGTTGCTTCCATGTCGCTGGCTATTGTAAACAGTGCTGCGATGAACATTGGGGTACACGTGTCTCTTTCAATTCTGGTTTCCTTGGTGTGTATGCCCAGCAGTGTTATTTATGCAGGTTAACTGGACCCGCCTCATGGAGTTTTGCATTAAATGAGATCACATATGAAAAAAGCTTCTTACAGTGGCTAGCACAAGGAAAGCATTCAGTAAATGGTAGCTATTATTACAAAGTGTTCCCCTGGTGGCTCAGCAGTAAAGAATTCGCCCTGACAATGCAAGGGAGTATGCAGGTTCGATCCCTGGGTACAAGGGAAAGATCCCCTGGAGAAGGAAACTAGCCAACCCACTCCAGTATCTTGCCTGTGGAACCTCATGGCAGATGGAGCCCTGGTGGGCTTACATGTCCCCATGGGGTCGCAAAAAGCTCAGACACTGACTGAGCAACGTAAACAACAACAAATATAAAACTAGAAAGAGAATTTGAGGCCAGCCTTTGGAGCAAGGGGTGTTAGATCATATCTGAAGCAGACTCAACTTTTGTTCTGAAAGCCCACCAATCAATTTGATGAAGGTTTTGAGCAAGAAAGTAACATTATCAAAGTAGTAGCAAACACTGCAGAGCAGTCAAGGAGAATGAATATCTAAAGGGGGTTGTTTGACTTGATGGCAAAGAAATAAGTGGAAAACTTTGAAAAGGACTGTTCCAATAGTAGGAAGCACTGTTTTGTGGAACAAGGGTTTAACTAGTAACTTGTAGGGGAGGAATGAGAAGTAAAATAATGAAAGGAGAGAAATAAGCAAGTAAAGGAAGGATCCAAACAAAATAAAAGAGTTCAGCTAACTGAACATCTATTCAAATCCTTGCCCTACATCAAGAATTTTCAAGACCCTAAACTTACTCAGCTCACCAAGCCATGCAATCGACAACCTCTGTATATTTTTGTCACAGGAAAACGGACTTCCTCCCTCCCTGCCTTCCTCCCCCTGAGCACACACACGAAATCAAGTGTTCACACACCTTGGCCCAAGTTCTCAGGCTTACCTGGAATGCCAGTTTTGAACCATCTCCCTGCTTTTATGCAAATTAACTCTTCCTCTAACTGTTCATTTCCTCAAGGAAGCCCGGTTTACGATCCCACCCCTCAGTATGTTGTCCCTCATCTGACCTTCTTCAGCTCTTGTCTGTACTCCTCATTTGGTCTTTATGTGCTACCTTTTATTGTTATTTATCTTTCATGTATATCTTCTCTCTCTCTCCAAGTGGATTATAAGGTCCTCGGGGGCCTTATTCATCTTCGTATTTGCAGTAATGAGCACACAAGAAAGCGCTCAATAACTGGCTGTTGTTGATGATGATTGCAATAAATTGAATTGAGGAATAATGTCATCAAGCTATGGTAGCCTGGTGAGTCACCCTTATCACTGTGGAGAGAGACTTATCAAGGAAATAGAAGTACTCACATTTGCCTGACAGGGCTCTCTCCCCTGGGGTTGTACTGAAGTCACATACTTCTTTTTTTCCATGTTGGTGCTCTCTTTTAGCTATTTGAACATATAGCATCCAACTTTTATAATATGCTCCAACTTCTAACCTTTTAGCTGATTTAATGTTGTTTGCTTCCTGATTAAAACTATGGATAAACCTTAATCTCATGCAAATCATACTTTGGGCTGCATGATTTACTCCAAATAACTTTACACTCATGATGTGTGGATCCTGGTTAATTTCACAAGGGACTCGCATCTCTGTCCATTCCGTTTCAACTTGTCTCTAATTTCCAAGGTCCAGCTGTGGTCTACCTGAGTTTGTATTAATGTAATGGGTAGGGTTCAGAAAGCCCAGCAAAGGGTTCCACCTAGAAAGAACGTGGAGACAAGTGACTCCATAATGATCTACATTGTCTAGCCATTTATAATTTATAGCTTAGATTAAGGGCTGCCATCAAAAGACATTAATAGCCTCTGAACCCCCTTTTCCATGTGGGGATGAATCTTATATTCGGGGGACCTCTCATCAAATGAGTTTGAGTGAGGCAGCATTCCTCTCTCACCATAGAGCCTAAAAAAGCCCCTCCCAACAGTTCCTGCAGCTAGAATAGGGCACGTGATCTGACTCGGCTGATCACAGGCGTGAGTCCCAGTGACACACAGAAGCACAGAGGGAGAAATTGTACTGGAGACCACAGCCCTGTTGGGTGTGGAGGACCACAGTGCTGGAGTTCATGGCTCCATAGCAGGTATTGCGGCATCCTCGCTGTCCAGGATTCAGAGCAAAATGGGGGATGGGCTCTGGCTGTTAGAGCCATTCTTGTTTCTGCCTATTTTCTGAATCTAGTTCTCCTACCTTTCCAGCAATTCTGTGGATACACAATGTCCTCCCCCCTACACACCTATACATTTTAATTTGAAAATTTCAAATATTCTGGAAAGTTGAAAAATTAGTACACTCAATTCCTGTATATACTTCACTTGGACTTACCAATGTTTTACATCTTGCTACATTTGCTTTCTCTCTTATATATACATATATGTACATATAGGTAGGTCATACATCATGATACACATATATCATATACTAATATACTTGAAAACAACTTGCAAAGTCATGAGACTTTTTTTAATGGTAAAAATGTGTAACGTTTATTTTATTTTCAGACATCATGGGATTTTGCTCCTAAAAAACTTCAGTATATATCTCCCTAGACAAGGACAATCACCTAGATAATCACAGTAACATTATCATACCCAAGAAATGTAATAATCATTCTCTAAAATCATCTAATAAACAGTATATTCTCAAACTTCCCCCAATTGTCCCCAAAACGCCTCCTCTGTTTGTTTTTCCCCAATCCAGGTACCAATGAAGCTTTGTACATTGCTTTTAATGACCATGTCTCTTCAGTCTCTTAACCAAGAACAATTCCTTCCCCCTTTGTTTCTCTTGACAAAACTTCTTCCCACGTGTTCAGGCTAGTTGTCTTGTAGACCAGCCCATATCCAGGATGTCTCTGATTACATTCTCATGATTAGATTCGGGCTAATTCATATATGCTGCCATGTCCTTGTTATTTTGTCACATCAGGAAGTGCATAATGTCAGATTGGTGATCCTAAGACTGATCACTTAGAGCAGTGACTGTCATGTCTCATCATGGTAAACTCACATTGTTCCCTTTGCAGTTGGTCACTAACCTGTGGCATGATTGACATACCTTGACACCATGTGAATATCTTGTTGCCCAAACTAATTTTTATTCAATGATTTTAGCCATCATTGATGATCCTTGTCTGATTGATTATTACATTGGAGGTTGGAAAATGTTATTCCTAATTCTATCATTATTTCCACATTTGAAAACAAAAATTACTATGAAAAGAAGAGCTTTCCTTCCACCTCATCTCCCACTCCTCGATCCCTCAGCCTAACACTTCAGACTCATGGATTGTTTTCATTCCATGCATTATAAGCCATTAACAAGATCATTATTTATGATGTTTACTTGTCTCAAATTTGTTTAGTGAGAACACTTCAAACCAGTCCCCGTGTTCTTGTGACTTGACCACATTAGTGTTTGAATACTTTTTCTAGCACCTAAAGTGTTCCAGGCTCACTTGTACTTTCTCCACCTCAGCCCTGTAATCAGGCATTTCTCAAGGGGCCTTGGTTCTTTTTAGTAGAGAATGGTATTTAGAACCAATATTTGAGCTCTAGGTATGCTCATTGCCACTAGGTTGTCATTACTCCTAAGCCCTTTGAGTTAATAGAGCTAGGAAAAACATACATACACACATAAAATGAATACATACTTATGTTTCAAACTTAAATTTAACACTGGAGGGTTTTCCCTTACTTTATAAAGATTACTTTATATTCACACCTCTTTTCTGGTACTGTGAAAATCTTGGTTCCTGATAACATTAAAACATTTACTTACTTGCTTTATCGTATATATACAACTATAATGTACAATTAACAATGAATTGACTTAGTAAATTTATAATTAATATACTGCTAATTTTGTTCTTAGAACATATTCTTTTTTTTATTTTATTTTTAAACTTTACAAATTGTATTAGTTTTGCCAAGTATCAAAATGAATCCGCCACAGGTATACATACATGTGCTCCCCATCCTGAACCCTCCTCCCTCCTCCTCCCTCCTCCCTCCCCATACCATCCTTCTGGGTCGTCCCAGCGTACCAGCCCCAAGCATCCAGTATCATGCATCAAACCTGGACCGGCAACTCGTTTCATACATGATATTATACATGTTTCAATGCCATTCTCCCAAATCTTCCCACCCTCTCCCTCTGCAACAGAGTCCATAAGACTGCTTAGAACATATTCTAATGATGTCATAGTCAGAGAACTGTGTTAAAATTTTTTAAAGAAACTTGAATTTTCTCTCTATGCTTTGTTGTAAATGTGATATTTAGTTAGGTTCATTTGTTTCTATTTGTATTAAGTTTTAAGGTTTGATATTTCATCTCTTTTTATTGAATTTTCTTTTTTAATATGTAAAACATTTACATGTTAAAAAGTCAAAAGTCTCTAAAAAGTTACCATTAGAAAAGGTTTTCTTCTATCCTCTGTACCCCAGGTAACCCCCATAGATTCTGTTGTATCCTTTCTCTATTTTTGTAAGGAAAAAATACACACATACAAATATATACATTCTCACTTATCACACAAAAAGTAGGATGCCATATTTATCACTTTTCCTTTTTCACTTAATAATACATAATACATCTTGGAAATTACACAATGATACCATATCAGTTCATAGACTGTGCCTCATTCTTTTATAGAGCTGTTTGTACTCTGTTGTACTCCATGTCTTACAATTCTTTATCTCTCCCATGGTACCTAGCACTATCTCTGGATGATAGCAGGTAAATTACAAATATTTTGCGGTTGGCTAAACAAAATAATAATAGTATAAATTGCAGCACAGGCTACTATGATTAGACTTAAAGAAGAGCATCCTACAGTAAGAGTAAGTTGCTTAAAATTGCTTAAAGAGGTTGTAGAAAACCTTTTCCTAAATATTTTAGCAATTACAGGGGGAAAACAGCAGTCTAGATTAAGATAGATAGCTGGTCAGCATCTGCTTTAACAAACCTCATTACTCAGATAATTTTAGAAGCTAAAGTAAATTAGAATAAATACTGTATCAATATTAAAAGACTTCTTGAAATATCAATATAGCATTAAAATATTCACCCAACTAGGGGCACTTTCTTCACAACGACACTACCAAGATGTGATTTAGTAGTGAATTTCCTTAAGATTTTGAAATCATATGATAGGTCATTTATTGAACTCCTCCCTCCACGCACCACCACCAACTGTGAACTTTGACACACACGGTGCCTTTTCCTTGCCTGTAGTTATTGACAAGTTTATTTTTTTTTAATATAGAAAAGCATTCATTGGCAAGTTTTCCTACTGAATGGTAAAAAGTCTAGTTCATCCTGGGACTTTGACATATACCCTCATGCTAGGGTAGCTTTTAACTGTCCTCAAGAAGTTTGTTCAAATTTTTGCGTCTTTTTCCAGTTTTTTAAGGAATCTCCACACTGTTCTCCATAGTGGCTGTACTAGTTTGCATTCCCACCAACAGTGTAAGAGGGTTCCCTTTTCCCCACACCCTCTCCAGCATTTATTGCTTGTAGACTTTTGGATCACAGCCATTCTGACTGGTGTGAAATGGTACCTCATTGTGGTTTTGATTTGCATTTATCTGATAATGAGTGATGCTGAGCATCTTTCATGTGTTTGTTAGCCATCTGTATGTCTTCTTTGGAGAAATGTCTATTTAGTTCTTTGGCCCATTTTTTGATTGGGTCATTTATTTTTCTGGAATTGAGCTGCAAGAGTTGCTTGTATATTTTTGAGATTAGTTGTTTGTCAGTTGCTTCATTTGCTATTATTTTCTCCCATTCTGAAGGCTAATCCCACTGCTAGGCGTACACACCGAGGAAACCAGAATGGAAAGAGACACGTGTACCCCAATGTTCATCGCAGCACTGTTTATAATAGCCAGGACATGGAAGCAACCTAGATGTCCATCAGCAGACGAATGGATAAGAAAGCTGTGGTACATATACACAATGGAGTACTCAGCCATTAAAAAGAATACATTTGAATCAGTTCTAATGAGGTGGATGAAACTGGAGCCTATTATACAGAGTGAAGTAAGCCAGAAAGAAAAACACCAATACAGTATACTAACACATATATATGGAATTTAGAAAGATGGTAATGATAACCCTGTATGCAAGACAGCAAAAGAGACAGAGATGTATAGAACAGTTTTTTGGACTCTGTGGGAGAGGGCGAGGGTGGGATGATTTGGGAGAATGGCATTGAAACATGTATAATATTATATATAAAATGAATTGCCAGTCCAGGTTCAATGCATGATACTGGTTGCTTAGGGCTGGTGCACTGGAATGACCCAGAGGGATGGTACAGGGAAGGAGGAGGGAGGGAGGTTCGGGATGGGGAACACATGTACACCTGTGGCGGATTCATGTTGATGTATGGCAAAACCAATACAATATTGTAAAGTAATTAACCTCCAATTAAAATAAATAAATTTATATTAAAAAATTTTGTGTCTTGATTAAAGTGTGATTCTCTAACAACCCAACATTGCCACAAAACACATTGCTTTTCAAAGTGTGGCTGGGAAAATCAAGTCTAGAGCCTTCCTGCTGCTGCTGCTGCTGCTGCTAAGTCGCTTCAGTCGTGTCCGACTCTGTGCGACCCCATAGATGGCAGCCCATCAGGCTCCCCCGTCCCTGGGATTCTCCAGGCAAGAACACTGGAGTGGGTTGCCATTTCCTTCTCCAATGCATGAAAGTGAAAAGTGAAAGTGAAGTCGCTCAGTTGTGTCTGTAGCCAACCAGGCTCCTCCATCCATGGGATTTTCCAGGCAAGAGTACTGGAGTGGGGTGCCATTGCCTTCTCCATAAAGCCTTCCTACTTACTCAAAACATGGTCTAGGAACCACTAGCATCAATCAGCATCATCTGGGAGTTTGTTAGATAGGCAGAATCTCTGGCGCCCATCCCAGATGCAGCAAGTCAGAATCTGTGTTTTAACAAGATTCCCTCCCACACCGCCACTCAGTGATTTGTGATGCACATTAGGATGTGCTAATTAGTACGAAGCACTAATATAACATCTGCATGAGAGAATCTAACAGTTAAATAAGAATATCCCAACAAATCAGAAGGTATACAGTGTTAATCACATTTGTTGCTACAGGTGGGGCTAGTGGTATAGAACCTGTCTGCCAATGCAGGAGATGTAAGAGACAGGGGTTCGATCCCTGGGTCGATCCCTGGAGGAGGGCATGGCAACCCACTCCAGTATTCTTGCCTGGAGAATTCCGTGGATAGAGGAACCTGGTGGGCTACAGTCCATGGGGTCTCATAGAGTCGGACACAACTCAAGCGACTTAGCATGCTTGCGTGCTACTGAAAGGGGTGGGAGAAAGATAATGACAGAGTGGAGTCACTGTAAAAGGGGATGGGAGTGGGAATAGTAAAGAAAGATTATTTAGATGGTACCCAAACCAGAAGTTTGGTTCTGCCAAAAAGTCAGAGGTTTGTAAAATCCGTCTCACAGCAACAAAAGGGAGTGAGGGAGGCATGAAAGAGAAAAGGAAGAGATCCAGATAATATTTTGGAGGCCGGAAGACATCAGAAAATCGGAGCTTCCGTCCTGCTGGCAAACTAAGTGTAACTGGGGCACAAATCACTGATGAAGGAAGGATTATGAATAAGACATGGGTTAGGAGCAGCCAGCAGAGCAGCCGGAAGTATACAGCTCAGAAGATCTGACTTTCAGCACAACAGAACCCTTCCCCTCCCTTGATTTACCCTTCAGTGATTGTGAGTTTTCTAAAGACCTACACGTACCTAAAAATAACGGAGATTTTGTGAAACCCTCTCCTTGATATGCAATCTGCAAATCTGTTATGTAGTTTTTAATTAGGTCTCTTCCCATAATGATGTCTTCAGAGTGCTTGTGCATGTGAGCACATGTGTCAGGGTGGGAGGAGGGACAATCGAGTACCTTTCTCTAGATCTAATAAGAAAAATGTGCCAGTGAGGTGAGTGAAGAGGGTAAAATGTCCCCCAAGTCACTATAGGGACCCGCCCCCGCCCCAATTTGCTTCATCAAAACAGGCGTAAGTTACCTCCTTAAATGCAGAACCGGAAGACACCATTGATATCCCTTGACATTCACCTATTACACGTCTTTATGGAGGTCTGATTTAAGACCATGCAGAACCCTCCTCTCCAAAAGTCACCAAAACTGGAACTGAATCATCTAAATCTGCTGTGATTTCTATTCATAGTCTACAAAGTTGAGGTTGCCAGTTGAGAGAGAGAGAGAGAGAGAAAGAGAGGTATTAGATAATGCTAGGAAATGGCAACACTTCCCCAAAACAGAACCAGGCCATGCAGATCCTGTTCTGCCTTCTATTCTAGCTGGAAAGAGATTTATTTTCTTCCCATTTTGCAATAATCTGTATTATTTGAGGTTCTTCCCTCAGTCTCTTCCTCCACAGCTCCTTTCAAATCCTTGTTTAGAATCACAGGGAAGGAGGGAGGGAGGGAGGCAGCTCTCACCTGAATTTTCAATAACCGTATCAAAGAAAGAGAAGCCCCAAAGAAATATGAAACCCACTGTTGTGTGCACCTGAAATGGCATGGCATGTACCATTTCTTTTAATAAAGAAACAAGTAAATTTGTTTCACAGAGTAATACTAAAATTGGTTTCCTCCTCACACAAAACCATGAAGATATTTATATATAATTTATCTTTCTAAGTTGTCATGTGGCAAAAGACCGCTTGCTGTGCAGCAGACTTCTCTTGGTACTTACAGAGAATTACGTGATTAAATAGAGACCTGAAAAGTTTTGAACAAGCACCAAAGAAGAAAAGGTTTCCTCTTCAAGCCTTAATGAAGTGAGCTCATTCCTCCTCCAACATCAACTTAGCCCTGTGTAGTTTGTTTTCTTGCGGGTTAATCACTGACCAGAGCCGCAGTGCGGACCACCAGTTTCCAATAAACCATAAAAGGCCGATCAGCAGCCATTGTGCTTTTCTGTAGGGCTTAGCAGACAGCAGCTGAATAAACCTGTTCAAAGTCAGAACAGTCAAGCAGGAGCACAGAGGCCCAACTGGTGCCTCTGGTGAATCCTGAAAAGCAAATTAATTTATTAGAACATAATTGATAGCATGTGCAAATACACTAGCCAAAGACTCCCCTGTGCTAATTTTGGCATAATTAAATATGGGCAGCTAATGAATAGTGTTCTGGGAAAGCAACATTATGATAAATATCCAATTATTACTTACTGTATCCCATACTTGATTATGTTATATGCAGGCCGATGCCTCTGCTTTTGGGGCTTAAAGAAAAATCCAGAGGGAAAGAAAAGACCTAACAAACTGATTCCTCTGAATTAAGATTTAAATAAATGCTGTTGCGAGTGAAATACGCCCAGAAAGAGAATTACTTGAATATGCAGGGAAAAGAGGACATGAAATCTATCAATTATATTTTCATGTAAATGCACATGTTCTTTCTTCTTTGGAGAGTTTCACATTTGTGAGTCTATTGAAAGCCTCTGTGCAAACGTTGTCTAAACAAGGGCTTCCCTTAAAGAAAAAAAAAAAACCTCCACCTGCCAAGGTAAAGACAGCGAGCTGCTGGAACACTGCAGAGCAAACGCAAACCAACAGCCAACATGCTGCTGGCTCTATGGGGTCGTCTGACACCACTTCTCTTTTGTTTCGACCCTTTCCCTCAATCTTGCTTTGGAAATTACTGCCAAAAACAGTGCTCCCCGTGGGTCAGGACCTGAGATTCAGCAGTCTCTCCAGACTCACAGTGCTGTAACAACTCCATCAGGCAGTTTCTGATGTGGCCGTTGGCTCCTGACTCCAACAGGTTAAGAAAACAAAACAAGCGGGGAGGGGGGGAGGGACAGTCGCTGTGAAAAATAAATAAATAACACCTCACTAACCAGCCTGGTTGACTGGGGCTTTTGAAGTCACAGCATCAGTATGCATAAGGAATGTCAAATGTCTAAATTGTGCCATTTTTCTCCTCCAAAGGATCTTTGAAGCAACCTTTGAAGATGGGAGAGATGGTCCCCTTTGTGCTCGTAAACAAAGTTGGCCTCCGCCACCATCACATCCTCCTCTAACCCCTGAGGCTGATAGGTGAGGGAAAGGCGGACACTTTCATTTCCTACATCCATTGACAAGGATTTTCTTCCGAGAAGTCTCAGATCTGTGGAGAGTTCATTGTCACTTAGAGTTATGTTTATCTTTCCAAACAAGAACCTCTTCTAACACATTTCAACTGCTTGTCGCCAATTGTGTTGTCAAAAGGCTCGGGCTTTCCAAATTATTTGCTTCTGGTTAGTATGTGACGGGACCCTAAAGGCAGAGGTGATAGGAGGCTTCCCCCATCTGCTCTGGTCAGTTTCTTTTCCCCAGCTGGCATCAGTGTGTCATTTCTATTCTCCACACCCTTGGAGTTTCTGACAGCTAAAGCGGCCAGATAAATGATTATTCTAGATACATTTGTGATGCGTGATATGCCATAGAAAACACTACATTCGAGTGACCCCCAGTATCATTTTAGATATTTGAATATGAGAGATCATGTGTGGATCCTTTGAATGTTTTCTTTCAGGATCCTGATGGGTTTTCAATCAACTTGAGGTCATTTATTACAGCTTTGAGCATCATTCGAATTTAAATCAACCGACTTTAGGTTTTCGAGGCCTGTACAATCACCCCGTGGCAGAGGGCTGACAGTGCCATTTGCCTTTCAGAAGACAAATAACTATGATAAATGTCCTTCCAAACTAAACAGCACTTTGGAAAAAGTAAAAAGGAATTTTAATCCAACTAGCAAAGATTCTATTTACGTTTTCCAAAGTAATCCTAAGTCAAAAATCTAAGGACACTTCAGAGAAAAATGAAAAAAGAGCCTAGGCAATAAATGTCTTTTCAAAAGAGACTTGGCCCGTGGGGAAACTTTTCAACAGAGAGCATGGCCCCACTGACCCAGGAGGGAAAGAAGCACCCTCATGGGCAAATCAGAGACTGGATCATGAAAAATGTCCGCAACTCACCTGACTCACCAACAAATCATGGCTGCGGCTGACACCAGTGTGCAAAGCCAGAGAGGAAGCGCTGGGACCATTTGTCTGTGTCACATTATTAGACAGCTTTCCAGTGGCTACTTTACTGGGGGGAGTCTTGCAATGCAGACAGCTTCAACTTGGGTTTTGCATGTAATTTGCTATTTTAGAGCAGTTTATTTCTCTCACCTGCATACCCCATGGGGGAAGAAGCACTGATTACTTTAATTCTAACATTTGGAGTGGAACCCATTCATGAAACTTTCTGGCTGTGTGATTCAAACGAAGGCTTCTCTTTCCTCTCTTTGTTCTCACCAGAAAATCAATTCACTTGAAGAGCCTCTTAATCCCATTTTTGCAATCAACAATTGCCACTTGCATATCGCTCTAATAGATTACGAAGTGGGACGATGCGGTTGTCTGGTCTAATTCAACCCTATTCAGGTAGCTGCAGCCCGAGGCACTTTGTAGTACCAAGTGCAGAGCTCGACAGGAAGACTTTTGCTATCATAATTTCCTGTGGAGCTATGCACTGCCCCCACTGAGGAGCCTGAATTACTTTGAATTAGGCTCGACAACCACAGAGAGTCGAAATCCAGCAAGCAACAATAACCAACTCTTTGAGCATGACTTGCATGGGTTATTTTTTTCTTTGCATTAGCACAGAAAGGATGAATTTCAAAATGCACATCTATTTAAATGACAGCAACCTGCCATAAATCAAGTGTGAAACAAAAGAGAAAACAGTTGAAGTGAGAGAGAAGTTGGAGTGCAGGAAAAATTAATCAAAACAGTTTTCAAAAACTTCATAGTTTGAGCCTGTGAAAAATTTCAGGCCTACACTATCACCATGACAACCCAGAACAAGCCCATGTTGGATAACCACATCAGAAAGGGACTGTTTTGTAAGGATGAAGCCCTCTCATATTCATCCTAAGTTCAAGTCTCACTTCGAATGCCTTAAAAAAAATCACAAAAATAAAAATGTAAATATAAAAAGCTATCCAGGCTTCTTTCGTGCTCTGGTAACAGGCAAATCTTCTTGTGTGATTTTAAAATGATTTTATCATGAAGTCCATTCTAACCCCCAGGCAGGCATCACCTCAGGTAGGCGATGTTTGAATCATAAAGCAACTACTGCTAAGTATCAGACCCAAGTGGGAAACAGTCAACCATTAAATCATTTAGCAGATTCCAAGAATCACCCAAATTGGAAGCATGTGGTTCAAATGCATCATTTCCAGAGATACCAGTTAAACAAAATGTTCCAGGTAAGGAAACTGAGATTACAATCCTATTTGCTGTAACTCCTTAATTATTACCAACATGGCCCCCCAAAAATGAATTAAATCTAAATAAATATAGGTTTCTCTTCTTAAGAGTTCCAATCCCCATTCCTACTCTTTTACCTTTCTGTGTTCAGAAAATAAAGAGAACAAAGAGGGAGTCCCACTGATTCGAAACTAGCAGAACAGCCAAACAACAGAGCACAACTGTTCTCTCATGCATGACTGGGATTAGGATAAAAGCAGAAAAAGACTTCTGAGAAAAAGAAGACAACAAAAGAAACAGGAGTGCTGACAAAACTTTTTTTCTTTCTATTGAGGCAAAAGAGAGGGAAAAAAAAGAAGACTGCTTAAAAAAAGATAGAAGAAGCAAGCTTAACAAACAGAAGTAAGGGCTTTCACCTCCTGTTTTACTTTTAGCCCAATCTGGTCAGAGAAACAAAACCAGAAGTAAAGTAGATGATAACTGAAGACACTTTGACAATTTTCATACTTGGAGAAGCAGCCCTATTGCTACGAGACCTACTTTTATGTGATCAGTTCATTATTCTCTCAAATATCCAGGGAGTGGAACAATGTCTCCTGGTCGGAATTTTCCCCTGCACGGTTAGAACAGGATGCGTGTGAATTCGCACATTCTTCGACAGAGGGAAATCTGGGGAGGGCAGCGGAGCTTTTGCATTTGGAAATCGCATTCACAAATTAAACGTAATTGTTTAAAAAAGAATGACCCCGAGGTCAACGCCACCAGCGTGGCATCTCTGGACGGCTGGAGGGAGGGATTCAAAGCTCAGGCAACAGCAAACTTTGATTCAGGGCCCCTGACAAAGGCTTTCAGATCAGTCATATTCCGCTGTGACTACCTCAAGCCCGCTCTCCTAGACTTTGTACAGATCCCACTAGACTCTAATGATTAGAGGGTTAAGGAGAACACCCGTTTTCAAAGTTTTTGACCTACTTCTCAAAGATTCTTACCACACCTTAAGTTAGGAATTAGATTCCTGCTCTACCACTATTAGCCATCTTGACTTTTTTTTTTTTTTAATTCCATCAGCTCACATAGTAGAATCTTGTTCTTCCAAAATATATTTTAACCATGACAAAGTCAACAGACATAATCCTGGCTGCCAGGATCCTTAAATAAACTCCCCTCACAGAACCTGAAGACTGAACCAAAGAGTTTAAGTAGAAACTCCTATTGTCAGAAGTAAAATGCCTTTTATGTACATGACAGGACTGCAGAATTAAATATTGGTAAGCCATGGTGGACAACATGAAATTGTTCAGATGTCTAATGCAGTACCTTCTCATTCTACTTCCCTCTAATATATATAATAAAAACATCTCACCAAATCTATAGATAGTTTAAGTGCTTTGTGGAACATCTGCTGAGTGCCTACTATATTCCAGGCATGTATATGCATGTCCACTTTGAAGGAATTCTCTCAAGAAGGTGAGGTCCACATCAGTTGCCCATTTTGCAGTACACTGTGCTATGCTGCTTCCTTTCCTTAATTAATTCAATGAACACTGAATTAGCATCTACTACATTCCAGGTAGTGTAAGTTGCTAAAGATAAAATGACAACAATATAGACACAGTCTCTGTCTTCTTAGAGCCTATAATCTAGTTAGGGAAGCAAATATTAAACAAATAAAGACATGAGTAATTGTTTAGTTACAGTTGTGCTAAGTAGCACAAAGAAAACTCAGAGCACTGCGAGAGCTGAATCTGGACACATCATCTGGTCTAGGTAAAGAATGGGGAGGCAAAGGGAAGAAATGGCAAGAGCTCTTAAGAAGAGGGAAGGGCAATGATGAATAGAAAGAAACTTGGTGCATTTGAGGACCTACAAGGAGAACAAGGGGGTGGAATTTTGCGAACAAGGCCAAGACTGGTAGAAGATAAGTTAGACAATAGATCATGCAGCGCCTAATTTGTGCGCTGTTTCCTAAAATTTGATTTCAAGTCTACTGCAAAGATTTGAAATGGTTTGGAGCAAGTGAGTAATATGACTAGATTGTTGTTATCCACTCTGACTGCTGTGTGGAGAATGGAAGGAAGCAGGGCCAGCAGGGCTGCCATGGAGACTTTTGTACACTGCGTATGCACCAGGATTCCTTCAGTTCAGTTCAGTTGCTCAATCGTGTCCGACTCTGCAAGCCCGTGAATCACAGCACACCAGGCCTCCCTGTCCATCACCAACTCCCGGAGTTCACTCAGACTCATGTCCATCAAGTTGGTGATGCCATCCAGCCATCTCATCCTCTGTCGTCCCCTTCTCCTCCCACCCCCAATCCCTCCCAGATTCAGGGTCTTTTCCAATGAGTCAAATCTTCACATGAGGTGGCCAAAGTATTGGAATTTCAGCTTCAGCATCAGTCCTTCCAATGAACACCCAGGACTGATCTCCTTTAGGATGGACTGGTTGGATCTCCTTGCAGTCCAAGGGACTCTCAAGAGTCTTCTCCAACACCACAGTTCAAAAGCATCAATTCTTCAGCACTCAGCTTTCTTTATGATCCAACTCTCACATCCATACATGACTACTGGAAAAACCACAGCCTTGACTAGATGGACCTTTGTTGGCAAAGTAATATCTCTGCTTTTCAATATGCTATCTAGGTTGGTCATAACTTTCCTTCCAAGGAGTAAGCGTCTTTTAATTTCATGGCTGCAGTCACCATCTGCAGTGATTTTGGAGCCCCCCAAAATAAAGTCTGACACTGTTTCCACTGTTTCCCCATCTATTTCCCATGAAATGATGGGACCAGATGCCATGATCTTCGTTTTCTGAACGTTGAGCTTTAAGCCAACTTTTTGACTCTCCACTTTCACTTTCATCAACAGGCTTTTTAGTTCCTCTTCACTTTCTGCCATAAGGGTGGTGTCATCTGCATATCTGAGGTTATTGAGATTTCTCCCGGCAATCTTGATTCCAGCTTGTGTTTCTTCCAGTCCAGCATTTCTCATGATGTACTCTGCACAGAAGTTAAATAAACAGGGTGACAATATACAGCCTTGCTGAACTCCTTTTCCTATTTGGAACCAGTCTGTTGTTCCATGTCCAGTTCTAACTGTTGCTTCCTGACCTGCATACAAATTTCTCAAGAGGCAGATCAGGTGGTCTGGTATTCCCATCTCTTTCAGAATTTTCCACAGTTTATTGTGATCCACACAGTCAAAGGCTTTGGCATAGTCAATAAAGCAGAAAGAGATGCTTTTCTGGAACTCTCTTGCTTTTTCCATGATCCAGGGGATGTTGGCAATTTGATCTCTGGTTTGTTTCTCTGCCTTTTCTAAAACCAGCTTGAACATCGCGAAGTTCACAGTTCACATATTGCTGAAGCCTGGCTTGGAGAATTTTGAGCATTACTTTACTAGCATGTGAGATGAGTGCAATTGTGCGGTAGTTTGAGCATTCTTTGGCATTGCCTTTCTTTGGGATTGGAATGAAAACTGACCTCTTCCAGTCCTGTGGCCACTGCTGAGTTTTCCAAATGTGCTGGCATATTGAGTGCAGCACTTTCACAGCATCATCTTTCAGGATTTGGAATAGCTCAACTGGAATTCCATCATCTCCACTAGTTTTGTTCACAGTGATGCTTCCTAAGGCCCACTTGACTTCACATTCCAGGATGTCTGGCTCTAGGTCAGTGATCATACCATCGTGATTATCTGGGTCGTGAAGCTCTTTTTTGTACAGTTCTTCTGTGTATTCTTGCCATCTCTTCTTAATATCTTCTGCTTCTGTTAGGTCCATACCATTTCTGTCCTTTATCGAGCCCATCTTTGCATGAAATATTCCTTTGGTATCTCTGATTTTCTTGAAGAGATCCCTAGTCTTTCCCATTCTGTTGTTTTCCTTTATTTCTTTGCACTGATCGCTGAAGAAGGCTTCCTTATCTCTTCTTGCTATTCTTTGGAACTCTGCATTCAAATGTTTATATCTTTTCTTTTCTCCTTTGCTTTTCACTTCTCTTCTTTTTACAGCTATTTGTAAGGCCTCCCCAGACAGCCATTTTGCTTTTTTGCATTTCTTTTCCATGGGGATGGTCTTGATCCCTATCTCCTGTACAATGTCACGAACCTCATTCCATAGTTCATCAGGCACTCTATCTATCAGATCTAGTCCCTTAAATCTATTTCTCACTTCCACTGTATAATCATAAGGGATTTGATTTAGGTCATACCTGAATGGTCTAGTGGTTTTCCCTACTTTCTTCAATTTAAGTCTGAATTTGGCAATAAGGAGTTCATGGTCTGAGCCACAGTCAGCTCCTGGTCTTGTTTTTGCTGACTGTATAGAGCTTCTCCATCTTTGGCTGCAAAGAATATAATCAATCTGATTTCGGTGTTGACCATCTGGTGAGGTCCATGTATAGAGTCTTCTCTTGTGTTGTTGGTAGGGAAGCCCAAGCATCTATTATCTGCTAAGTAATAGGCTTACAAAGATGAAAAAAACATTGCCTCTGCTCTTGAGGAGGTATATGTCTTATTGTTCAGTTGCTAAGTCCTGTCTGATTTCTTTGCGACCCCATGGACTGCACCATGCCAGGCTCCTCTGTCCTACAATATCTCCTGGAGTCTGCTCAAACTCATATCCATTGGGTCAGTGATGCCATCCAACCATCTCATCCTCTGTGGTCCCCTTCTCCTCCTGCCCTCAATCTTTCCCAGCATCAGGGTCTTTTCCAATGAGTCGGCTCTTTGCATCAGGTGGCCAAAGTATTAGAGGTTCAGCTTCAGCATCAGTCTTTCCAATGAATATTCAGGATTGATTTCCTTTGGGGTTGATTGGTTTGATCTCCTTGCAGTCCAAGAGACTCTCAAGAGTCTCCTCCAGCACCACAATTCAAAAGCATAGTCTGGGAGAAAAATATGAATAGCCATCTAAGAACACAGGGGATGTGCAAAGGATACATGGAAGTGTGGTTAATTTTGCAGAGAGTCATCTTAAAAACTAGAAATTCCCAACCGAAAGTCGATCCTATCTAGTTATTTGGAGGTACATTTGGAGTTAATTTTGAATAAATGGATTCATAGAATGCTATTAAAACAGATCACTAAAAATACTTTCACTAAAATGCATATAAGTGGAGTTTTCTTTCTTAGCACATTATAGTCATTAGATGACATTTAATTGTGTCATCAGTAAATCTACAAAATGCATCAATCCACAGCATAAATAAAAGCACCTGAAGGAAGGAAACCTATTTGCCTTACAAGAAATATTCCAAATCAGTGAATTCTCAGAGCACTTGTGGAGTCACTGTTACATGTCAGGCCTTGCGTTGGTCATATTTTCACACATTATCTCACTAATCTTCAGAACAATGAGTCTAACAGTTTGTGACATTGATTTTCCCAAAGAGGCAACTATGGCTATGAGAGGTGAAGAAGAGGCTTTCCCAGGGCACAGCCAAGGCTATAAGAAACCTCTTCCTACCAAACCTAAACTACACTAGAGAAATATGTTATTTAAAGAAACCCTGTGGCTACTCTTTTTAGGGAAAGAATAACTTACTATGTCATTGATCACCCCCTAAGTTCCCCATTTTGTAAAGTTTGAGTTTGGATACAGCAGGTTTCCTTTAAGAAACAGCCACCTATATTTTAGAGGCCTTTCAAGAAGTAAATTGTCAGTGTCAGACTTTATTTTTCTGGGCTCCAAAATCACTGCAGATGGTGACTGCAGCCATGAAATTAAAAGACGCTTACTCCTTGGAAGGAAAGTTATGACCAACCTAGATAGCATATTCAAAAGCAGAGACATTACTTTGCCAACAAAGGTCCGTCTAGTCAAGGCTATGGTTTTTTCAGTGGTCATGTATGGATGTGAGAGTTGGACTGTGAAGAAAGCTGAGCGCCGAAGAATTGATGCTTTTGAACTGTGGTGTTGGAGAAGACTCTTGAGAGTCCCTTGGACTGCAAGGAGATCCAACCAGTCCATTCTGAAGGAGATCAGTCCTGGGATTTCTTTGGAAGGAATGATGCTGAAGCTGAAACTCCAGTACTTTGGCCACCTCATGCAAAGAGTTGACTCATTGGAAAAGAGTCTGATGCTGGGAGGGATTGGGGGCAGGAGGAGAAGGGGACGACAGAGGATAAGATGCCTGGATGGCATCACTGACTCGATGGACGTGAGTCTGAGTGAACTCCGGGAGTTGGTGATGGACAGGGAGGCCTGACGTGCTGCGATTCATGGGGTCGCAAAGAGTCAGACACGACTGAGCGACTGATCTGATCTGATCTGATCTGACTAAAGCTACATGATTAAACAACCCAACACAACTCTTATTCATGGAAAATGGTGGTGCCACCAGTGCACAAATTATACGTTTAGTAAACGAAGTTGAAATATTCTCCTGGTTTTCAAACTAACTATGATTTGTGGAATATTGACCTTTAAAAAAGTATTTATAGCCACCTCCTAAGTTATGTCTAAGCTTTAAAAGGGCACTGTTTTTATACCTCATGAATCAGAATATTCATGTAACATCATTAAATTTTCTAACCCTTTAAAATGCTTGTTAATAATAAGTTTTAAGGGCATGAGCTATTTTCCCTCCTTTAGGCAATCAAAGAACAGTCAAAAGTAAAGTTTATGGGGTTAATAGTGAACAGCATTCACAGAGATGAACACCAGTGTGGATATTTTCCATCTCAATGATGAAGAGTTTTTTAACTGGCTATCTCAGATTGTACCTATTCTATCCGTGGAATATCGTAAAGAAACAAAAGCATTTTTGAAACTAGATCAGGAGAACAAAAATACATAACAGATCTAATCAGAACTGTCTGAGAATAGAGATCAACTTGCTTTCAACTTTTTCAGGAATTTAGTGCTTTTTTCATGTACTATGGAGACAATTTAGGGTTTTAAACAATTTAGGGTTTGTTTTCTTGTTTTCAGTACACTGACCTCCAATCATCACCAACATGCTGGTCTCCTCACATCTTCCCTATTCAACATATGAGCTTCTTAGCTGGGAACAAAGCAGATTTATGAGACAAATGTAGTTAATGTTTCAAGACCTATCACTGAGAGGGGCTGTACAATGCATTCACGTGGTCATGTGTTATTGCAAAATTTATAAAAGTAAGGTATTTTTCTATTATTCTTCTTATAAATCTAACCCCCTCCCCAAATTATAAATGCTTTAGGCACCACAAAGCCTGGCTCCCTCTCTGGTCAGAAAACTGTAAATGATCATTCAAGCCGTACAAAAAAAAGTACCTTATGCCTCGAAGGCCTTTTCCAAGCCAGCTATACAGAGGTCAGGTCCAAACCCACAAAGGACCTTCTTTTTTTGTTTGCTTGTTTCTTTCTCATTTTTAAAACTGAAGTATAGTTGATTTACAATGTGCTAGTTTCAGATGTACAGCAAAGTGATTCATATATATATATGTAATATTATATTCACAAAAGACCTTTTTAATCAGAATTTTAAACCTGCAAGAGAACCTTGGAAAATAATACGTAGAAGATAAAGTCTATAATGGTTCCACATTTTCTTGAACCTTCTAATAGTCCCAATATATCTTGGATTTTAAAAGCCAATGATCATATGTATCTTTGACTTCCAAATATGTTGAATTCAACTTTTATTCTAGAAGAAAAACAAACTAAGACTGAAAAACATATCCCTGTTATAGAGCACATCATTTACCAGCCCATGGACTGGGCTCTGTTCTCCAAGAGCAGGGTTCTTTCCTGTGACTTACTTCACAGTGCTTTGGCATGTCTGTGGTGCTGGGGTGGATATAAGTGAAAATAAGAAACTCCACAGCTGCTGAACTTTCTGGTTTTGTCAACTTCTGTTTTGAAGCAAGTAATGCTCTTTCCCGAAAGGAACTTGAGTAGTCCATGACATGAATTCCAACTTTACATAAGCAACTGAAAGGAACACAAGCATTCTTTTCTGCCTTGATTTTATTGCCCTTAAACAGGAGGAGGGCTCAGGGAGCACCATCTGACATATATTTGGATATATTCTGAGGCAAATTGTTCCTGGAGTTTTCCCACTGGCCACCAGTTGTCATTTTTTATGATACATACTCAGACTTGCAAACTCATAATTATTATTTTCCAGCTGCAAATATCAGATCCTTAATGAAGGATTTAGTACCTGGCACAGGAATCAGTCCTGAATATTAATTGGAAGGACTGATGCTGAAGCTGAAACTCTAATACTTTGGCCACCTGATGTGAAGAACTGACTCATTTGAAAAGACCCTGATGCTGGGAAAGATTGAAGGCAGGAGGAAAAGGGGACAACAGAGGATGAGATGGTTGGATGGCATCACCGACTCAATGGACATGAGTTTGAGCAAGCTCTGGGAGTTGGTGATGGACAGGGAAGCCTGGGGTGCTGCAGTCCATGGGGTCGCAAAGAATCGACACAACTGAGCAACTGAACTGAACTGAACTGACAGTACATAGAAAATATTCAATATTTGTTGAAAGAAATGAGAGTTGATTGCTTGATGTGAGCTCTGACTATATATCTATCAATATACATTTTCTCTCTGCGTTTTATATACACACACATGTCCCTCTCAGCTGTCTATAAGTATAGCTCAGTCTTTAAATGCCAACTGGCCTGGGCCCTCAGGTTTCAAACATCCCAGTTCAGATCCCAAGTCCTAGAAAATTTCTGACTGAGTGGCCCTTGTCTGAGGCTGGCCAGGATTCTTCCAGTTCTTGGCTACATCTTGTCTCTCATCTGTAATTTCTAAATACAAAATTTTAAATACAAAATAAAGTCACAACACAAAAAGTATAAGTCAATGAGCTCATCAGGCTTTAACAGAAATACTCTGAGCATGATACGTCATCAACATGTCCAATTTCACAGTACTGCCTGTAAAATCTTGTCTTTCAGTACATTTTTCCTACTCCTGAGGTGGTAGGAAAACATTTTTCAAGAGACAAGAACAGAGGCAAAAAAAATGTCAGCCAGATATATATCCCACCAATCACATTGCAGTGAGCTAAACATAGGGATGGACCCAATCAACCTCTTCTTCCTCATGCGGTGAGCACTCCAGCCAGAGTCCATCCTGCAGCACTTCCCTCTCTTTCAATTTATCTCCCAGAGTTTAGCCAACTACACTCAATCCTTACAGCATTTCGATAGCATACAGTGCACAAACTATGTCATCACAATTCTAAGCTTTCAGATGTGTTCAGGAACAGCAGACTGTCTCTGGCTCTGGGCACCAAATGACAGTTCTCCCTGAATCCTGAACTAGGTACTGAATTTCTGTCATTAAGTATCTGATACTTACAACCAAAAAAATATGTGTGAGATATACAAAAAATCCACACTAACAGATGGTTAATGAGAAACTTCCTTCAGGAGAGAAAGGAATACCTTTTTAGTACTGTCTTCTATGTTTATTTATATATGCTTTAGAAAGCTTTAAGGTAATAGATATGTAATTTATAGTCAAATAAAAATTATGGTATATGCCATTTCTAAATGCAAGTGGGCTATTGGCGTCTAGATAATATTTTCGTCCATCCAACAAAGGAACTGTGCTAAGCCCTGAGAATATAGTGGTGAAAAGACATATTCCCTGCCCTCAGGGACTTAGCTCTTTAGGGTGATGGGCAGAGAAACAAGTCATGACAATTTACCAGTACAGGCAGAGGAGTGAATGACCCCAGGGTACTATGTGAGCATAGAGAAGTACTTAATTCAGTCTCAAGTGGCCAGGAAGGATAGCTAAACTGAGATACGAAAAGTGATTAAGAGTTACCAGGTAAAGGAGGGAGTGAGAGTGCCATAAATGATTTAATTCAAGGACATGAAAACCCTGATACAAGAGAGGGCTGATGTACTGAGACATGAACTGGAGAGCTAAGCAGTTTGGGCTTTACCCAGAGGGTAATGAAAAGCCATCTAATCTGCATTTATATATAATATATATGCATTTATATATATAATATATATGCATTTATATATATTATATATATTAATATATAAATAATATAAATATATAATTGTATATATATTTAATATAATATAATTTATTTTTTATATAATGATATAATATATAATAATATTAATTGATATAATATCTATAATCTGCATAATATAATTAATCAGCATTTCAAGAATATAATTCTGTCTATATTACGTGACAGAGAAATGCAGAGGAGTCTAGAGAAGCAGAGTCATCAGCAAGGGGGTTAATGCAAGAGCTCAGCTGGGAATGAAGATAAAATGTAACAGTGGCAGTGGGGGATCAAGTGAGGTATCTAGAGAAGTGTGAAAGGGCTTCCCTCATAGCCTAGTCGGTAAAGAATCTGCCTGCAATGCAGAAGACCGGGGTTCAATTCCTGGGTTCGGGAAGATCCCCTGGAGAATGAAATGGTAAACCCTCTCCAGTATTCTTGCCTGGAGAATCCCAATGGACAGAGGAGCCTGGCAGGCTACAGTCCATGGGGTTTGCAAGAGTTGGATATGACTTAGCGACAAAAGAGAAGGAAAACAACGCTAGTGTTTATTTAGTGCCAGGATCTGTAGCATGCACTTCACTTGCATTATGTCACTTGATCCACACAACAACCCTGCAAGGTGGTTATTGCAAAGAAAATTGAAGCCCCAGAGATTAAGTAATGTATCCAAGATCTCTCAACAAGTAGCAGGTCCTGCCTCTTCAGGTAAAAACATCAGGACAGTTGAATAGATAGACAGGGTTGAAGGAAGGGTCAGAGTCACATCTGACCCAAGGTTCCCGGTGTGGTCACCTGGGAACACAGGAAGAGAAATTTGGGGAAACATAAGGGAGTTGGGTGATGCATTCAATTTTGTACCTGCTGAGTTGGGTGTCAGATTTTCAGGGTGAATTACCAAAATAGTTGAATATAGGGGCCTGAAACTCTATATGATGAAGCTACAGATTTGATGGAGGATTATCAGTCATGGGAGAAGGAGAGATTACCCCAAGGAAGTATGTAGAATGACAATGTTACGGGAGTCCTAACTCACTCTGCTCGCTGCACAACAGGCCAGTGCATCCGAGACAAGGTGTTGAGGCAAAGAAAATGACTTTATTTGGAAAGCAGCTGAATGAGAAGATGGCAGACCAGTGCCTCAAACAACCATCTTATGGGTCGGGATGCCAGGTTCTTTTATAGATCAGAGATGATGGAGGTGAGGAAGCAAAGTAAAGGCCATTAATCTTGCAAATATCCTAGAATAGCAAGCCTCAGTCAGAGATGAGTTATTTTCCTTCCTGCCATCCACAGGTGGACAGGATCTGAACAAAGCCACTTTAACAGTCAGCAGAGGGCAGGGTGCTTTTAACCAAGCCATTATGTATGATTATAATAACAAAAGCAGCCAAAAGGTAAGACAAAGAAACAGTTCCATTATGGGGTCGAATTGGCTTCTCTTCCTGAAAAGAAGAGGCCTAAACAGATTCCCAAGAAGCACAGACATTTAGGGGCAACCAGAAGACGAGGTCTATGCAAAAACAAGAAAGAAAAGAAGGAGACAAAGGAAGAAACCCAGAGAGGGTGGTGTCTGGAAGCCAAGGGAAAGAGTATTTCCAGGAGGAAGCAGTCATGCCTCACTGATGCTACAGACAGATCAAGTAAGATGCAGATCAACACATACACATCCATGATCAACAGTGAGGCTGTCGGTACCTTGATGAGCATCACCAGGAAGGTGATAAAAAGGAGACCAGAGGGGGAGATGCCTCTTCAGGAAGTTGGTGGTGAGTGGGGAGAAGTGCTAAGGTGTATATTGTCTCATTTGATCCTCAACCACCTTACGACATAGGCCCTAGTATTTTACAAGTAAGAAAAACAAGGGCAGAGAGAGGTTAAATAGCTTTTCCAGAATTACTAGTATTACAACTAGTATGTGACAGAGCAGGACTTGAACCCAGGGCAGTCTGGCTCCTGGCCTGTGTGATGATCATCATAATAATGTTAGAGCTACTGTTTAATTGAGCATTCTTCCTCTTTCAGACTTTGGGGTATGTATGCCACACATATTATGTCATTCATCATGACAACAGCACTGTGACATAGATACTTATTATTTTCCCCCATTCTACACATAAGGAAAATGAGGCCAGAATTATCTCCAATGGACATGTTTTCTATAGGAAACTAGCCTGATTTTTCCATTCTAATTTATAGAAAACTATTTCTGGAACATAACATCTATTCAAGTACTTGGATATTTACACCTGCAATGTAGATATTTCTAATTTGCCTTTCCAAGCAATGTTTCTTTTAAGTGGCGATTGGTTAAATATGTTACCTGACTAAGAAGGCAAAAGAAAAGGAAATGGGCTTTAATGGTAGAACAATGCTAACAATAATGTTATATTGTATAATACTTTAATGTTTAACAAAAAAACTTAACATATAATATTTATTTGATCCTCCCCAAAGAAGAGCTTTCCTGAATATGAAAGTTCTAACCCTAGAATACAATACCTAAGGGAACCCACCCTCAGGAGGCTTGCTGTTGTTATTTTATCAGGTACAAACAGCTATTGTGTCTGTGAGGGTGAAAAACAGTTTCCCTCTGGAGGCAGAGGGGATGGTCTAGTTTAGAGTAGACTCGAAATCATTTAAAGTCTTTGAAATTGTATGAGAACATTGAATTCATCTCCATATTCTAAGGCAGAGATTCCTAATCTTCTGGGCACTAGCGTACCTGATATTTCAATCCCACCTACCTTGGTCCTAAAGGTATTATAGGGCCTATTTTTAAACAGTAATTAAAATCAATTTTATTTTGAAAATGGTAAAGTCATCTAAGATTACCAGAGCTATCTAGTGTGTCACAAGACAATGGTTGGGGACTTGGGCTGAAACCTCAATCCTATACCTAAAAACATACCATTGAATGATGAATTATAAATAAAGGTAGATTAAAATGGGATAAAATTAACTGATTCAACATACATTTACCAAGTGCCTCCCTATGCACAAGTCATTGCGCGAGTACTGAAGTCCTCAAAGATCACTGTGGAGCTTCCCTGGTGGTCCAGTAGTTAGGACCTCATGTTTTCACTGCTGAGGGCCTGGGTTTGACCCCTGGTCAGGGGAACTAGGGATCACATAAGCACGTGGCATGGTAAAAAATAAAGTATTATTCCCAGCTTCCTCAAAAAAAAAAAAAAAATGGTTGTGTTAGGTACATAACTCGTAGAGCTGTAACAAATAATTTCCAAATCTCAGTGACTTAACACACTAAAAGGGTATTTTTCTTTTGGGAGAAAGTCCAGTTTACATGTTCCTGACATCTCTCCGGGACAGCTCTCCTTCCAATGAGATTTAGGGATCCAGGCTCTTTGCACCTCCTGCTTTCACCATCCTCTGTAGGCCTCCGACTCTTCCATTGGATCCTCAGCAACTGGGTGGCAACAAGGGAAGAGAGGCTAAGCAGAGAAACCCATGGATGTTTCCAGAGTCAGACCTGAAAGTGGCACCCAGTGCTTTCACCCACGTTACACAGACCAGACTCAGCCACCTAGCCCTGACCTGATTTTCAGGGAAGCTAGAAAATGAATCTTCTCCATATATCCAATTTAAAAAATGGATTTGGTGAATACCTAGCCACTCTCTACCTCAATCACATAATCCATTGTTTACCAAACTTCAATTATTCCCAAATCACCTTTTGATTTTTGCTATATATATATCATCTGCATTATATTTAACTAGTGTTTTTCTAGAAGTTGACTCACTTTTTAATAGATACATTTATTTAAAAGGAAACTTGTCACTACAGAGAATGAAAAGTAGTCTCTTTCCATAATAGAATGCTAGCCATAAAAATTATACATCACAAAACACTCTTAATTAGCTAGGACACTTCTTGCTAGAGGCACTGAACTGAGGTTTGCTTTGCTGTTGTTCAGTCACTAAAGAGTGTCTGACTCCTTT
Organism: Bos taurus; assembly: GCF_002263795.3. Taxonomy (NCBI): domain Eukaryota; kingdom Metazoa; phylum Chordata; class Mammalia; order Artiodactyla; family Bovidae; genus Bos; species Bos taurus. The sequence goes on along the minus strand of NC_037357.1, from coordinate 20,810,505 downwards.
GTGACCCGGTGGACTACAGCACCCTAGGCTTCCATGCCCTTCAACTATCCCCTGAGTTTGCTCAAATCATGTCCATTGAGTCGGTGATGCTATCTAACCATCTCATCCTCTGTACCCCTTCCCCTCTTGCCCTCAATCTTTCCCAGCATCAGGGTCTTTCCAATGAGATGGCTCTTCACATCAGGGTGGCCCAAGCATTGGAGTTTCAGCTTCAGCATCAGTCTTTCCAAAGAATAGTCAGGGTTGATTTCTTTTAGGATGGACTGGTTTGTCTCCTTGCAGTCCAAGGACTCTCAAAAGTTTCTCCAGCACCACAGTTTGAAAGCATCAATTCATTGATGCTGCAGCTGTCTTTAAGGCCCAACCTCACAACCCTACATAACTACTTGAAAACCACAGCTTTGACTTAAGACCTTGTCAGTAAGTGGTGTCTCTGCTTTTAATATGCTGTCTAGGTTTGTCATAGCGTTTCTTCCAAGGAGCAAGCATCTTAATTTCATAAGGTGCAGTCACCATCCACAATGATTTTGGAGCCCAAGAAATAAAAGTCTGTCACTGTTTCCATTGCTTCCCTATTTGCCATGAAGTGATGGGACCAGATTCCATGATCTTAGTTTTTTGAATGCTGAGTTTAAGCCAGTTTAAAACTTCTTTCACCTTCATCAATAGGCTCTTTAGTTTTTCTTTGCTTTCTACCATCAGAGTGGTATCATCTACATATCTGAGGTTGTTAATATTTCTCCCGGCAATCATGATTCCAGCTTGTGATTCATCCAGCCCTGCATTTCGCAAAATATACTCTGCATATAAATTAATAAGCAGGGTGACAGTATACAACCTGGATGTACTCTTTCCAATTTTGAACTAGTCCATTGTCCCATGCTGGTTCTAAACTGTTGCTTCTTGACCTGCATACAGGTTTCTCGAGAGACAGGTAACATGGTCTGGTATTCTCATCTCTTGAAGACTGTTCCACAGTTTGTTGTGATCCACAAAGTCAAGGTATAGCATAGTCAATAAAGCAGAAGTAGATGCTTTTCTGGAATTCCCTTGCTTTTTCTATGATCTAATGGATGTTGGCAATTTTCCTCTGGTTCCTCTGCCTGTCTAAATACAGCTTGTTCATCTGAAAGTTCTCAGTTCGCATACTATAGAAGCCTAGTTTGAAGGATTTATTACCTTGCTAGCATGTGAAATGAGTGCAATTGTACGGTAATTTGAACATTCTTTGGCATTGCCTTTCTTTGGGATTGGAATGAAAACTGACATTTTAGAGTCCTGTGGGCCACTGCTGAGTTTTCCAAGTTTGCTGGGATGTTGAGTGCAGCACTTTACCAGTTTCATCTTTTAGGATTTGAAATAGCTCAGCTGGAATTCCATCACCTCCACTACTTTGTTCATAGTAATGCTTCCCTAAGGCCCACTTGACTTCACACTCCCAGGATTTCTAGCTCTAGGGTGAGTGCCCACACGCATTGCGGTTATCTGGGTCATTAAGACTTTTTCGTATAGTTCTTCTGTGTATTCTTGCCACCTTTTCCTAATCTCCTCTGCTTCTGTTAGGTCCTTGCCGTTTCTGTCCTTTATTGAGCCAATACTTGCATGAAACGTTCCTTTGGTATCTCTTTCTGAAGAGATCTCTAGTCTTTCCCATTCTATTGTTTTCCTCTATTTCTTTGCACTGATCACTGAGGAAGGCTTTCTTATCTCTCCTTGCTATTCTTTGGAACTCTGCATTCAAATGGGTATATCTTTCCTTTTCTCCTTTGCCTTTCGCTTCTCTTCTTTTCACAGCTGTTTGTAAGGCCTCCTCAGACAGCCATTTGCCTCCTTATATTTATTTTCTTGGGGATGGCTTTTGTTACTGTCTCCTGTACAAAATCATGAACCTCCATCCACAGTTCTTCAGGCACTCTGCTACTAGATCTAATCCCTTGAATCTATTTGTCACTTACACCGTATAATCATAAGGGATTTGATTTAGGTTCATACCTGAATGGTCTAGTGATTTTCCCTACTTTCTTAAATTAAGACTGAATTTTGCAATTAGGAGCTCAATGGTCAGCTCCAGGTCTTGTTTCTGCTGACTGTACAGAGCTTCTCCATCTTTGGCTGCAAAGAATACAATCAATTTGATTTCAGTATTGACCATCTGGTGATGTCCATGTGTAGAGTCATCTCTTATGTTGTTGGAGAGGGTGCTTGCTATGACCAGTGTGTTCTCTGACAACTCTCTGTTAGCCTTTGCCCTGATTCATTTTGCACACCAAGACCAAACTTACCTGTTACTCCAGGTATCTCTTGACTTTCTACTTTTGCATTCCAATCCCCTGTGATGGAATGGCAACCCACTTCAGTATCTTGCCTGGAAACCCCATGGACAGAGGAGCCTGGCGGGGCTACAGTTCATGAGGTCACAAAAAGTCAGACAAGACTGAGCCACTATAATGAAAAGGACATTTTTTTTCTTGCTGTTAGTTCTTGTAGGTCTTCATAGAACCATTCAATTTCAGCTTCTTCAGCATTAGTGATGGGCATAGACTCGGATTACTGGTATATCAATGGTTTGCCTGGAAAATTGAACAAGAGATCATTCTGTTGTTTTTCTGCACTCAAGCACTGGCATTTTGGACTCTTTGTTCACTATGAGGGCTACTCCATTTCTTCTAAGGGATTCTTGCCACAGTAATAGATATAATGGTCATCTGAATTAAATTCATCCATTCTGTCAATTTTAGTTCACTGATTCCTAAAATGTCAGTGTTCACTCTTGCCATCTCCTGCTTGACCACATCCAATGTAATTTGATTCATGGACCTGAGATTCCAGGTTCCTATGCCAAAGCTTTTGACTGTGTGGATCATGATAACTGTGGAAATTCTGAAAGATGGAATACCAGATACCTGACCTGCCTCTTGAGAACCTGTATGCAGGTCAGGGAAGAACAGTTAGAACTGGACATGGAAAAACAGACTGGTTCCAAAGAGGAAAAGTAGTACATCAAGGCTGTATATTGTCACCCTGCTTATTAACTTACATGCAGAGTACATCATGAGAATGCTGGGCTGGAGAAGCACAAGCTGGAATCAAGATTGCCGTGAGAAATATCAATACCTCAGATATGCAGATGACACCACCCTTAGGGCAGAAAGTGAAGAGGAACTAAAAAGCCTCTTGATGAAGTGAAAGAGGAGAGTGCAAAAGTTGGCTTAAGCTCAACATTCAGAAAGGAAGATCATGGCATCCAGTCCCATCACTTCATGGGAATAGATGGAGAAACAGTGGAACAGTGTCAGACTTTATTTTGGGGGGCTCCAAAATCACTACACATGGTGATTGCAGCCATGAAATTAAAAGACGCTTACTCCTTGGAAGGAAAGTTATGACCAACCTAGATAGCATATTCAAAAGCAGAGATATCACTTTGCCAACAAAGGTCCGTCTAGTCAAGGCTATGGTTTTTTCCTGTGGTCTTGTATGGATGTGAGAGTTGGACTGTGAAGAAAGCTGAGTGCCAAAGAATTGATGCTTTTGAACTGTGGTGTTGGAGAAGACTCTTAAGAGTCCCCTGGACTGCCAAGGAGATCCAACCAGTCCATTCTAAAGGAGATCAGTCCTGAATATTCATTGGAAGGACTGATGCTAAAGCTGAACTCCAATACTTGGCCACCTCATGCAAAGAGTTGACTCATTGGAAAAGACTCTGATGCTGGGAGGGATTGGGGTGGGAGGAGAAGGGGACGACAGAGGATGAGATGGCTGGATGGCATCAGTGACTCGATAGACATGAGTTTGGGGAAACTCCGGGAGTTGGTGATGGACAGGGAGCCTGGCGTGCTGCGGTTCACGGGGTCTCAAAGAGTCGGACACGACTGAGTGACTGAACTGAACTGATGCAATATTGTTCTTACAGCATCGGACTTTAACTTTACCACCAGACATATCTATAACTGAGGGTCATTTCTGCTATCACCCAGCCTCTTCATTCTTTCTGGAGCTATTTCTCTACTCTCTCCCAGTAGCATGTTGGACACGTATTGACCTAGGTGGGGGTGCTCATCCCCCAGTGTCATTTTTGCCTTTCACACTGTTCATGTTGTTCTTGAGGCAAGAATACTGGAGTTGTCTGCCATTCCTTCTCCACTGAACCACATTTTGTCAGAACTCACCACCATGACCCGTCTGTTTTGGGTGGCTCCACATGGCATGGCTCATAGCTTCATTGTGTTACACAAGGCTGTGATCCATGTCTTCATTTTGGTTAGCTTTCTGTGATTGAGGTTTGTGCTCTCTTTGTTAAAAGGGAGTTTAGCAAATGTTCTAAAGGAATGTGTCAACTCCATAGAAACACTTAACTTAAACTTACTTATCAGAAGGATTGAAAGAGAATAGAAACACTAAATGACTAGAATTAGTGGATAATAGTCCTAACATTATGAATATTCTTTCTTGGAACTTTTAAAATTTTTTTAATAATTGTATACTTGGTAACAGAAAAATTTTGAAATTGGACTTTCTACAACAAGACAACTGAATCCTTAGGTGAAATAACTGTGGTCTTCACAGTTAATAAACTGGTATGGCTAGAAGCAGAACAAAGCCTACTGATGTTGGATTCATAAATATTTTTATGAACTACGGAGATTATCACAATACATTTTATCTCTATTTGACTCAACTGAATTCTAAAATTGGTCACATTATGGGAATGCCAGGCCTCTATGATCATAATGTGGCAGGGAAATCATGGTCAGTTTCTTTCTCTTTTTTTTTTTTTTTTTGCCAGAAAGCATGCTTTATTTTAACAGTATGTTTTCCAAAAATATAATTTTTAAAATAATAAAAGACTTTAAAGGTGTATAGCAAGTTTAATGGTTGGCTTCTACAGAAAAGAATTACCAAAAAAATAAAAAGAAATAAAAGGAACTCAGAATAGTGTTGAATTTCTAAAAAAAGAAAAGTAATTAGAAGGGGATTACTCATAGAATCTATTAAATGCATTATAAGTCTGTCTATGATAATTAAGACAGTGTGGTACTGGCACATGTATTGACAGTCATGTTGATTAACTAAAACATAATCCAGAAATAGATGTAAACACATATGGGAATTTCATATTTGATAAAGTTATTATTATATCAGTGGGAAAATATAGATTCATTAGTAAAACCTATTTGGACAACTGCATAGCCATACGAAGAATAATTATCATAATTTCATATGTGTGCTTATATATGTGCTTGTAGATATATAGAATGTCTTTCAGAAAATACATAAGAAATTGATCACAGTGGTTGCTTCAAGAAAGGAATATCAAATAAATAAATAAATAAAATGTTTTTAAAAAGAAAGGGATACCAAGTGGTTGACACACCATATGCTTGTATTATATTTAATAAATAATTTAAAAAACCCAATAATATCATGCAATAACACTGATGACTTCACATGACTAAACATCCCCAGGCAGCTTAGAATTTTTTTTTCTAGTATTCTAGTATTCTAACATTTTTCTAGTATTAGTAAAGTTTTGACAATATTTTCTGTTTTATTGTCTCTTTTGTTTACATCTGGAGACTTTATGTCTATGACTCGATTCTGAGATCATTGAGTCTCCCAAAGCAGCCTCCTCTTCTTCCTACTTGACACTCTGAACACCGACACCTGTTTCCAGGATCAGACAGTCCTTAGGCTAGGCCTAATGCAAATTTTAATAACATAGGAATTATATAGCTCTCATCCTATATTTCTCTAAACTATAAATATTGCCCAGTGACCCCAAAAAGTATGGTTCCAGCATTTGGAGCATCAAGAAGGCAGATGAACATTTTCTGAAAAGGTATGAACATTTTTCTATTAAAATGTTGATTTTTCAATCTCTTGGCAAGTCTATCTCAGAATAGATAATCCCTCTTGTAAGTATGGTTGCTCTAAAACACCCCAAAGGGAACAGGGTGAAGGAAGGGAGGAGGCAAGAAATCATCTGAATATTCTCAACTTTAGCTCATTTAGCTTTTGTAAATTGCACATTACACACCCCTAATTATCAAAATACAGTAGCTCAACCATTTCTCTTCTTTGCCCTTTTATCACCACACTTTCCATACTGTATCAAACCTAACTAAATAGCTGTTTGCCCAGTGAAACTAGGACTTCTCAAAGCAGAGACTATATGATTCATCTCTGACTACGCAAGGCTTTAACCACAGTGCCTAGAATATGGTAACTGTTCTATGAATAAATGAACAAATGGATGACTGAACAAGTGCAGGATTTCTCTTCAACTGAACTGAGTCATCATAATGTATTCACAATGTAAATTTTCTCTCATCTAAACAAAATAATGCTATTCACAGAGGTAGAAAATTAGTGTTGAATTTGTAAGAAAGACATTGCAAGTGTAATTGGACATTGATATTTACACTCTGGATTTCCTCTGATCTTGAGATCCTGATTCTGGGCTTACTCACCTTTGGTCCAAAGGGGAAACATTCCAGGAAGGCATTTGCTACCGCCCAGCTGCTGAGCATACAATGAAGAACTGGTGATTCTTTACTTTCAGCGTTCAGGGGATGAGAAAAGAGAGAGACAAAAGCCAACTGGGCAGAGGTAAATGAATGAATACTAACTAACTCTCTCCACCCCAGCCAGTAGCAAGTTACCAGCTGTGCCTTTAATTTAGCCCTTTGTCTTCCCTAGAAAGGCCAAGGCCATTGTGCTTGAAAAGAAGGCTCCTCTAGAAAGCCGTTCAAAAGCAGAAAAGGAAATTACAGGGAATAGAAGAGATGATATTTATTAAGGGAAAATAGTCTTCTCAAAATGAGAATGAAGGGGACACTATATGAGAAGGAAAAAATACTTGAGGAAAACTGGGTCATTTGACTGCATTTTTTCTGTAGATTAAAAACCCAGCTCAAAAGACAACTGGGATATATTTGAAAGGTTAGGATCTTGTTCTCCTATTGATAAAGATTTAATATAACCATAGAGATAGCTTGGTGAAAGAGAAACTAAACAAGGCCTGAAGGGACGCACCCCACAGAACCAAACCCAAGAGAGCTGTCATAGGGTGGTAAAACCAATGTTCAGTTAAGGTTTCCATATTTTCCTCTGGGGAGGAAAAAAGAAATTATTAATTAGTACTGGGTTTGCTATTTGTTTTGAAAAAGAAGCAGTTTTAAACATGAGAGACAATACATATAAGGCACTTAGCACAGTGCTTGAAACACAGCATGTGCTCAAGTAGAAGTTAGCCATTTGTATTAATATTATAATATACATACTATATATATATATACATATATAGTGTAAATACACAACACAGTATAAGGGGAACTGACTCTGATTTCAGCTGCAAGTTAAAGGAGTGACCACTGGGCTGGAAATAGGGCTTTATACAATTATAGTCCTGGCTCAGCCACTGTCTGTGTGACCTTGAGCAAGTCACTTCCCCCTCCTGGGGATCAGTCTCCCCATGGGTAAAAAGGGCTAAGTAAGGCATAGGTCCTTTGCAACTCCTGGATTCTATCCAAACACCCTGCCGCCGCCGCTGCTGCTAAGTCACTTCAAATGTAAAAGTCTTCGCCTTTACTTTCCCTCTTGGAAGCCCCAAAGGCTGTAGGAAGGGTTGCCTCAGCTTGTCTGCCAGAGCAACCTGCACAGCATTCACCCTGCAATCCTTTTAACAAAGGAAGGAGCAACCTGGGACAGCAGACCTTGGGCTGCCATTCCTCCCACAAATCGGCTATCTCAGGAAGAACAGTCGCAGATCCGTCTGAATTCCGAACAATGGCAATGGAAATAGCATTCATTGACCCTGAAGAATCTGGCTGGTGGGCCTAAGATTTCCTTTCCCCATGGAAAATGGACCCACTGGGAAGGAGGTTTCCTGTGCATATAAAGCTCTAACATGTTAGCACAGAATGTTTTGGTCTAAATGTTGCTCTCTGCAGAATGAATACGGTTGAAGCAGGAAACACCCACTCATGTGCCTCCTGGAGGAGAAGAGGGACCCACAGGGCTCTGTCCCGGCTCTGATGCTAATTTACAGGGTCACCTTGGCTGTGTTGCTTAAGCTCTCTGTAACAGTGTTCTAATTGGTACATGGAAATGATAGCTCCTCTGCCAAACTCAGAAAGAGGTTGTGAGACTGAAATGAAATAACAATGTGAAACTACTTTGAGAGCATAACTGGTTACACAAATGTATTCTCTCTCTCGTGTCTAGAATGCATGTGTATGGCTAATCCCATTAGGAAAGGAAGGGAGCTTCCCTGAATGTAATTACTCATTATTCTTGAACTAGCATTTGGTGCACAACATCATTACGTTCTCTTTATCATTGACAATCAGATGATCACAATTTCACATAAGCATTCACAGTCATTAAAAAAAGTTTTACTGCTCAAGGATTAAAGCAAGACCATTGCCACAGTGAAGAAAACTCATTTAAATCTCTGTTTTAAAGCTGCTTTAAAGTATCATGAAAAGAACAGGCGATCTTTATTTCACAAAAAGCAGCTGTAACACAGCCAAAGTCTCACCAGGTAGTTAATGCATAGTTTTAAGCAACTTGGGATACTCTGTCCTTTATGCAAATTTCAGTTCAAGCCAAAGCTTTATTGAGGGTCTACTATATGCCAGACACTATGATGGTATGTGGGATCAAATGGTGATAAGAAACAACCCTGTGCTCAGAGGGGAAAGTCTGCTAGACAGGATAGTTCTAAGGATCATGTGATCCAAGCTAAATATGCTTGTTAAGTGACAGTGAGCATGAGAGACCTGGGAGAGGCAAGATTCACCGGGGCTCCCAATGAAGCAGGCTCTTGATTAGAGACAGACCAGGATGACGCTTTGCCTCTGGAACTGGCTCTCTGGTGGTGGGGCAGTGGGTGCATGGGAGCCCATCTTACCTCTGCAGAAACTCCTGGTCTGCAGTGGCAATCTTTCAGAAAGCCAGCAGATAGGGGTGTTACTCTGTGAAAACAGACCATGCTACCGACACTGAAGACTTCGTTCCAGACAGAAAGTTGGGAATTTTCTCTACTGAAGCTGGGGAAAATGGAGTAGTGAGATATCCGAAGATACAAGCCTTCTATGAATAATGCATTTCACTTTGGCCCACGAGTTGTGAAGAACTGACTCGATGAAAGATCTTGATGCTGGGAAAGATTGAAGGCAGGAGAGAAGCAGACGACAAAGGATGAGATGGTTCGATGGCAATCACTGACATGAGTTTGGGTAAGCTTTGGAGGTTTGGTGATGACAGGGAAGCCTGGCGTGCTGCAGTCGGTTGGAGTTGCAAGAGTCAGACACAAATGAGTGAATTGAAAGCATTTTTAAATAACAAACTTGGCACAGTGTCACTGATTCAGAAAATCGAGTTCTCATACAAGTAGTATTAGAAGTTGAAATAGATATTGCTTCTTATTATTCATCCAATAACTTTTTCGCCTTATCTATTGATTGTTTTCTCTTTAATTTCATTAATTGCTCAAGTTTAGAATGAAAAGGGGTTTTTAGGAATGATGTGTGTTTAGGAAATGTAGAAGTCTTGTGTTGCTGGAGTAAAGTAATTAAGGGGAAAAATGGCACGTGGTGTATTTGGAGAGGGCCTTTTGGGTTCATAAAGAGTTTGAGTTTTATTATAGATACAAATGACTCAAATATCTTATGATCCAGATAACATGATGGTATGCTCACTCACCTACAGCCCAGACATCCTGGAGTGTGAAGTCAAGTGGCCTAGAAGCATTACTGCAAACAAAGCTAGTGGAGGTGATGGAATTCCCTGAGCTATTTCAAGACCTGTTAAAGTGCTTCACCTTAAGTGATGCTTTTAAAATGCTGCACTCAATATGCCAGCAAATTTGGAAAATTCAGCAGTGACCACAGGACTGGAATAGGTCAGTTTTCCTTTCAATCCCAAAAGAAAGCAAGGCCAAAGAATGTTGAAATTACCATAGCACATTGCACTCATCTCACACACTAGCAAAGTAATGCTCAAAATTCTCCAAGCTAGGCTTCAACAGTACATGAACTGTGAACTTCCAGATGTTCAGCTGGATTCAGAAAGGCAGAGGAACCAGAGATCAAATTGCCAACATCCGTTGGATCATAGAAAATGCAAGAGAGTTCCAGAAAAACAATCTATTTCTGCTTTATTGACTATGCCAAAGCCTTTGACTGTGTGGATCACAATAAACTATGGAAATTCTGAAAGAGATGGGAATACCAGACCACCTGACCTGCCTCTTGAGAAACCCGTATGAAGGTCAAGAGCAATAGTTAGAACTGGACATGGAACAATGGACTGGTTCCAATTGGGAAAGGAGTATGTCAAGGCTGTATATTGTCATCCTGCTTATTTAACTTATATGCAGAGTACATCATGTGAAATGCCAGGCTGGCTGAAGCACAAGCTGGAATCAAGACTTCCAGGAGAAACATCAATAACCTCAGATACGCAGATGACACCACGCTTATGGCAGAAAGCAAAGAGGAACTAAAGAGCCTCTTGATGAAAGTGAAAGAGAAGAATGAAAAATTAGCTTAAAGCTCAACATTCAGAAGACGAAGATCACGGCATCTGGTCCATCACTTCATGGCAAATAGACAGGGAAACAAGGGAAACAGTGACAGATTTTATTTCCTTGGGCTCCAAAATCACTGCAGATGGTGACTGAAGCCATGAAATTAAAAGACATTTGCTCCTTGGAAGAAAAGCTATGACAAAACCTAGACAGCCTATTAAAAAGCAGAGACATTACTTTGCCAACAAAAGTCTGTCTAGTCAAAGCTATGGTTTTTCCAGTGGTCATGTATGGATGTAAGAGTTGGACCATAAAGAAGGCTGAGCGCCAAAGAATTGATGCTTTTGAACTGTGTGCTGGAGAAGATCTGAGACTCCCGTGGACAGCAAGGAGATCCAACCAGTCCATCCTAAAGGAAATCAGTCCTGAATATTCATTGGAAAGACTGGTGCTGAATCTGAATCTCCAATACTTTGGCCACCTTATGCGAAGAACTGACTCACTGAAAAGACCCTGATACTGGGGGAAGACTGAGGGCAGGAGGAGAAGGGGACGACAGAGGATGAGCATGGTTGGATGGCATCACTGACTCGATGGACATGAGTTTGAGCAAGCTCTGGAGTTGGTGATGGACAGGGAAGCCTGGCGTGCTGCAGTCCATGGGTTCGCAAAGAGTTGGACACGAGTGAGCAACTGAACTGACTGATTTTTGGTTGCCCTGGTCTTCGCTGTTGCAGGTAGACTTTCTCTAGTTACAGTGAGTGGGGGCCACTGTTGGTTGCAGAGCCAGGCTTCAGTAGTTGCAGCACATGGGCTTGACAGCTGCATCGCTCCGGCTCAGTAGCGTAGCACGTTGGCTTAGTTGCCCCACTGCATGCGGATCTTCCCAGAGCAGGAAATGAACCTGTGATCCCTGCATTGCCAGAAGACCCCGTCCACTGTACCACCAGAGAAGTCCTCTGGTTTAATATTTTAAAATTAAAACTTTATTTGGAATAATTTTAGATTCACAGGAAAGTTACAAAGATTGTACAGAGTTTCTATACTCTTCATCCAATATTCCCCATTGTTAACATCTTAAATACCATGGTTATTTTGTCAGAACTAATAAATTCACACTGGTACACAAATGTTAACTAACCCCAAGACTCTATTTGGATTCACCAGTTTCCCATTAATGTTCTTTTGCTATTCTAGGACCTAACCCAGGATACCACATTGCATGTAGTCAACATGTCTGCCCTGTTTTTCCTGGTCTGTGATAATTCTCAGCCCTTTCATTTTTCATGACCTTACCGATTTGAAGACTACTGGTCAGTTCAGTTCAGTTCAGTTCAGTCGCTCAGTCGTGTCCGACTCTTTGTGACCCCATGAATTGCAGCACGCCAGGCCTCCCTGTCCACCACCAACTCCCGGAGTCCACCCAACCTATGTCCATCGAATCAGTGATGCCATCCAACCATCTCATCCTCTGTCATCCCCTTTTCAAGGTACTCTGTATTCTGTAGTACACCCCCCAGTCTGGATTTGTCTGATATTTTTCTCTTACGGCTAAGTGATAGGTGTTTGGAAAGATTGCCACAGAGATGATGTGCTCTTTTCATCCCATCATGTTATAGCTTATGGTGAACTGTGTCGGATTTGTGACCTCCGAAGAAGATTAGCTTTGGGACCAGGGACCAGGGTTGATCACTCAAGAGCTTTCATGCAGCAGAGTTTTATTAAAATAAGAAAGGGACAGAGAAAGTTTCTGACACAGACATCAGAAGGGGGCCGGAGAGTGCCCTCCTCGCTGGTCTTATCAAGGCCTTATATGCTATTTACCAGACCCACTCCACAACATACATCTTAAGACAACAAGATTAGTCAGAAGGTTCTTGTTAAGGAGAACATGTCCTTGAGCAAGATATATTGTTATATTGACTAAGACAAAGCAATGTAGAAAAAAAAAAAAAAAAAACATTTGTCCTTTTCTTCTGAGAGCCTCAGACCCTTTCTCCTTCTCGAGGGCTCTGGACCCCTTTCTCCTCCTCGGGGACCCTGGACTCCTTATCAACCTACCTAGGAATTGACTCTCTCAATATCAAGAGTACCTGATATCCACGTGATATTACTGTTAATATTAACCTTCATCACTTGTTAAGGTGCTGTCTGCTGGGTTTCTCCAATATAAAGTTATTATTTTCCTTTTCCATACTTCGTCCTTTGGAAGCAAGTCACTAAGTCTAGCCCCTCCTCAAGGAGATGGGAAAAGGGAATCAAGCTTCACCTCCTAGATGAGGAAGCATCTACATATATATATTGAAATTCTTCTGTAAGGAACATGTGTTGATTGATTGATTTTTCCAATCATTATATCACTTGAGAGCCATGGGTATTTATTTTATACTTTTGAGTTATCCAAATGCTAAACTATTTATTTTATTGTTGAAATTATTCCAGGTTTGACCGTTGGGACCTTTCTCAGGTGAGCTCCTATATTCCTTTGATTTACCCCCATCCATTTTTTTCCTTAAAAAAAAAATATTTTCTTACTCTGCGGCACTGTCAGCTGCTCTATGCTCATCTTGGCAGATTTCCTTTTCAGTCCTAGAATCAGCCATTTCTCCAAGAAGCCTGGTTCTTTTTATTGAAAATAGTATTAGAAACCAAGATCTATGTACTGGATGTTCTGTTAGTAGGGTTTCATTGCTCCCAGGCCCTCTCAGCTGACATAGCTAGGAAATATATGATATTAGTGTAGTAACCCACATATATACACATCAATAATTATTTATCTATCTGTATCTATAGTAAACTAAATATGACTTCATCCTGATATCTCCAACCCTATGGTTCAGTACCTGAGGGTTCACTGAAGCACATTTTAAAAAGATTGCTCTTAGACACAGATGTATAGAACAGTCTTTTGGACTCTGTGGGAGAGGGCGAGGGTGGGATGATTTGGGAGAATGGCACTGAAACATGTGTAATATCATATGGTAAACAAATAGCCAGTCCAGGTTCGATGGCAGGATACAAGATTCTTGGGGGCTGGTGCACTGGGATGACCCAGAGGGATGGGATGGGGAGGGAGGTGGGAGGGGGGTTTAGGATGGGGAACATGTGTACACCTGTGGTGGATGCATGTTGATGTATGGCAAAAACCATACAATATTGTAAAGTAATTAGCCTCCAATTAAAATAAATAAATTTAAATTAAAAAAAAAACCAACCATGCCAAATATCAGGGCCACACTCGCCTCTGTGATGGCCCACACTCTGTCTGTGGAGTGTGCTTCTCTCCGAATCTGAATAAATCCACTTCTTATCTTTTAAAAAAAAATAAATAAAAAGATTGCTCTTAAATATTTTATAAAAGAACAACAATGGAAAATAATACTCGAGCTGCTCCAAGAGTGGAGGCAGTGGGACCAGCTTGGACTGTTGCCATTGTCTAAGCAGGAGGAGATGTAGGCTTCAATTAGGACAGTGGCAAATGAAGAAGTGAGGAGTACACTGATTCCAGGCAGATGTTGAAGATATCCTGGCAGGGTGTGATGGTAGTTCAGATATGGAGTGAGGGTAGGGGAATTAGGGAAATCGCCCTGGATTTGGGGGTCTGAGAAACTACATGCCTGAGTTGAAGGAAGGCTGAGGGAAGAGCAGGTTTGCAGGGGAGAGAACAGAGATCAAAAGTTCTGCTTTCCTTTGTGAAGTTTGAGATATCTTTAGAATCCCAGTGGAGATGTCAAATAAGCAGACATGCATTGGAAGCATGGAGCTCAAAGCTGTGATCTGGGCTGCAGATATCAATTTGGGCATTATCAGCATTTAGACAGTAATTTAAGCCAGGGGCTGGATGGGAGAACTAGGGAGAAAGTGAGGGTGATGACAGAGGACCAAAGAAAGGACCAGGGCTAAATCCCAAGACACCTGAGTTTAAACCAAGGAGAAGCCATCAAAGGCAATTTCACTTCTCTATTGCAGTTTCAAGATTCACAGTGTTTCTCATCTGAGACATGCATTTCCTCACTGCTCAAGAGAGTCAACTGACAAGCAGGGGGATATCTATTTTAGTATTTGTTATTTATTTATTTGGCTGTGCCAGGTCTTAGTTGCAGCATGCGGGATCTTTATAAAAAGCAGAACAAGTGAGTGTGAAGACCCCAGAGGAGAAGGACCTTAGCATGGTGGAAGAACAGATTATAGTGTCTGGGACATGGAAGGAGCCCTGAGTACTTGTGTTCTCTTCTTACTGGGCATACAGCCAGACCTCCCATCTCCCAGCCTCCTGTGCCATATATGAGGGCGTATGAATGAGTTCTGGCCAGTGGAACGTGAGCAGAGGTAAACTCCCCCATTTCCAGGACTGGCTATGAAACCCATGAAACCTGCCACAGTGATTCTTTTTTTTCTTCTTTCACCTCCTTGCTGGCTGCAAAAGAACCAACAAACAATTACCAGTCCCTTGAAGACTTCAGAGGCACAAAATGGAAGGCATCTGGTCCATGAGTAAATGGAGAGACGCCCAGAGTGAGAAACTGGAGGGTGATCAGTTCTGCACTAGTACTTCTACGTGAACACTGGGAACACAGTGTGGGCTGAGGGCAAAAGGAAAGAAAGGCTGATTTTCCTAAAACAACCTTTCCACCATCTATCCTATTCCCTACAGTCCACATTCCCCAGTGTATTCCATGAGCCCCTTTGACACATGTGAGTTTCCTTCGTTTTGTAAGGCTTGGTGATAGGGTGGAGAAGACAGGTCCTGTGCTTCTTCTGGATCCCTCACAAGGCCTAGGAGAATGTTCAACACATTGCAGGTATTCAACACATGCCTGATTACCCACATCAAGCTCTTCTGAGACAGGGTCTCACTTACTGCCCTCATAGGTGAAGGTGCCTATCTTGAAAGCCATTAAACCAGGTGTTGTGACGATGCGGCGGGTTCCATCCCTGGGTCAGAAAGATCCCTGCAGGAGGAAATGGCAACCACTGGCAGTATTCTTGCAGGAAATCCATGGACAGAGGAGCCTGGCGGCTGCAGTCCATAAAATACAACTAAACGACTCAGCACAACACACTGTGACCATGCAGCTTGCACAGAGAGCCACAACAAATGTTCTTGCCATGGCACGACTCCCTGCTGGGAGGAGGAGGCTGTATTTACCCGGCACGCTCTTTCTAGAAGCTTCAGAATAAGAGCCTCTGCCATTACTGAGACAACTGAAGCCTCCAGCTCACAGTAAACCTCAGAAAACAAGTATACAGAACTCCCACTTCTGAGATGTCTTAAAAGCTGGCTGACTTGGCTCCCAGCTCTGCATCTGACACAGCAACCTGTTTCTCCTTAGCTGTGATCTGGTTTGAATTCCCCTTTCCATCATTCCAAATTGGCATTTGAGCCCTGAACCTCTGGGCAAAGGTGGCAAGTTCCTGTCAACCTGTTGCCGAGAACTCAGCTCTCTTAACACACTCAGACATCTCAGCCGTGGAAACTAATCAGGCCTCAACCAGCTGAGCCACGGCTCAGGGAGCACGTGCAAATTTTGTCAACAATCCAACTCCATCCTGATAACTAAGGGATCAAGAAAATATTCAGAAGATATCAATGTAGGTTGGTTTGATTCTGAGGCAAGTGGCCCTCATTCCAGAAACAGAGAGCCTCTGGGAGTTGCATTTATGAGGGCAAGAAGAGGAATGGGCTGGGGACACTCATTCCACCCTGCTTAACCTGCCTCTCAGAGGGGCAGCAGCAGTGGCTGAGGCTTCACCTCTAAATCAGCGTGTTTATCCCAGATGTGCTGTCAGTGTGGGGAACGTGGGCTCTAGTACCAACAATCGGGGTTGGCTTTTTGCTCAGAAGACATTTCTCACTCTGGAGTTTGGGCCTGAGCCCAGAATGAAATATTCGCATCTCCCAGACAGAGGAGCCAGTGGGCTACAGTCCATGGGGTCACAAAGAGTCGGACACGACTGAAGCAACTTAGCACATCTACCTTTCTATCCCTTTCCCCTGTGTTCTTCCATATGCTTTCTATGCTTGCCTACCATTTGGATTTTCCCCAGTCCTTTCACCGTTTTTTATTCACAACCACTATTCCCATAATGGGATACAGTTTGCATTGTTAAGTTTCAACTCAAGTACTGTACTAAGTTTGAGGTAAATAGATAGATAGATACTCTTTTATAACAACCTTGCGAGCTAGTTATTATCACCTTATTTTCAATATGAGGAAACTGAGGTCAGATAAAAGCAAGGCCTGGCCTGGGGTCAAATCATAGAGCTGGGATTTATGTCCCACTTTTGCTGCTGCTGCTAAGTCGGCTTCAGTCGTGTCCAACCTCTGTGCGACCCCAAAAACGGCAGCCCACCAGGCTCCCACGTCCCCTGGGATTCTCCAGGCAGAACACTGGAGCGGGTTGCCATTTCCTTCTCCAATGCATGAAAGTGAAAAGTGAAAGTGAAGTTGCTCAGTCGTGTGTGACTCTTTGCGACCCCATGGACTGTAGCCTACCAGGCTCCCCCACCCATGGGATTTTCCAGGCAAGAGTACTGGAGTGGGGTGCCAGTGCCTTCTAGTTGGCTTTAAAGCTCTTGTCCTTTGCAGTATGACTACATCATGTTCCCAAGGACATCGCACGCAGACAATAGTGTTGTTGAAAGCTCCCTGCTCCAGTGCTTCCATCAATATCAAAAGGAGAGATTACTTCCACAATGCACCTGTGTGATCCTCTCCTGGGGAATGAAATAGCAAGTGCCTACTGAAAAGCTACTTTTGCCAGTGTTCAGCTAAGACCAAGGGCTCAGCAAATGATTCCAGAATATTACTGTGCAGAGTCAATTGAGACTTCATTGCCAGAAAAATAGAAGGTACCCAGAACAGGCTATTCAGAATAGCGTAGTGGACAAGTGCACAGGCCAGGCTCAGGAATCAGACTACCTGTTTTCATCATCTGCACCACTCAGCAGCTGTGGGAGGCTAAACAAGTTATTAAGTCCAGATGCTCACATCTGTAAAAGATATCTAATACCTATTGAGCCCCTCTATGTGCCAGGCATTGTTCTAAGTACTTTGCATATATTAAATCATTCACTATTCACATTAACTCTATAAGTAGGTGACTTTTATTACTTCTTTAATGGATAGGTTACATCTATCCACTTTATAGATGAAGAAAATGGAGGCATAGAGAACTTAGGTAAATTGCCCAGATCTACTGGGCTAGATGACAGCACCACTGGGTTCAAAAGTGGGGAGTCCTCTTCCAGACCTTGTACTCCTCAACATTACTGTCCTTAGGATAATAATACCTACCTCATAGGTATTATGGGTTTGGACAAGAGGTAAGCCTCAGTATTATGAAGATCCAAGCCATATAAATCATCCTAGCCATTCTGATAATGGTTCTCCAACCTCCATCTGATCTAAGCATTGATCTCCTGCTTTTCTGGTTGGGGTGGCAAAATGTATTGTATTTCCAATGCTAGCTTTTCTCTCCAGAAAGAAGATGGAGCAAAAGGAACTTAGGGACAGTCTTACAGCAGCTTTATTTCTCCGCCAGAGTATGGAACACATTTGTAGGTAATTATTCGTATAATTCTGGAGAAGGAAATGGCAACATTTGTATAATTAATTAGTTTATTATCGTCTCTCCCCCTAAATCAGACTGCAAACTCCTTGAGGGCAAGAGCCATTTTCCACCACTATATCTCAGGCCTGGCACAGAACCTAGCCTGAGGCATGAATGTTTGTAGAGTGGATGAGTGATTGATGCTGCTGCCCTAGGGCTATAGAAAACAATTAGGATTGCATTTCCTCTCTTAATGCTGGGAAAGGCCAGAGAAGGTGCAATTCCTAGGTACAGCCAAAAGGTTGGCCAGAGTCAGTCTGTAAACAATCACTCCCAGCATCCAGAGGAGAAAATGATCTGGCTGCTGGTAGTTGTCAGAGATTGATAGATCATTCTCTTTTGCCCCCACATTGTTTAGCACAGGGCACTGCATATTGTACATGCCTCAAAAATACTTGCTGAAAAGAGAGACAATTCTCCTTTCAGCAAGGATTTTTATTCGTTTATCTTCTTCAATTAGAGCTGCTTTTCAAGAAATATTTATTGAGTGCCTACTATGTAGTGAAGCTATAAGGAATGAGTAAGGAAGATCAAGTTTCTGCCCCTCTTAGAGTTTATCATCTAGCAGAGAGGAGATGAGTAAAGAGACAAATAATACAAAGTGCTATGGGGCCAGAGCTGCCTGTCCTGATCCAGGATGGTCAGGAGAGCTCTTTGGAAGTATCATGAATCTGAATTTAAAGTATCATTAATTAAATTAAAGTTAATAATAAAGTATCATTAAAGCTAAGAAGTAATTATATATTTATGCACCCATATGAGTACATATCCTTAAAAAGAGACAATCCTTGGTTATATAAATAGAGAGAATGTCAAACATATATAAGTTTAGGAAATTCCAACCATTGGCCTTTTTCAAATTCACAACCTAAACTAAATGTAACTATTTTAACAGAAGACATTTGTTGAAAAGAAATTACAATACAGGTCAAATCCCAAGATGCACACGGACTTCCCTGAATTCTCATCATAGCATTCTATATGCGTCCAGGGCTTTTCACTTCATACAGTGTTGGCTTATCTGATTCAACTACAGATCTGTGAGGTAGGAAAAGCAAACATCACGAGCTGCGTTTTGGAGGGGCTAGTGTTTTACAGGGTGAAATGGAAGTTCAGGGAAGTTACATGACTTGCTCAAATCCACTGCTCTGAGAGGCAGAGCCGGACTATACCATGCTCCACTGACCCTCAGTCGCATGGTCTGTCTGTGTATTATAATGACGTGCTAGTGCAAAGACATAAAGTGGAAACTTATGTAGGTACCTTACATTGGCATGAGACCTTCATTTTCTGTGTCTTCTCCTTCATGTTCAGGGAGACTTTACATAAGAAAGAACTTAGGAATCTTCTAAATTTCTCCTATGATAACAGAGTTTAAAGCCCTCCTGGAGTAAACTTCAGAACTATATTTTCCAAGAAACTCGTCCCTAGACAGTCAAATTTATTTGCACGCAGTAGTAAATGGTAATTCTTTAAAAAAAGAATTTGGCAACATTTTTCTACATTTGCTTTACTTCTTCATGAATATCTGTATGTATTATGTTTTGCCTGAACCATGGTAAGATTGAATAGCAGCAATTAATAACCCTTTACCACCCCCAAACCTCAGCATATATCTACTAAAAATAAGGAATTTTTTCATGTAGCAACAATAAAATGATCAAATTCAAGACCCTTACCACTGATAAAATACCTACATATATCCCCAAATTATAATTTCAACAGTTCTTCCAATTAAGGCCTTTATAGCAATTAATTTTCCGATCCAGGCTCATACATTGCATTTAGTTGTCCTGTCCCTTTAACTTCCTGGAATAGTTCCTCATCCTTTCTTTATATTTCATCACATTGTCATTTTGAAGAGTACAAGTAAGTGGTATTGTAGAGTGGCTGTCAGTTGGGTTCTGTCTAAAGTTTCCATATGACTGTATTCAAGTGATGCATTTTAATCAGGAAGACCACAGAAGTGATGCTGTGCCTTTCTCAGTGCATCACAGCAGGAAACACATGCTATCAGTTTGTCCCATTTTTTGGTGGATGTTCACGTTAATTACTTCATTAAGGTGGTGTCTATCAGATTTCTCCACCATAGTTATACCTTTCTTCCCTTTATAATTAATAAGTAATCTGTAGGGAAATAACTCATTCTCTTCAACAAACTTGCACCCAATGATTTTAGCTTCTTGCCCTAAATCAATTATTACCATGTTAATTGCAAAACACTGATTTCAAACTCTATTATTCCCACTACATTTATTAGTGAGCATTTTATGTGAAGAAGCATTTTTCCCTCTCTCCTTTTTTAATGTACTGATTCATTATTTTTTGCTTTTAGTTTTCAGTATCAGTTTGGACTTGTGGATTCTACTCTATTCAATATGTTAAATCTGTTACTTTCATGATTCATTTTGGTGGTAAAATTGTCCACAATTAGGTTGTAGATGCCCTTAAAGCCAGCCCCTATATCCTTTTGACATGTCCCATGAATGTTTCATCACTGTGTTACTTTTTTGCATAATGAGATGCTCCCAGTTTCCGTAGCCTTATGGAAACCAGCCATTTCACGAAAAGGCTCTGGTTCCTTTTATTGGTGAATGGTATTTAGAAACCAAGTACTTGGCACTAATTGTGCTTATTGCTACTGGGGTGTTACTACTTTTAGGTACTTTCAGTGAACACAGTTAGGGATGACTTCATACTGATACCTCTAAATCCAACCAACGCCACAGGGCTCTTACTCTTTTTCCCGCACTGCAAAGCTGTATCTTCCTTCTGCCAACAGTGATAGCCCTAGTTCTCAACATTAATATAATCACTCATTTGCTCAATCCTACACACACAAAATAGTTTGGGAATTGCTACACTGACATTACTACCATCAAAAAACCCAAGAAAAGTTCAAAATGTGCTTAAGTTTTTTTTATCTTTAGACTGAGGGTATATGGTCAAAAGTTACTTGGATTATTTTTTTTTTTCTGTGTTGGTTATGTTATCAATTTGGGATCTGGTTAGTTCATTTGTATTCAATTTTAGTGTTTTTCTAATTCTTACTGATTTAATTTACTTTTTGAATGCATAAAATATTAACATGATTTAAAAAATCAAAACTATACCAAAAAGGTACACTCAGGTCTCTGAAAATGTTTTGATATTTCCATTTCTATTATGTGCACCTTCTTGTTGCAAGGACTGCTTACTTGAATCTCTTCCTTTTTTTGTTAATTAGACTTGCTGAAGGTTCAGGAGTTTTTGTTTGGTTGGTTAACTGGTTTGTTGGTCTTTTTAAAGAATTAGTCTTTGGTTTTATTAGTCAGATCACTTTTGTTTATTTTCCATTTTAGTAATGCTTGTATCTTTCTTAATTCCTTCCATCTACTTTCCTTGGGTATGTGTTACTGTTTTTCTCCAAGCATTTTGAGTTACTTATTCCATTAATTTCCAGGTTTTCTTCTTTTAAAAGCACTTTTCTTCTGTCCTCTTTAAGCCACCCATGAAAGATTTTAATATGGAGTTCCTCTGAAAAGTGAAAGTGTTAGTTGCTAAGTCGTGTCCAACTTTTTGGGACCCCATGGACTGTAGCCCACCAGGTCCTCTGTCCACGGAATTCTCCAGGCAAGAATACTGGGTGGGTTGCCATTCCCTTCTCCAAGGGATCTTCCTGACTCAGGGATCAAACCCAGGTCTCCCACACTGCAGACAAATTCCTTACTATATGAGCCACCAGGGAAGCCCTTGTAGTTCCTTTAGTTTCATTCAATTCCAAAAGTTGTTTATCTTCTGTTTTCCCAAGTCTTCATTTTCAAACTTTCTTTATCATCTAATTCTCAGTTCAGTTCAGTAGTTCAGTCGTGTCCGACTCTTTGCGACCCCATGAATCGCAGCACGCCACGCCTCCCTGTCCATCACCAACTCCTGGAGTTCACTCAGACTCACATCCAGCGAGTCACTGATGCCATCCAGCCATCTCATCCTCTGTCGTCCCCTTCTCTTCCTGCCCCCAATCCCTCCCAGCATCAGAGTCTTTTACAATGAGTCAACTCTTCGCATGAGGTGGCCAAAGTACTGGAGTTTCAGCTTTAGCATCATTCCTTCCAAAGAAATCCCAGGGCTAATCTCCTTCAGAATGGACTGATTGGATCTCCTTGCAGTCCAAGGGACTCTCAAGAGTCTTCTCCAACACCACAGTTCAAAAGCATCAATTCTTCAGCGCTCAGCCTTCTTCACACTCCAACTCTCAACATCCATACATGACCACTGGAAAAACCATGGCCTGACTAGATGGACCTTTGTTGGCAAAGTAATGTCTCTGCTTTTGAATATGCTATCTAGGTTGGTCATAACTTTCCTTCCAAGGAGTAAGCGTCTTTTAATTTCATGGCTGCAGTCACCATCTGTAGTGATTTTGGAGCCCCCCAAAATAAAGTCTGACACTGTTTCCCCATCTATTTCCCATGAAGTGATGGGACCAGATGCCATGATCTTCGTTTTCTGAATGTTGAGCTTTAGGCCAACTTTTTCACTCTCCACTTTCACTTTCATCAAGAGGCTTTTTAGTTCCTCTTCACTTTCTGCCATAAGGGTGGTGTCATCTGCATATCTGGGGTTATTGAGATTTCTCCCGGCAATCTTGATTCCAGCTTGTGTTTCTTCCAGTCCAGCATTTCTCATGATGTACTCTGCATAGAAGTTAAATAAGCAGGATGACAATATACAGCCTTGACGTACTCCTTTTCCTATTTGGAACCAGTCTGTTGTTCTATGTCCAGTTCTAACTGTTGCTTCCTGACCTGCATACAGATTTCTCAAGAGGCAGGTCAGGTGGTCTGGTATTCCCATCTCTTGAAGAATTTTCCACAGTTTATTGTGATCCACACAAAGGCTTTGACATAGTCAATAAAGCAGAAGTAGATGTTTTTCTGGAACTCTCTTGCTTTTTCCATGATCCAGCGGATGTGGGCAATTTGATCTCTGGTTCCTCTGCCTTTTCTAAAACCAGCTTGAACATCAGGAAGTTCATGGTTCATGTATTGCTGAAGCCTGGCTTGGAGAATTTTGAGCATTACTTTACTAGCATGTGAGATGAGTGCAATTGTGTGGTACTTTGAGCATTCTTTGGCATTGCCTTTCTTTGGGATTGGAATGAAAACTGACCTTTTCCAGTCCTGTGGCCACTGCTGAGTTTTCCAAATGTGCTGGCATATTGAGTGCAGCACTTTCACAGCATCATCTTTCAGGATTTGGAATAGCTCAACTGGAATTCCATCACCTCTACTAGCTTTGTTCGTAGTGATGCTTTCTAAGGCCCACTTGACTTCACATTCCAGGATGTCTGGCTCTAGGTCAGTGATCACAGCATCGTGATTATCTGGGTCGTGAAGATCTTTTTTGTACAGTTCTTCTGTGTATTCTTGCCACCTCTTCTAATATCTTCTGCTTCTGTTAGGTCCATACCATTTCTGTCCTTTATGGAGCCCATCTTTGCATGAAATGTTCCCTTGGTATCTCTAATTTTCTTGAAGAGATCTCTAGTCTTTCCCATTCTGTTGTTTTCCTCTATTTCTTTGCATTGATCACTGAGGAAGGCTTTCTTATCTCTCCTTGCTATTTTTTGGAACTCTGCATTCAGATGCTTATATCTTTCCTTTTCTCCTTTGCTTTTTGCTTCTCTTCTTTTCACAGCTATTTGTAAGGCCTCCCCAGACAGCCATTTTGCTTTTTTGCATTTCTTTTCCATGGGGATGGTCTTGATCCCTGTCTCCTGTACAATGTCACGAACCTCATTCCATAGTTCATCAGGCACTCCATCTATCAGATCTAGGCCCTTAAATCTATTTCTCACTTCCACTGTATAATCATAAGGGATTTGATTTAGGTCATTCCTGAATGGTCTAGTGTTTTTCCCTACTTTCTTCAATTTAAGTCTGAATTTGGCAATAAGGAGTTCACGATCTGAGCCACAGTCAGCTCCCAGTCTTGTTTTTGTTGACTGTATAGAGCTTCTCCATCTTTGGCTGCAATGAATATAATCAATCTGATTTCGGTGTTGACCATCTGGTGATGTCCATGTATAGAGTCTTCTCTTGTGTTGTTGGAAGAGGGTGTTTGTTATGACCAGTGCATTTTCTTGGCAAAACTCTATTAGTCTTTGCCCTGCTTCATTCTGTGTTCCAAGGCCAAATTTGCCTGTTACCCTAGGTGTTTCTTGAATTCCTACTTTTGCATTCCAGTCTCCTATAATGAAAAGGACATCTTTTTTGGGTGTTAGTTCTAAAAGGTCTTGTAGGTCTTCATAGAACTGTTCAACTTCAGCTTCTTCAGTGTTACTGGTTGGGGCATAGACTTGAATCACTGTGATATTGAATGATTTGCCTTGGAAACGGACAGAGATCATTCTGTCGTTTTTGAGATTGCATCCAAGTACTGCATTTCAGACTCTTTTGTTGACCATGATGGCTACTCCATTTCTTCTGAGGGATTCCTGCTGGCAGTAGTAGATATAACTACTACTGGCCTCGGGCATGGGGGCATGGGGTAGCTCCTCCCAGCTGCCGCCCCTGACCTCTAATTATCTAATTCTTTCACATTTATTGGAACTATTGATATGTTTGAACTCATGCCTCCCATATCATGTTCCTCTTTATCATGACTTTCATTTCTTTTTTCTTTCATTTCTTTTCCTCTTCTACTTTTTTTTAGTATAGCAATCAAAAAACTTTTAGTTGCAAAAAACAAGAAATTCACTATAGCTAGTTTAAAACCATAACAAATGAATTTATTTAAGTATTTCAGATAGATCACAGAATCTCTGGGAAAGTAAGAGAAACAAGCTTAGAGTCAACATAGTAACAACATTCAAATCACACTGCAGAAGTCCTTCAGTGGAGACCTTTCTGTTGCTGCTGCTGAGCTCTGAGTACTCAGTTCACTCAACATTTACCATACTACCTCTGGCAAACTGGATGGATGTATCTACCACAGTCCTGCCTAGAATGTCTGCATAGTGCCTCCTTCTTCTGATTCAAAAAGTGTCATGTGGGTGCATTTGACTGAATCAAGGTCACCTGTCTGTGCCCTGGCTGCAAGGGATGCTGGGAAAGCATCTTTGTGACTTCTGCATTAAAAGGCTCAGACTTGAGGTGAGGTAATTTCCCACATAGGAAGACTACTCAAAGGTACTGGACATCCAAAAAGAATGATGAATGTCTACTACAGTTGCACTGATTGATTTTCTTTTTTCCATTTTTTACCCTCTGAAGTGAAGTGAAATGAAAATCACTTAGTCGTGTCTGACTCTTTGTGACCCCATGGACTATATTGCTGCTGCTGCTGCTGCTGCTGCTGCGTTGCTTTAGTCGTGTCCGACTCTGTGCGACCCCATAGACGGCAGCCCACCAGGCTTCCCGTCCCTGGGATTCTCCAGGCAAGAGCACTGGAGTGGGTTGCCATTTCCTTCTCCAATGCATGAAAGTGAGAAGTGAAAGTGAAGTCGCTCAGTCGTGTCCGACTCTAGCGACCCCATGGACTGCAGCCTACCAGGCTCCTCCGTCCATGGGATTTTCTAGGCAACAGTACTGGAGTGGGGTGCCATTGCCTTCTCCGATGGACTATAGAGTTCATGGAATTCTCCAGGCCAGAATACTGGAGTAGCCTTTCCCTTCTCCAGGTGATCTTCCCAACCCAGGGATCAAACCCAGGTCTCCCGCATTGCAGGTGGATTCTTTACCAGCTGAGTTTACCCTCTAGTGGTTTTGAAAATAAGCATCCTATTTTTATCTCTCTAATAGTTACCTTAAAATTTTAAACTCTCAAGTTTATACTATTCTAAAAACATTTGAATTAATAAGCCTCTATATCCTTTCTCTAAATAAGGGAAGAAGTCCACAATATTTATTATAATTTCATTCACCAGCACTTGATCTTTAGCATGCTACCACTAACCTCTCTGTCCTCATTGTCCCCTTGCCTTTTCTCAAAGTGTGATAACTGGAGATTTAATCCCAGATTCCTATGAGTTGCTTTTGCCATAGGCATTCACAATTATTTAGACTTAACTCAATTTTTTGCCTTTTTGTTGTTGTTGTTGTTCAGCAATGCTTCCTGCAATCGTGTGATGGAGCCAGCTTGCACTGACTCACAAGAACCAATTTGTTACCAATTCTTTCAATTCTGTATTCAGTGACATCATGTTGGTAGTTTGATGTCAGCCATCATGGGAAAATGTATACCACATAAATCAGCAAACACTACAAATCAGGGCTTTCCCCCCAGGGAATCAGTTGTTAAACATTTATCAACACACCACTGGTTTCTTGTATGTCACGTCTTTCTCTTTATTGTATTACTTTTTAACTGTAGCACACTCTTGAGTATTTCAGAGAGGGTCTATGAATGATAAATCTTGTAAGTATGTATTTGCCCTCATACTTGAATGCCAGTTTGCCTAATAATAGGACTTATTGAGGAGACTGCTAATTGCCTAAGTGAAGTCCAGTTTTCCCTTTTTCCTTAGGAACTAAACCTCAATTTTCAGCATAGTACACTGCTTCTTGCAGTAAATACTATATTTGTCACTCATTTTTTTTTAGCCAAGTGTGGCTACAAGATCAGGAGCTGGCCAATGACATAATACTAAATGCTGAGTGGAACTTCTACGAAGCCTCCTTAAAGAGACCTGTCAAAATTGAGAGGTCTTCCTCTACTCTCTCTCCTGCTTCTTTCATCTGGTTGTTTGGAACATGGATAAGATGGCTGGAGCCCCAGTAGCTACAATGTACTGTGAGGTAAACTGTAGATAGAAGCTATACCTTGAGAATGGTATAATCTGATTGTAGATTAAACATTGTAACAAGCTCTTATTCTTCCTATTGCTCAGCTCTGCTCTAAATGGATATTTAGTATTCACAGAGTACCAAAATTCTGGATCTCAGCTTCCAAATTATTATCTAGTGCTCTATCTCTGTGAGTCCCTTGGGGACAGAGAAAATAGCAGGTGCTGAGTTAATACTTTACATTAAAGTCACTGGTAAAGATTTTTATTAAAGAATCAATTAATTGAAATGATACATATTCATTTCATCCTCCTCTAAATAACTTCAGGTTTGGAGTTTGATGATGTGAACTGATAAACAGTTACCAATAAAAACCAAATAAGCATTAATCAGTCTAGCAGAGGAATTGATGTTTTCTTTCAAAAGGGTCATATATTGAATATTTATGGTCTTGCAGGCCATATAGCCTCTGCCTGCAATTCCTCTGCCACTGTAGGGTAAAAAGCAGCCATATGAAATACATAAATGAATGGATGTGTCATTTGCTTTAAAGTAAATAAAACTTTACTTAAGAACACTAACATTTGAATTTCATATAATTGTCAAGGGTCATGAAATACTCTTCCTTTTATTTGTTTTAATTATTTAAAAAATGTAAAAACTATTCTAGCTAATCTGGCCATATAAAATTAGGTAGCAGGCTGGTTTTAATCTGCCGGCCATAGTCTGCTGACCTCTGTTCTAGCTATTATTTTCAGTGCCTGTTTTAGCCAGACAAACCCTGCAGTGTTTATAGCTCTTCCTCTTTCACCTAAATTTCATCATCAACTAATGGATATTTGGGAAGAGATCACAGGTGTTCCCTTTCTGTTGCTTCCTTTCTACTTAGCCTCATTTAGGCCTATTTGCATACATATTGGAAGCTTATAGACTGGCCCCAGCATTGTTGCTTTACTTTGACTGTTCTTAGTCATGATTTTATTTTTAACTTAACAATGATATAAGCTACACACACGCACGCGCGCACACACACACACACACACACACACGGAAGTTAAGAGAGATATCGAGGTAACTATCTTTATTACTATGAAAAATTGGAATTGGCTTAGTCCATTAACTTTTTGAATTTTGGTACTCCAGACAAGGAATAAAGTCTGTCTTTAGACAAGAAAGGCAAGCAGTATGTCCTAATCCCGAAAGTATAAGTTTTAGAGTCAAAAAGGATTAGAATATTCATTCATGCAGATCATTCCATCCGATGGAACTTAGCTAGTTCTCATGTTGTGCTTCAGACAGAAATATTTCTCTTTAGAATATGAGTCCTGGCATTTGCAGACTGAGAATTCTAATCCTTCATTACACTAATTCCCTTAGACACTTGGGTTTTACTTTTCTAGCTTTACTTTTCTGAAATAAGGCCAGCCAATTTAATGATAAATAATAATAATAAGGGATCCAACTTCCCTAGCCAGTGTTGTTAAGGAAATGAGGAGAAAGTGTGTCAGTTTCACCAAAATATTTGCCAAAGCATGTTGTTCCTTTGCACCTCATATCATATTTGCATAAGAATAAATGATCTGATGTCAATTGTCTTTATTGTCTAAACAACAAGGCATTTGTAAAGGGTTCAGCCTTATTCTTTCCTTGACACATCCTTCAGTTCAGTTCAGTTCAGTCGCTCAGTCGTGTCCAACTCTTTGCAACCCCATGAATCGCAGCACGCCAGGCCTCCCTGTCCATCACCAACTCCCGGAGTTGACTCAGACTCACGTCCATCGAGTCAGTGATGCCATCCAGCCATCTCATCCTCTGTCGTCCCCGTCTTCTCCTGCCCCTAATCCCTCCCAGCATCACAGTCTTTTCCAATGAGTCAGCTCTTCGCATGAGGTGGCCAAAGTACTGGAGTTTCAGCTTTAGCATTATTCCTTCCAAAGAAATCCCAGGGCTGATTTCCTTCAGAATGGACTGGTTGGATCTCCCTGCAGTCCAAGGGACTCTCAAGAGTCTTCTCCAACACCACAGTTCAAAAGCATCAATTCTTCGGCACTCAGCCTTCTTCACAGTCCAACTCTCTCATCCATACATGACCAATGGAAAAACCATAGCCTTGACTAGATGGACCTTTGTTGGCAAAGTAATGTCTCTGCTTTTGAATATGCTGTCATCCTTAGTAGAACAGAATTAAGGTAAATCTGCAGAGAAAGCAGATGCAGTTGCTTCAGGCTGGGCAACGTTACTGAGGTCACCATGAATGCTAGCGTCTGGTCCTCCAGCTTAACAAATTCAGAAACTTGATTTTTATGGCATTCACACTGTGGTGATCAGGCTTCAGGGGACTGACTCATGCTAACCAAATTTACAGGCGACTAACTGATTAAACAGGAAGCCAATTGATTAATTTAAACTGAAAAATAGAACTGCCAGCTAGCCAGTGCATTCTCTGCCAGAAGAAAAGACAACTTGAAAAATCAAACTGAAGTCCAAAGGTTGAAGAGTAAGAAATCAGGACAAGAGTTACTAGATGGAGTCAAAGTATATTCACCATGCTATGGCAGCCTGCTGAGTTCTGCTTCTCTAATGGAGTGACAGACCTTTCCAGCAGATCCCAGGATTTATGTTGATTGACTAGGGATCCCTCTCTTATGGCTACTGCTGGAGAGTGACTATGAGTTACAGCACTCCTTTGTCAAGTCTCTAAGAAAACTATGTGATATGAAACATAGCTCAGGACACACAGACATTATTCTGCTGCCACCATCCAATGAGCCAAATATTAATATTTCCACATCAAAGTCCGCTCCCCTTTCACTCAACTGTCTTTCCTATAATCTTAGTCTCTTCTCTGAAAATTTCCTTCCCCTTCTAGCTGTAATTGAAATGCAGCTCTCCCCTGAGAATGTCCTTTCCTCCATTGCCTTCTTAGGTGATGGTTTTCTTTTTCTACCAAACCCTCCTCCATATGACTGGATCTGGAGGGGCACAGGTGTCCATCCTGTTTTCTATTGCCATTTTCCAGACAATTCTCCTTCCCTCCAGCAAAACACCTTAATTTTGAATCTCATGTCATCAGACCAAACTACTTACTTGGTGCAGTCATCCAGAGGCCCCTGATTCCTTGAATATTTTAGCTCTTGGCACACTGTCACTCTCTCCAGTGCTGCATCTGCCTTAATTCCTGGTGATTTCAATAATGCACACAGATAATGCTACCTGCACCCTGAACTCTCCATTTCTTGGCCTCCTCTTCTCCAGGGACCTTGCCCTCCCCTACCACTTCAGCCACTGACTCTCATGACCTAACCCTAGAACTAGTCATTATCAGTAATGACACTGCCTCCATGATCTGAACTGTATGCACCCCACTATCTCATCACCGCTTATTTTTCCACTCCTTCCCTCTAGTATCCCATCTCCATCAATCCTTCGATCCAATCAAGACATTAAATTCATTCATCTTCTCACCTTTTCACTATTTCTTATCCCCTCTTTCACTTCCTTTAGTATACAACTTAGATTCTATGGCCAATCACTGTAATTTCTCTCTTGCATATCTATACCCATGACTCCCTTGCCCTTGTGCTGCTTCACCACACCCATTTGGCCAAGTCTCCACTCTATTATAACCAGATTTTCTGCCTCCTCTAAACCTGCATCTATGCAGCTAAACATGCCTGGGGGAAACATACCAAATGCCTACTGGTTTCACTTTAATTTCATGACCACCATCCTCAAGTGGTCCTTTAAAGCTGCTTAATAATTTTATTCCATTTGCTCATTCATTTATTCTCCCACTCTTCTATTCATATAATACCTTCATTTCTTCCCTAATTCTGAGCACCTCTCTCATCCTTCTCAGCTGATGACCTTCTTTATTTCACTAGAAATTAGAAGCAGTCAGATGAGAAGTTGTTTCCCATCCTTCCACCACCAGTTGACCTCCACCTGTACATACACACCCCCATTACTATAGATGAACTCTCTGTGCTCCGAGCTAAGACCAATTCCTTCACTTGTGTACTCAACCCCTCATTCCATCTCACCTACTTAAAGTCCGATTCCACCAATTCACTTCTCTCTCTCCTACATCATCAATTTTTTCATCATTACTGGGTCCACACATTAGAATACAATAACATGTTGTTATTTCTCCCATCTTAAAAAAATGCTTTTTAATTTTATATTGTCCTCCAATTATTACTACTACCCATTTTTTCCAATTCCTCCCCCCAATTCTCTCTTAAACCCATTGCAATCAGACTTTCATCTCCATGACTTCACTAAACTTGTCACCGTTATCAAGGACCTCTGCCTTGATGATTCCAGTGGTCACCTCTCAGTCCTCATTGTATCTGATTTACCAGAAGCATTTGACTCTGAGTACCACTTCCTCCTGAAAATATTTGCTGTGTTTGGTCTCCAGGACTCCATATTCTCCTGGCCCTCTTCCACCTCACTGGCAATCATTCCTTGGGCCCGTTATTCTTTCTCTACACTCATATCCTTGGGCTTCCCTGGTGGCCCAGGACTTAACGACTAAACAACACTCACTTCCTTAGTGATCTCACCCAGCCTCATGACTTAAAATGCCATCTACACACTGACAACTCGCAAAATTAGATCTTCAGCCTCGATCCGTTCCCTGAATTTCAGACTCATGTAACCAATTTCCTATACTTCAGAGCTCCACTGAGATATATGACATCTCAAGATTAACATGTACGAAATCAAACTCTAGACATACCTACTCCACACATGTCTATTGCTGAAGCTTGCTCCTTCTATGGTCTTACTATGTCAGTAAATGGCTTCTCCACTCTTCCAGTTTGCTCAGACCTCAAACCTTGGTATCTCCTTTGATTCCTCCCTTTCTCAAATGTGTGTGCTCAGTCGATCAGTTGTGTCTGACTCTTTGCGACCCCACGGACTGTAGCCCATCAGGCTCCTCTGTCCATGAGATTCTCCAGGCAAGAATACTAGAGTGAGTTGCCATTTCCTCCTCCAGGGGATCTTTCTGACTCAGGGATCAAGTACACGTCTCCTGCATCTCCTGCATTGGCAGATGAATTCTTTACCACTGAGCCACCTGGGAAGCTCCCCTTTCTCAAATACTCACTTCCATTTATGAGTATACTCTGTTGACTCGCCTCCAAAATATAACTAGAATCTAACCTCTTCTCAGTATCTCCCTTATTACCACCATGATCTAAACCACTGTTATCTCTTGCCTGGATTATTGCAATAGCTTCCTAACTGGTTTTCCTGCAACCTTTACCCCATTACAGTTTGTTTTCAACACAGCATACAGAGTCGATTTGGAAAATCTGAAAACTCAGATCATGTCTCTCCGCTCAAAACTTCCCCAAAGCTTCCCATCACCCTCAAAGTCAAAGCCAATGTGCTTGCAATGGCTTATAAGACTACATAATCTCATTCACTCTATTCCAACAGTCCTGGCTTCCTTGTTCTTTTGTACAACTTACAGTCAGCTCCTACCTTAGGGGCTTTGCCCCAACTATTTTCTCTGCCTAAAGTGGTCTTATCCCAGGGATCCCCAAGGCTCACTCACTCTTCTCATTCAGGCTTTACATACATGAGACACTAATTTAAATTGCTCTACACACAGAGAATTCTCTATCTTCTTCCCTGCTTCTTAAAAAATATTTACTAACCGCTTTCTTTTTCTGGACTGCATTTACTATCATCATACAAGCCATATATTCCACCTGTTTGTTCTGTTTACTGTCTGTTCCCCACCACCACCATCTCTACTAGAATAAAAGCTACATGAGGTCAGGGGATTTTGTCTGCTTAATTCACTTCTGTATCCCCAGAGCCTAGAAAGACCCTTAGATCATAGAAAGAACTTAAGAAATATGTTTAAGGCAGGGAGAGAGAAAAGAACGCTTAAAGTGCAAAGGATATCAGTCTATTTTGTCTCCATGGGAAATTTTTAAATGAATTAAATCAGTTTCTTGGAAATAGGTACATATTTTGTCATAGAAATAATAGTATATAAGATTGTAATTAAAAGTAATAGCTCTCTAAATGCAATATCGTATCCTATATTGGATCTTGAAACACCAGAAGGACATTAGTGGCAATCCTAATAAGGTCTGCAGTTTAGGTAATAGTAATATACTAATATTTGTTTCTTAATTGTGACAAATGTGCCATGGTGATGTAAGATGCTAACATTAGGAGAAAAATGGGTACGGGGATTCGAGAACCCACTGTATTGCCTTCATATTTTTTTCTGCAAATTTAAATTTATTTAAAAAATGTTTTCAGTTTATTATGTATGTATGTTAGGAAAGATAATGAGCCCCCCACATTTCTACATCCTTACCCTCGGAAACTGTGAATATATTAGATAACATGGAAAAGGGGAATTAGGTTGCAGATGGAATTAAGATTGCTAATAAACTGCCCTTTGTTTGTGGGGACAGTAGCCTGGATTATCCATGTAAGCCCAATACAATCAGAAGAGTCCTCAAAAGTGGAAGAGCAGAAAAGAGAAAGAGGAAGGTTTACTATGAAAGAATGCCCCCAAGAAATACAACACTGCTAGCTATGAAGATGGAGGGAGGAGCTAAGAATACAGGAAGCCTTTGGAAGCTGAAAAAGGCAGGTGAACAGATTCTGCTAGAGAGAGAATCAGAAGGGAATATAGCCCTGCTGACACTTTGATTTTAGCCCACTGAGACCCAGATCAGACTCCTAACCTACAGAAATTGTCAGATAAAAAATGTGTGTTGTCTTAAGAGGTCATTCATTATGGTAGGAATAGGAAACTGAATATACATGATCTACAGGCATTACTACAATCCAGAAAGGTAGGCATCATCCCCATTTTATAGAGTAGAAAACTGAGCTTCACAAAAACTAAGGTCACAGAGCTGAGACTCAAACCAAGTTCTGACTTCTAACTTATGCTCTACTATCAATATGCTGCGTCTCTAGTTAGGGTCACAAAACCACAGGCCCACAAAACCATAGGCCACTCATTGGATGGCTGAAATATTGTATGTCCAAAACTTTTTATTTTAAATTGAAATACAAAAGTGGTTATGGAGCTACTTTATATTTTAAACATCAAAAAGTATATTTTAAAAGGGCATATATAGATACTTTTATTTTTTTATTGTTATTATTTTTTTTTTACTGTACAATATTGTATTGGTTTTGCCATACATCAACATGCATCTGCCACGGGTGTACATGTGTTCCCCATCCTGAACCCCCCTCCCACCTCCCTCCCCGTACCATCCCTCTGGGTCATCCCAGTGCACCAGCCCCAAGATTCCTGTAACAACAACCCTGTATACGAGGCAGCAAAAGAGACACAGATGTATAGAACAGTCTTTTGGACTCTGTGGGGGGGGGATGATTTGGGAGAATGGCATTAAAACATGTATAATATCATATAAGAAACGAATCACCAGTCCAGGTTCCATGTAGATACTTTTAAAAATGCATATGTACCAGTTCTCTACCATTTTCTAATATCAGCAAATGAAATGCTATATACTTGCAGAAGTAGTGCTTGTTTTTCTTGAAGACTGCTTAAAAGTAAGTCAGATGTAATTAAGAAAAATAAGGAGGCAGATGAGACTTCTGTGGAGAGGCTGAAGGTGAGTTTGGGCCACTTCCCAGGGCTTCAGAGATTATGCACTGCTTTTTTTTTAATGTCTAATTTTACTTCAAAGCTTATGGATATGGACACATCACTAGTGCTGCTCTTACCTAGCCTTGATCAAGATTGTTTTCAGCTCACAAAAGAACATTGCTTTCACTCAGAAACAACAAAAAATTGCCCCAAGCCTCAAAGCAAAATTTGATAATTTTGTTTACTCTCTCCTAGGTCCTGGGTTTCTCAGTGTGTCTTTGTCTGGAGCTCTATGTTTTTCTGTCTCCACTCAGGATAAGGGTATATGTGTTTGGATTTGAAAAAGTAGTTTCTTCTCCATTAACTCAGTTTGATTTTGCTAGTCTCAAAAACCCTTTGAGGTAGGCAAAACAGGCATTACTATTCACACTTTATACATAAGTAAATCAAACTCAGAGAGATGGAGCTGGGATGCAAACCCAAGAAAGTCTGAGTCAAAGTTGCATTCACTTTCCACCACAGCCTGTGACTTCATCCCCAAGTGTGGAGCCATGCACCACTAGAACCTAGGCTGAGGAAGAGCTGAAAATGAGGAGATGCTGTCTCCAATGGGGGGAAATTTTGAGGAAGGGAAACCAGGAGAACAATGATGCTGTTGCTCTTATAGGGAGGGAGCGATAGAGGGAGAAGAGAAAGATGACACTTATGGGATCAGGGGATGAGTGCATGAGTCAAACATCTTTGCTACTGATGGATGGTAGATGGGGAAGGTGGGGACCCAAGGCCTGGGAAGGAAAAGAGACTCACAGTTGGCAGCATCAGAGGGGAAAGAGGAAGGTAGGGAAGCCAGTCAGAAGTAATGGATGTTCATAATTTAGGATTCATCTGTAAGGGATGTTTGAAGGAAATGGCAACCCACTCCAGTACTCTTGCCTGGAGAATCCCATGGACAGAGGAGCCTGGTGGGCTACAGTCCATGGGGTCACAAAGAGTCGGATATGACTGAGCAACTAACACACTATAATTATAAGCTGGGGCTAGATTCTCTGAGGAACTCCTGAAGCAAACGACATTCAAACTCTGTCAACTGCGAATGGGAT
The DNA here is from genome assembly GCF_002263795.3 of Bos taurus. NCBI lineage: Eukaryota > Metazoa > Chordata > Mammalia > Artiodactyla > Bovidae > Bos > Bos taurus. The sequence continues at coordinate 20,774,880 of NC_037357.1, read as the reverse complement.
TCTAACAGATCTCCCTAGTTTTACTTTCTCGCCCATCCTTGCTATCAATTGCAGTCCAAAGGTAGTTCCCTTAGCATTGGGAAGCAAGGGCCTTTAGGTTTGGAGCCCATATTTACCCTTCAGTCTCAGCCACCCGAAGGCTGACTCAGAGGGGTCTCTGGATTATGTTTGCTGGGATTCCTGATCCAAACATGGTTCACCTCTTGGTTGGATCTCCTTGCACTCCAAGAGACTCAAGAGTCTTCTCCAACACCACAGTTCAAAAGCATCAATTCTTCAGCACTCAGCTTTCTTTATAGTCCAACTCTCACATCCACACATGACCACTGGAAAAACCATAGCCTTGACTAGATGGACCTCTGTTGGCACAGTAATAAAGTTTAGTCATCAGCTTTCCTGGTAGCAAGAAGCTCATATTTTTCTAGACCTTATTGTATTTTCTAAACAAACATCAGCACATCTTCAACTGTGTATTTTAGTTACTATTGTCTACTCAACTGAGATTTCCCTTTCATCTACAGTATTACTGAAGGAGTGCTTACAGCATCAGGAGCATGATATATGATCTCTTTATTCCTACCTTTATAAAATCTTGTCTGAGAAAAACAAGTCATCATCCTTCTGTAAAACACTTAGCATAATGCTTGGTGATTATCATTATTTCTCAATAACATTTCTTCAATTTCACATCACCATGCCCAAATCCATAGATTAATTTAGGGTATTTGTTTCCTGATTATATGTATAAATACCTAAACCTCAAATCATGAGGCACTTCTCATAAAGTTTCCTGTAAACAATTAGCCCTATCATGGCATGAAGGTTCTCATTACTTAAATCCCAGAGCTCTTCCCTTTTCTCTTCATCGTCCTTTGTTGTACACTGCAGGCCCCATCTGACTTGGAAGACCTCTAGTTCTCTGCATATCACCTAGACATTTCTGACTGTATTTGTCAAACACTTAATGATTTTGGTTTCAAAACAGACATAGAGAATAGATTTATGGACATGGAGAGAGGGGAGGAGAGGGTGAGGTGTATGGAAAGAGTAACATGGAAACTTACATTACCATGTGTAAAACACATAGCCAACGGGAATTTGCTGTATGGCTCAGGAAGCTCAAACAGGGGCTCTGTATCAACCTAGAGGGGTGGGATGGGGAGCAAGATGGGAGGGAGTTCCAAAAGGGAGGGGATATATGTATACCTATGGCTGATTCATGTTGAGGTTTGACAGAAAACAACGAAATTCTGTAAAACAATTATCCTTCAATTAAAAATGAATTAGTTAAAAAAATGTTTAAATTTAATTTAATGAATTACAAGAACCATGTAGAACTGCTTCAGTTACCTGAAGGTGGAACTTCCAGCAGCGTTGACCATCGAGAATATGGCTTTAAACCCAGAAAGAAACAAAAAAGGTCCAGGACCACTGAGGCCCATACCCAGGGAAAAGCCTCCTTCCAGCCCTATGGATCAGAATGGGTGTCAAGTATGAGATTTGTTTCACAAAAGTGATGGCCAGATTTATGTGTCAACTTGGCTAGGCCACAATCCCCAGGTTTGTGGGGTTTGCTGAGAAAGAAGAAATTCTTTGAAGGTACCCTGAGAAAGAGGAAATTCTGCTTGCAGACTATACTGTCAGCTCCTGCTGCCCCAGAGTCTCCAGCCTGCCCTTCCTGGTGGCCTGCCCTCCACATTTTACACCTGCCTAGCCAGTCTCCATAATCATGTAAGTCAATTCATATTATTTATTTCAGATATATAAAATACATGTTTTATGTATATAACATATAAACACACACATACATTCATTCAAAAATACACTAAAATGGAGACAATGAGGGGGAATGTTTGAAGCTGACATACCAATAAGTGAAAGTGAAAGTTGCTCAGTCTTGTCTGACTCTTTGCAACCTCATGGACTATACAGTCCATGGAATTCTCCAGGCCAGAATACTGGAATGGGTAGCCCTTCCCTTCTCCAGGGGATCTTTCCAAGCCAGGGGTCGAAACCAGGTCTCCTGCACGGCATGTGGATTCTTTACCAACTGAGCCACCAGGGAAGCCCAGTTAATACTAAGAGAGAAGATGCCAGAATCACCAAATCATCATGAAAAAGGTTGATTTATATTCTACATAATAAAAACATAAATATGGGATACAGTGCTTAAAGGAGGTTTCAGAATTCTGTCTGGGTTGACTATCAAAAATATGCCTTCCATATTAAATGAAAGCCCAAGTTAAAAACCTGGGAATCATTTTGAACTTTGTAGACTAAATAAATTATTTTGTTCTTTTTCTAAGAAATGGTATGCCATTGAAGGATTTTGTGCAAGGGGTAACATGATCAGATTTGTGTATCAATGTGATCATTCTGCCTTCTGGGTGGATATCAAAACAGAGGGAGATAACATGGAAGTGGAGAGACCAATTAAGAAACTTTCAAGCACAGAGACTATATTCATATCTTACAATAAACCATAATGGAAAAGAATATTTTAAGAAAGAATGTACATATATATGTATGTATATACATATTCATATGTAATATACATATAATATATATTCATATCACACACATATATATAACTGAATCACTTTGCTGTACAGCAGAAATTAACACATTGTAAATCAACTACATTTCATTAAAAATATTGGTTAAATATTTTTATTTAAATTAAGTAGAAAAATAAATTCTATTCAACCCCCCAATTTTTAAAAATTAAATCTTAAAAACTTAAAAAAGTAAAAATCACTCAAAGGAAAAAAAAACTTGCAAATGGCTCAGACCAGGTGAGAAAAGATAGTGGCTGGGACTAGGGTTGTGGTAATGGCAGTAGAGAGAAGTGGGCAGATATGGCGATATTTTGCAGGTTGAATTGGTGGCTGGGACTTCCTGAGGGACTGGATATGAGGGTGAATGAGTGAGATGTGTCATTGATGACTGCTAGGTTTCTGGCTAATGGAACAAGACAGATGAAGGTGTCATCAGTTGAGACTCACCAGGTGAGACAGAGAACACTGGAAGAAGGCCAGGGTTGGTTGAAGGGGATGATAGAGAGAGAGAAAAGCATAAGTTCTTTTGAAGATCTGTTTCATTTGAAATTTCTGGAAACCACCTAAGGAAAGATGTCATGCTGGCAGCTAGATGTATAGGTCTCAGAGAAAAGTTCTGGTCTGTAGATACAAACATGTGAGTCATCTGCCTATGGGTGGTAATTGAAGCAGAGGCTGTAAATGAAATTACCTAAAGAGAGAGTCTAAAGTAAGAAGAGATGAATAGCCTAGAACTGAGCACGGAGGAGCTTCAGTGTTTAACAGCTGGATACATATGCCTGCTCATGATATAGGCTCAATAAATGTTTATTGAACTACTCTTATGAAAAAGGTTCTGATGCACCCGTTGTTGATGACTGAACCTACAGAGATCCCAAACACATATCTTTAAATGCTAGAGTGGAATCTGGCCTGGAATAGCCTCCATCCACTTGGCACCAATCCAGGCTTTCCCACGGAGATCTGGAAGAATGCCAAGTGGTACTGAGCTTCATTCACACTACATCTGTTTCTCTCTTGATTTCTTCTTCAGCTCAAGATACAATCCACACAGACTAGTTTACTCATGTACTTTCTTTGTGCTGTGCTGTGCTGTGCTTAGTCGCTCAATCCTGTCCAACTCTTTGCAACCCCATGGACTGTAGCCTGCCAGGCTCCTCTGTCCATGAAGATTCTCCAGGCCAGAATACTGGAGTGGGTTGCCATGCCCTCCTCCAGGGGATCTTCCCAGCCCAGGGATTGAACCCAGTTCTCCCTCATTGCAGGTGGATTTTTTACCATCTGAGCCACCAGGGAAGGGTGTAAAGTACTTTCTTTACACCCTTCCAAACTCTACCTTCTACCAAATGGAATTAGATAGCTAGAGTCCTGGTATTATGATTTAAAATAACTTTAGTTTTTTAAAAGAAAGACACACAATATACATTTTATAAAACCCATGCTGGCATTTTATAAAATTACTTTGACCACATATCCATGACTTAATCAAATATCTATTGAATGCCTACTCTTTGCACAGCCCTGTGTGGAACAGGAGAAACTCAAAAGATAAGATCTCTACCTTTAAAGAAATTTCAGCCTATTTAGAGACAAAAGTAACACTCAAGACACAAGTGAAGAAAGAAAAAAGACCATATGAATCAAGCATATGTGTCAAAGCAGAGAGCACTAAGGTCTATCAGAGTCCAGAGCAAAGAGCTCTAACTTACACTCACAGAGAAAGGCATCAGAGAGACTTGATGGAGTTATGCTGCTCTCACAGTACCACTGCTCTTGCTCATAGGAGGAACTGGATGGGAACCATATTTGACAAACATCTCTCTAGGGGAGAAGGTTGCACAACCACCTGCAGAAACCAATTCAATCTCATAATAGAATTTGAACTTCTTTTAAATGATTTAGGCCACTTGAGAGTTTTACAAGTCAGTTCTCAAATTAATTTAGCATTTATCTTCCAGACAGGCTATTACAGCTAACAATAAACTCCCGTTAAAGGAATTCAGATGAATGTGGTTGAAGAAAGGAGTTCTGCATTTCTCACCCCTCCTTGACTTTCCTGCAGCAGTTGACACCATTGACCTGCTCCCTACCGTACCCAGCACAGCACTCTTCTGGTTCCCTTCTGACTTCTCTGACTGCTCAGCTTCTAGCCAAGGATCAGGCACATAGTAGTCATTCAATAAATATTTCTGGATGATTAAATGCTTCCTAATCTCTTCTCCACTGACTCTTCTGTTTTCATCCAAGTGTCCATTGCTGCCTGTCTTCTCTTCTACTATATCTGCTCCTCAAGAGTGATCCTGACTATTCCCACAGCTTCACCTGTCACCTGTACACTGATAACATCCAAATTGCCTATCTCTTTTCTCTAAGCCCCATCTTTCAACTGCCTGTAGGAACTCTCCCAGGTACATTGCAGGGATTTCAAGTCAATACATCCAAAGCTGAACTCATCTTTCTCCTTAAAGTCATATTCATTCCTGTTAAGAATGTAGGTTTACAGTCCCACTAGCCCTTCTGCCACTAGGGCTAAAACCTTCAAAAGCATCTTCAATGTGCCCGCCTCCCCTGCTTGGCAGGCCCTATCAGTTTTCCCTCCACGTTATCTTGGGCATCTGTCTCGTCTTCACCATCCTCACTGCCCGGCGCCTCCATTGTTTATTGTCTGGATTCTTGTCATTACTACCACACTGACATTCCCTACAACAATTCATCTCTCTAATTTATTTTTCACACTGTTATCAAAATATAACTGAAATCATGTCTTTCTCCAAAAATCATTATTTATATAAATCACTTTTTGACTTCTATAGTTCTTTCATAAACTGTGTATCAGAAAAGAATGATTTTGGATGCAGGTAAAAGAAACCCCAAGTAACTTGGACAAATAGAGGGTTATTTTTCTCACATAAGAATAAGTCCAGAGGTAACTGGCTGCTGGCATTCATTTGCTGGTGCCATCAAGGGCTCAGACTCTCTTCTGATAGTTCTGCACTGCCATCCATCCTCAACATGCTGCTTTTTATCTTCATTGATGCCAATAATTCAGCTACAAGATGACTATTAGAGCCTCAGGTATCGTGTCTGCATTCAAAGCAGAAACTAGAGTGAAACAGACAGCATTAGCAATGTCTGTATATTTTCTTCAGGAAAGAAAAATGCTGCTAGATGCCCCTCAGCAGCCTTTTGTCTATGTATCATTAGCCATAAGAATATTACTTTCAGGTGGCCACCTTGAGCTCTAAGGGAGACTAACCATGTATTTGGTTTTTCAAGCTCTGTTTCAGATGCAGGCAAGAGAGTCTGGGGTTGAGAACAGATGTTGGATTATTCAGCTCACAGTGTCTGCCAAGTTCCCCTTTCATTTGATCAATACATTGCATGCATGCATGCTAAGTCGCTTCAGTGGTGTCCAACTCTTTGCTACGCTGTGGACTGTAGCCCTCCAGGCTCCTCTGTTCGTGGGATTCTCCAGGCAAGAACACTGGAGTGGATTGCCATTTCCTTTTCCAGGAGATCTTCCCAACCCGGGGATCAAACCGGGGTCTACCGCATTGTAGGCAGATCCTTTACCACCTGAGCCACCAGGGAAGCTCCCAAAAAACACCCTGAGGCTTTGTTTATTGAATTGAATTCTTATTCATACCTCAAGATCCAGATTAAAATTCTGCCTTAGAGCTGAGGCATTCTTTAATTGCATCAGTCATTATTCATTCTTTCTGCCAGAAGCCCCAAGGTCTATTATAGCCCTTTCCTGTACTCCATCATGATAGTTGCTTCCTTTCCCATCTGCCTCCATCATAAACCCCTTGAAGGCTCCTGAGTCCTAGTTATCTCCATATGCATACCCCGAGCACCTAGTAAAGCATAAGCCACAGAAAACTGGGCCAGTACGCATTTTTTTAGAACAGCTTTATTGAGATGTAATTCACATATCATGCAATTCACCCATTTAAGGTGTGTAACTCAATGGTTTTTAGTATATTCACAGAGTTGTGCAACAATCATCATAGTTTTAAAATGTCTCCACTACCTCAAAAAGGAATCTCATACCCTGTAACTATCACCCCATAACTCCTCATTGCCCCCCACCCCCGTCCTGGCCTTAAGTGGCCACTAATCTACTTTCTACCTCTAGTGATTTGCCTATTCTAGATATTTCATATAAATAGAATCATATATGTGATGTTTTGTGCCTGACTTTTGCACTTAACATGTTTTTGTTATCGAGTCCAAGCTCACTCTGCTTGCTGCAAGACAGGTCAATGAATCCAAGACAAAGTGTGGGGACAAGGAAGGGACGGTATTCAGGAGCTGGCTGACCAAGAAGATGGCAGGCTAGTGGCTCAAAATAACCATCTTTCTGGGGCCTGCATGTTGGGTTCTTTTATGGATCAGAGATGGGGGAGGTGAGGAAACAAAGTAAACAGACTACTCAATTCTTGCAAATGTCCCCTTGAATGGCAAGCCTCAGGCAGGGGGATGTGTTAGTTCCGTTTCCTTACAGTCCTTCCAGGTGGGCAGCTCAGATTATCTCATGAGGCAGACCATTATGTATGCCTACAATAACAAAAGTAGCAGGATGAAGTCTTAAAGTCTAAGACTTTAAGATGACTCTTAAAGTCACAGAAGCAGATCCAAAATAAATTCAAAATTAACCCTTCCCAGTTACATTTTCAAGGTTCATCCATGTTATAACACAAAGCAGTACTCTATTCCTTTTTATGACCAAATAATATTCCATTATATGGATATACTATATTATTTTATCCATTCATCAGCTGATGGACATTTGGGTTGTTTCCACTGTGAGCAATGCTGTTGTTAACAATGGTGTAGAACTAATTGTTTGATACCTTGCTTTCAATCATTCTGGGTATATTCCCAAAAGTGGAATTACTGGGTCATATGGTAACTCTATGTTTAACTATTTGAGGAACCGCCAGCCTGTTTTTTATAAAAACTGCATCATTTTACTTTCTCACCAAAAATGTATGAGGACTACAATTTCTCCACATTCTTGCTAATGCTTGTAACTGTCTGACTTTTTCGTTACAGCCATCTTAATGAGTGTGAAGTAGAATCCCATTGCAGTACTTATTCTCTATCCCCAAATGACTAATGACACTCAAATGATGTTGAGCATCATTTCCTATGCTCATTAGGAACTTATATAGTACCTTTGGGGAAATATCTATTCAAATTCTTTGTGTATTTTTTTATAATTCAAAAAGACATGCACCCCAATGTTTATTACAGCACTGTTTACCATAGCCAGGACATGAAAACAACCTAGATGTCCATCTACATATGAATAGTACATATCTGCAATTGAATATTACTCGACCACAAAAAGGAATGAATTTGAATCAGTTCTAATGAGGTGGATGAACCTAAACCCTGTTATACAAAGTAAAGTAAGTCAGATAGAGAAAAACAAATATTGTATATTAACACATGTATATGGAATCTAGAAAAATAGTATTGATGAACCTATTTACAGAGAAGAAATGGAGAGTGGAAGTAGAGAATGGACTGGTAGACACAGCAGGGAAAGGAAAGAGTAGGACAAATTAAGAAACTAGCATTGACATGTAGTGTAAAAGAGACAGTTACTGGGAAGTTGCTATATAACACAGGGAGCCCAGCCTGGCACTCTGTGATGATCTAGAGGGATGGGATGGGAGGGTACAGACATAAGAGGAAGAGGATATATGTATAATTATGACTGATTCATGTTGGTGTATGGCAGAGACCACCACAACATTGTAAAGCAATTATACTCCAATAAAAAATATAATTAAATTAAAAATCTTTTATTATTGAATTAAAAATCTCTTTTATTATTGAACTGTAAGAGCACTTTGTGTATTCTAGATACAGTTCCCTTATCAGATGTAGGATTTGCAAATGTAGGCCAGGAAACCTTTTAAAATAAAGGAATTCCAAAATTTCTATTTAAATGTTTAGATGTTCCTTGCAAAAGCTAACATTCCAGCAAACTTTGTTTTAAACTTCTCATAAAATTGGAGCTGAAACTCCAGGGGGAAAACTTGACCACTGAATCTAAGCAAAGCATAGTCAAAAATGCTACAAATCTTCTAAACAGGTTTATTTACATTCTGATAAAATATAGCAGAATATCAACAACCCCAAATATTATCTGTTCCCCTAAATTAGTTGCAAAATGGAAATAGTAAAACAGAAATAGAAGGAAACCTCTAGTCATGGACTTCCCAGCCCCTTCTGACCACACAGAGCATTCCCACTCCAGGAAGAGCCAATCTTATACAGTCTTAGCAGTTTGGCAAGTTTTTCATCAGCCTCAAGGTACCATAAGACTTCCATAGACTTTCATCTAAGTCCTAACACTTTCTTTTATTTTCTTTGTCACTCACTGGCCTTTTTGCAGAAATACCTGATCAATAGCATGTGATTATTTCAACAATGTGATTGAAGGGAAGAAGGTAGTTGCACATAAAACCAAACACTGAATTCCCCAGGCCATGTTACAGCTTTGAGGGCATGACCACATAGATGTTGACACAGGCAGCCAGTGAGGGTCTCAGGATCATGAAGAAGACAGGAGACTGTACTTATACTAATTGTTATATTCAGTTTTTCATTCAGTTAATAATTGATATAGTTTCCCAATAAGTGTATTTCGCTACAGATATGTTATCCTGATGTTTCTAGTTCTATAGCTGGATACTCCAATCAGTAGGGGGATTCCAGCATTCTGCTGCTGCTGCTGCTAAGTTGCTTCAGTCGTGTCCGATTCTGTGCGACCCCATAGACGCCAGCCCACCAGGCTCCCCCGTCCCTGGGATTCTCCAGGCAAGAACACCAGAGTGGGTTGCCATTTCCTTCTCCAATGCATGAAAGTGAAAAGTGAAAGTGAAGTCGGTCAGTTGTGTCTCACCCTCAGCGACCCCATGGACTGCAGCCTTCCAGGCTCCTCCATCCATGGGATTTTCCAGGCAAGAGTACTGGAGTGGGGTGCCATTGCCTTCTCCGTCCAGCATTCTAGGTCACAGCAATAGTTAAGGATGAGACAACTGACTTAATTCAATACACTTGGAGGACTTCCTGTCTTGGGGGAAATGTGTGAATGTTTAGTGTGTTCCTTTCAGCTTTGTAATCCTCTTCCAGGAGAGTGGAAAGAAGCCAGAATCAATAGTCATAAAACCTCAGTTTCAACCATGGCTCAGTGTGAGCTCAGTCCTACCTATGCTGTTACTGGCAAGTCTCTGTGCCTCAATTTTCATATCTTTAAAATGAAAATGATGACTATACTTGATTAAATTGAATTGTGTAGTGGAGGAAATCCCTGGAGAAGGAAATGGCAACCCACTCCAGTATTCTTGCCTGGGAAATCCCATGGACAGAGGAGCCTGGTGGGCTACAGTCCATAGGGTCACAAAGAATCAGACATGACTGAGCGACTAAACAAAAACAAGTGGAGGAAATACAGGCACACCTCATTTTATTTCATTCCACTTTACTGCACTTCACAGATACTGCATTTGTTACAAGTTGAAGGTTTGTGGCAACGCTGCACTGTTAGTTAACTATTGTTCAGTTACTCAGTCATGTCTGACTCTTTGTGACCCCATGGACTGCAGCATATCAGGCTTCCCTGTCCTTCATTATCACCCGGAGTTTGCTCAAACTCACATCCATTCAGTCAGTGATGCCATCCAACCATCTCATCCTCTGTAGTCCCCTTCTCCTCCTGCCCTCAATCTTTCCCAGCATCAGGGTCTTTTCCAACGAGTCAGCTCTTTGCATCAGGTGGCCAAATTATTGGACTATCAGCATCAGTCTTTCCAATGAATATTCAGGGTTGATTTCCTTTAGGATGGACTGGTTTGATCTCCTTGCAGTCCAAGGGACTCTCAAGAGTTCTCTCCAACACCACAGTTCAAAAGCATCAATTCTTAGGCTCTCAGCCTTCTTTATGGTCCAACTCTCACATCCGTACATGACCACTTGAATAACCATAGCTTTGACTATATGGACCTTTGTTGGCAAAGTGATGCCTCAGTTTTTAATATGCAGTCTAGATTTGTTATAGCTTTTCTTCCAGGGAGCAAGTGTCTTTTAATTTTGTGTTTGCAGTCACTGTTCACAGTGATTTTGGAGCCCACGAAAAAAAATCTGCCACTGTTTCCATTTCCCCCCCATCTATTTGCTACGTATAAAACCTAACTAAAAGAATATGTTGTATTTAGGAAAAAGTGAATAGTTTACTTGCAGGAGAGGGGGGGTGAAAGCACAAGTGGAGAAGATTAGAAACAAGGCTCCAATAGAGAGCCTAATTATAAGCTTAGAGCGCCATGCTAAGGAGTTTAAATATGATCTTGTCAAAATTGAGAACTTTTATGCAGAAGGGTACTGACTCCTATCTGTGTTGTTCAGAAAGATCACTCTTACAGCAGTATGGGGAATGGGAGAAGAAAGAGAGACCAATAACAGTTACGAGCAGGTGGGAAGCGATTTGTTGATCTCATACAAACTTAAGATAGTGGTAGTTAGTGTAGAGAAAAGACAAATGTGGGTGGTATTTAGGAAGAATGGAGAGTGCTTGATGTGTGATTCAATATGGGGGGATGTGCAACGGGAGGAGTAAAGGACCCTAACTTAGACAAGTGGATGAATTATGGAATCATTAACAAGAGAGGGGATAAAAAAGGCTTGAGAGCACATAATTTTGTTTGGGATATGTTGAGCTCCAAGTGCTCACAGCCCATCCATCTAGAGAAGCCTAGAAAAGTCAAATAGGTATTTACAGCTTGAAGAGAAGGGGCAAGAAGAGATCTGGACTGGATTTAATTATAAGTATCTAGAGATGGTTCAGTTCAGTTAAGTTCAATTCAGTCGCTCAGTTGTGTCTGACTCTTTGCAACCCCATGAATCACAGCACGCCAGGCCTCCCTGTCCATCACCAACTCCCGGAGTTCACTCAAACTCACGTCCATCGAGTCGGTGATGCCATCCAGCCATCTCATCTTCTGTTGTCCCCTTCTTCTCCTGCCTCCAATCCCTCCCAGCATCAGAGTCTTTTCCAATGAGTCAACTCTTCGCATGAGGTAGCCAAAGTACTGGAGTTTCAGCTTTAGCATCATTCTTTCCAAAGAACACCCAGGACCGATCTCCTTTAGAATGGACTGGTTGGATCTCCTTGCAGTCCAAGGGACTCTCAAGAGTCCTGTCCAACTAGAGATGGTAACCGAAGCATAATACCAACTGAGGGAACTTAAGGAGAGAATGCAGAGTGAGAAAATGGTGCCAGTAGTAAGCCCTGAGCAATAGGAGTTTCCAAGGAGCAGAGGAGGGGAACACACAGAGGAGACTGACACAGGGTGACCAGGAAGGATGTTCAGTAGAGAAGATTTTAAGAAGCAGGGAACATTCAAAAGAACCAAATAGCTGTCCACCCATGAGTGTGGGTAGGATAAGAATGAAGAACAGATTATTGGGGTTAACAATTAAATAGTGTCTGGTCACGGCCAGGTCTAAGGCAATTTCAGCTGATGGAGAGAGAGAGCTGAAAAGTGACCGGAAGGCAATTATGAAGATACAGCAATGGTGAAATACTCTTAGAAAGCTTGATGAAAGGACTGAGCAGGGAACTGGTTGCAAGAATAAAATGAGTCCAAGTGAGATAATGCATATGAAAGTTCTATAAAACAAATTCACAGGACAGTTATTCCGATAGGCAAGGGCTGTTCTCCAAAAAAGAAAAAAGGCACTCCCACCAGCAAGTCAATGAGTCATTAGGTAAAGGAAATGGAGTTCCTGTTATTATTCCTGTTTTCATGGAAATGGCAGCACTGTCCATTCATATATGTTTTCAGAGATCTCATTAAGAAATTACTCCCTTAGTTTGATTGGGCAGTTTCCTTTGATACCCAGAGTGGAAGTGGGCAGCAAGGCATTGCATTAAGCAAAAGGCCACAACCTTGCCACTGCCAAAGTTCTACCTATATAAAGACCAATCAAGGGGTTTTGAGGAGAAGGCAATGGCACCCCACTCCAGTACTCTTGCCTGGAAAATCCCATGGGCGGAGGAGCCTGGTAGGCTGCAGTCCATGGGGTCTCGAAGAGTCGGACACGGGACACGACTGAGTGACTTCACTTTCACTTTTCACTTTCATGCATTGGAGAAGGAAATGGCAACCCACTCCAGTGTTCTTGCCTGGAGAATCCCAGGGACGGGGGAGCCTGGTGGGCTGCCGTCTATGGGGTCCCACAGAGTCGGACACGACTGAAGTGACTTAGCAGCAGTAGCAGCAAGGGGTTTTGATGACTTCTGAGCTGAATTGATCCTGATTTGGTATTGTGTTGACCGAGCCTGGGTCTCCCAATCAACCACAAAGTCCTTATATTAAACCACACAGCACACACACTTTAGTAGTGAGAGAGAGAAAAGAGAGATAGTACAACCCAGCCTGAGGATTCTCAGGGAGAAAGCTTATAGGGAGAAACAGGGAGGGAGGGAAAGAGAGAGAGAGAAAGAGAAACTCCTTTGTTATTGCATAAAAATATCAGGCTCTGGGAAACAATATTCAATATCTTTAAATAAACAATAATGGAAAAGAATATGGGAAAGAATATGAAAAATAATATATATACTTCAATTTAAAAATTAAATTTAAAAATATCAGGCGATGGGCAAGTGGGAATATTCATAGAGGGAAAATTATGACCCATGACACTGGTTTTCTGCTCTTCTAGCATCCTCTGAAATAAGGAAGAAGAATCACTTTGACAACAACAATAATTTTTTTATATATAACTGACAAAATCCCTTCACATCCATTCTGTCATTTGATCCTAACAATCCAACAAGGTAGGTCGCGCAGTGATTAGAGTCCCCTTTTGCAGCTGCAGAAACTAAAGTGCAGGAGGCTCCAAGTTATTTCTCAACATGGCACAGACAGTAAGTAGCAGAGCCAGGGCTCTGCCCCAGATCTCCTGCTTCTGAGTCCAGCTCTCATTCTGCTAACTATATAGCCAGTCTAAACAAACAGCAGCCAAACAATTATGTGGCCCTAATGGCACCATGGATACAACACTAAGAAGGTAGAAACAGGTGCTCAAGGATATTTGGGGACATGTATATAAAGTCAGGTTTTTGTTCCTTAGAGTTAACTTTTTCTTCTTGAACTGCAGATCACTGACTTAAATTCTTGGTGCGTTATGTAAAGATTCTTGTTTGAGTAAGACAGAGAATCTTGCCCATACTGTGCCCGTCTCTGATTTTCTGAACAATACTCCTCACTTTGTTAAATCTTCCTAGATTTCTTACTCATCTACCCCCACCCCCCACATTCAGCTGAGAAAAGCCACCGCACCTGTGAATCCCACATTTTGAAATTTGAATCACAATTTGGATTTATTTCCATGTCTATTATTACTGTCGGGATATAAGATGAGGTAAAATGGACACATTAGAGAAATGAATTCAGCATAATGAAGGTCATTTTCAATTGTGACTGCCCATTGTACTACTCTTTGGCTGGCACTACAGACAGATGCCATGCAATAGATTTTTTTTTCTGATATCAAGTTAGCTTCTTGGCAGGCTAAGGCAGCTCATTAGTAATCTTGGATCTCATTCTATATTTGCGATTCAACACTAGATGTTGGATAGTAGGTGAACTAGGCTTTGTGCCATTAAAATCCACAATGACATTTCCATACAAATCCTGATTATTGAGAGGGGAGTGCCCCTTCTTAAGATGCAAGTCTGTTTTACCCTGAATTAGTAACCCTAGTGTAGGGTTAGCTGGGACTGGACATAGGGAAAAATGGGGCAGAATATGGAAGAGACAGAGGAGGAGGAGGAAGAGGAGCCAAAACTATTTTAGTTTAAGAGTAACAGTTGCAAAGACCATTTTAAAAATAACCTAAAACAAGCTACAGAGTAGTTTTGAGGGTATTCCTACAAAAGTCTGGAGTGGCATTGTTTCATGCGTGTGTACAGGAATGGTAATCAATTTCCTTTTGCTTGCAGGTGTGTGTGTGTGTGTGTGCATGCTAAGTCATGTCCAACTCTGCAACCCAATGCACTGTAGCCCACGAGGCTCCTCTGCCATGGGATTCTCTAGGCAAGAATACGGGAGTGGGTTGCCATTTCCTCCCCAGGGGATCTTCCAACCCAGGGATCAAACCCGGGTCTGCAGTGTCTCCTGCACTGGCAGGCAGATTCTTTACAACTGAGTCACCTGGGAAATAAACATTTTGCTTAGTTTATGTCCTAAGATTCTTTTTAAAATAATCTAAGTTTTTATTTTCCAGGAGTTGATTCCTACAACGTGAAGCAAATTAGAAGTTCCAAGAGGTTCTTCCTCTGACAACTAGTCTCCTTACTTCTAGTCTTTTCCTCATCCATGCATCACACACATTTCCACAGTGATCTTCCCAAGAACACATTGAACCATAGGGTATTCTGGTTAAATGCTTCAGTGGTTCAACAAGTCACTCCCACACACCCTACCCTTTAGCCACCAAATTATAAGCCATTCTGAACATACACTCTTAGTGAGTAGTACATCTATTAATCTGTATTCTTTGAGTCTGCCATAACAGAAACTCAACTCGGACAAGTTTAGACCAAAAAAAGGAAAATTACTGAAAGGATACTTGGATAAAGCTGAGGGAAGGACAGGGATGCAGCTGCCCTTTATCTCAGAGATAAATGAACCCAGGCAAACACCATCTCTCTCAATCTCTCTCTCTCTCTCACTTCCATTTCTGTCCTGTCTCTCACCCCAGCTTCTGCTAAACTTTAGCCTCATTGTCTTTCATTGCTTATGAGCATCCTTTATATGATGAAAACTATAACCAGGAGCACCTCTTGACTTTTATCTGTTACTACATCCACCAACAGATACTAAATCTATCAATCTTAGTTTAAAATACCTTAGGGAAGAATTCCATCTGCCCAGCTGAGAGACTTAATACAATCTTGTGGTTGGAGAGAGAACAGGCAATTTCCAGGAAAAGGGAAGGTACAGAGATGCCATAAATGCCCACTATGTTCTATCTGCTCCTGGGCCTTGTCCTCATCTCTGTTTATTGTTCTCCTTTGTTCTATTTTGGCCTATATCCTCCTTTCATTTCTTGAAACTTCTGTAGAACATGTTAATAACAACCATCAGATTGCTTTTTTATTTGACTATTTCACAAGTTTATTACTTTATATGCTAGTGACATGGTAAGGGACAGAGACATACCTTGTAACTCTTTGAAGCCCTGCCACTGCTTCTACAGCTGCTCTAATATACAGGAAGCTCATGTGCTTCCTGAGTTGAACTGAACATTTGTTAGATTTCCATTGCAGAGAACCTTAGATCAGAAATAATTCATCTACCCACTCCTAGCTTTAGCCACTCAATAGAGAGAATGGCATTTTATTTCATTTCATCCATTCATGCATCCATCCATTCACTGGAAAACATTTTATGAATTATTACCCTATTTCAGTCTCGGTGTTAAGTGCTGAGGATACAGAAATTAATTAGATAACGCATCTGCCTGGAGGGTACAATCTGGCTAGCAAACAGACATGAAGACAAATAAATCATCACCACACCAGGTGATGAGTGTGTAATGAGAGTACAGAGTGCTGTAGGAGCCCAGAGGAGGTGATTATAGGTGGATCTCTGGTGTTGGCATTAGAACTCCAAAGAAGCAACTTCATATCTAATTGATTGGAGCCCACATAAGATCACTCATCTTTGACAGTTTCCTTACAAGGTTGTGCGGCTCCCAAACAAGTGAAAGAAACCAAGAGAAGTAATTTTCTCTGTTCCAAATTCTTTTCTCAGGGGTAGGATTCCGTGTTCTGACTTTTTTTTTTTCTTATCTGCTTCTTGTGGAAACTTCTCACTCTCCCCTTGCACCAGCAGTCAACCGCCTTAGGAGAGCGTGACATGACTGTTCCTCCTTGCACAACCTTGTCTAATGGAGCAAGACAGCCAGGAAATCAGGCATTCGAGTGAGGGGATTTTACAACCAGGACCTTCTGCCAAATTATTCCTCTTCTGATGATCTTCTGTTTTAAATTTTACTGGCTATTGTTGTGGATGATGGGTAGACACTCAGAATATTTCCTCTGTAAAACTACTATGGAGAGGTAAAACTGTACTCTAATATGCAGGTGTGACTTGACTGAGATGTCAGATAGATTTCGCTTCACGGATATTGTAAGGAATCTGACCAGGGAAGAAGCTATCTGGAAGATCAATCCGGCAGTTTGGAGTGCAGCTGCCCTTTCCATGGTCCTGATTTGTAACCAGTAGTTTTGTAAATTCCAGTCCGCTGGAGACTCTGGCCAGGCAAACCCTCTTTACTTACCAATTACTAAACATGCAGGAAGCTACCCTTTGAAGGGTTCAAATGTGATGGGAGAGCAGCCAGGGCAGCAATGGAGGGAGAACAGAGGAGAACCAAGCAGCCTTCATCGCAGGTCCAGAGAAACAAGGAGGGTCTCTACTAACCATCTGGCATTTTTAGACGTTTATTTTCTTGCCACAGATGTTGCTTCAGAATCCAGCCACACCTTCACCATGCCAACACTCCCACACAGCTGTTCTTGGGAACTGGACAAACAAATCACACTAACGATGTGCCCAGCTGCAATCTTAACTCTCAGTAGGCATGAAACCACATCCAGGGAATTACTTGATACTCTGCTTGGGGCATTCCTGCCCCACTTAAGATACCAGGAGAGGTACCACCACTGGTGCTAGAGCAAGCAAGGCAAGGTTTGGCCCTCAGCATGGCAGCTGACTGCAACATTCACAGGGTGCTGCATCAAGCACCTCACCTGCTCACTAGTGTTTAGTAATGAGAAGCAAATATGTGAATCCAACAGAGCCCTTATGTTTACCCTGAGTGGCTTGTCAGTACACACAGGAAATAAAACTGCCATTATGCTGTATTTGCTGTCCCAGTGGTTTGGCACCCAAACATTTAAAATTTCACTAGATCAATGAAATTTTCCTTGTCATAGACCTCAGCTCTTAGGGAAGATCACTTCTGGATACTTTATCAATAGACTCTTGGGGTGTTTATTTCCTCTTATTTAAGGCAGATCTTGGAGACTTAGTTTGCTAAGTTCTTACTCCAGAATCCTTCTGCTCTTCCCATTTTCTGATACATGTAACTTATTCCTCACTTTTTTAAGGGTTACTTTGATGTAACTCTTGTATTAAATAACTTCTTCAACAGAGTCCAGGCTACTGTTGGGCAGAGGAAATGGGAAATCCTGATTCACTTGGTCCAACAAGCTATATAGGAAAATATGTTATTCTGATCAACTCACATGACAGCACTCCTCTCTTTTTTATTCCAAAGGATTTTATATATATATATAGAGAGAGAGAGAGAGAGAGAGAGATAGAGAGAGAGAGAGAGACAGACAGACAGACAGACAGATGGAGACAGGGAGAAGCAGAATAGTATAATAAACCTTTATATATCTATCATCACCTTTAACCATTATCGACTGGCCAATCTTATTTTATCTATACCTATATACACCTCAGAGAAGGCAATGGCACCCCACTCCAGTACTCTGGCCTGGAAAATCCCACAGCAGAGGAGCCTGGTAGGCTGTAGTCCATGGGGTCGCTAAGAGTCGGACACGACTGAGCGACTTCACTTTCACTTTTCACTTGCATGCGTTGGAGAAGGAAATGGCAACCCACTCCAGTTTTCTTGCCTGGAGAATCCCAGGGATGGGGAAGCCTGGTAGGCAGCCGTCTATTGGGTCCCACAGAGTCAGACACGATTGAAAAGACTTAGCAGCAGCATATATACCTCACTCTCATATATTATTTCAAAATAGATCCTGTACATCAGATAACCTCATCCATAAATATTTCAGGGTACAGACTCATTTTTTAAACAAAATTACAGTACCATTATCACATACAACATTAAATAAAATATCCTATGTTCCTAAGAACACTTTTAACACAAGTTCAACAGAAGACCACCCTGGAGCCTAAAGTGAAACACCATGACAAGCCTGCATATGAGTACATGTGAGTCTCCTTGGGAATCCCTGGATCTAGACATGATGGGGCCAGAGACTTGGGGTATAGCACTAGGTAGATGGAGGCAGCAGCCAGAGACATTTAAATTATCTCTGTTAATACAACCTACTAGTGCTCATGCACTTGAGAGGCCAGGAGAAATTGGAGCTACAGCATGATATACAATGGGGTTACTTCAAACCACCAGCTAATAATTTGAAAAAAACTGTTTAATGTTTTCCTTTCACAGTAAAGAGTTGAGCTTGTTTTGTATCATTTTAAACTGTACACCTTCACAAAGTGCAAACTACTTTTTTTGATATAGAAACTGGGTTATGAGGTTATTGAGAAAGGACGAAAATTGGAATCACAATATGGGGTTCTACACTTGACCTTTGTCACTTGTTACGTGTGACATTAAAGAAGTAACTTAGCCCACTGGATTTTATTTTTCCTCATTTATAAATGAACCTGATAAAAGTAACACACAAAGTTGTTTCAAGGATGAAATGAAAAAATCAATAATTCTTAGAATGTCAGAAAATGGAAGATGTTATGTTATTATATGCAATTTTCAATAAAATTTGATTAAACAATTTTGAAAATGGGGTTACTTTAACAAAAATTAGATTACACATAGAAACTGAAACCCCTGTCATCACCTTGACCCCTTACATGTTCTCTGGTTCCTAGAGACGCAGGAGTCTTCTTGCGGTCCCTGGCACATGTCCTGCTGCCAGTGTCATGCTATCAGGTCTCCCATCTCACCAAGATCTCCAGCCATGTATTCCTAGCCTAACTCCACTGGGACCCACACTGGTGAGAACCCTCACCTCGAGAACCCCCTCATCATTTCCCCTGAATTACCAAATACCTGTCAACCTGCCTGTAAAATTAGTTCTGATGGAGAGATGAACTGGAAGAACTCTCCTTTTCTCTTTAGTTTCCTATGTATGGGGAACAATCTCCCCTCTGCTACCAGAAGCCATGAACAACATCCTCCTTTGCTCCATTCTCAGTTACAGACTCTGACTCACACGTCCCCTAGTGGCTGGTCCAGTTAACACCCCCCCGCCACCACCACCCCAGCTCTGATGGCTCAGCGGTAAAGAATCCGCTTACAATGCAGGGGATGGGCATGCCCCGGGAGAAGCAGGTTTGATTTGTGGGTTGGGAATATCCCCTGGAGAAGGAAATTGCAACCCACTCAGGTATTCTTGCCTGTGAAATCCCATGGACAGAGGAGTCTGGTGGGCTCCTCCATGGGGTCGCAAAGAATTGGATACGATTCCATGGGATCACAAAGAATTGAATACGACTGAGAAACCACACATGTTTTTCAGCCTTCCACTGGGTTATATAACCTCTTCATCAAAAGCTTTTTATTAACCCCTACCAGCCCAGAGATGGAGAAGGCAATGGCACCCCACTCCAGTACTCTTGCCTGGAAAATCCTGCAGTCCATGGGGTCGCTAAGAGTCGCACACGACTGAGTGATTTCACTTTCACTTCTCACTTTCATGCATTGGAGAAGGAAATGGCAACCCACTCCAGTGTTCTTGCCTGGAGAATCCCAGGGACGGGGGAGCCTGGTGGGCTACCGTCTATGGGGTTGCACAGAGTCAGACAGGACTGAAGCAACTTAGCAGCAGCAGCAGCAGCAGCCCAGAGAATTCTCTTACTCCATCATCTCAGAGTGGATTAACCCCCACCCCCAACAGCCTCTGAGCTAACCTCTATCAGTATTTATAACACTGTACTGCCCTCCTCTCACCCACTGACTATGCATACCTTCAGGGCCAAACTCCAGCTCTTATTAATCTATGTGAATATGGGGCCCAGGACAGTGTCTGATGTACAGTAGGTATTCAATAGACGTTACTGAATTAATGTTGTTGAGAAAGATTTCTGACTTCTCTTTCTTAACTGTAGCCTCTAACCTATACCTCTAACTCTTTTGAGAAGCAACACACATACCCACTCTCCTTTGACTGTCTCTGACTACCATGTAACACCCAGAGTAAGAAATTTATGAATATTCTACTTTAGTGTGTTTTATACTTGGGCATATTTATTACACTAAACCAAGTAAATCAAATCTTTGCCCGTGTACTGTCTTGTTGAACATTCTTGGCACAGAGTTATATTGAGAAGTTTAATTCACAGCAAGCAATATTTAACAACATTTGTTCAGTACTTGGTAGATGAAGCTGGCAAGCTCCTCTTCCCCCACGCTGCCAAATTCCTGTTCTTACAGCCAAGCGTGATTCCACTCAGGCTTTACTGCCTCTGCTACATGCTCTCCTGACTTTCTTACTTCAACTCTTCAATGGATCATCTCTCTGTGGGATCTGGGAGGGGCCACATAGAGGTCACCTACCATTCCAGCTGTGAACCAGACTGCTTCACTAACTCCCAAACCCCCTATTACTAAGCTCATTTTTCTGGGAGGCAAAGGCTCTTTTCCCCACTGAGCCCCACCCCCAACTTTCAAGTATTCCTTTTCCTCTTAACTCCTTCATTTCTCAGTTTTGCTTTTCTGCTTTCCAGCCTCAAAGCGAAGCCTTTCCTCTCCTAACAATGGACAGATACCCACATGCATACACTAGAGCTCTATCAATGCCATGGAAAAGCCCTGGGTTTTTGCCAGATGTTGTCCATTTATGATCAAATTATATGCAGATATGTCGACAGACTCATAAAATCTGGAGGCTGGAAGAGAATTCAATGGTATGCTAGTCCTGCTGCCCTTGCAAAGCTGGAATTCTCTTGGTTTGCAGTAGATAGAGGACTTTAGCTAGAAGAAAATCTAGTCACAACAAAATCTGACTCTGTCACAGTCCTATGGGTTTAACAGTTTACCATACAGGTTATCCTGCTGTGGAAAGGCAAAGCAAATGTGCTCTTTCTCATGAAGTCCTGGGACTTGTACAAAATCATCAACAAAGAATCTTGATTTACAAACTGAGTAGAGGTTTCAACCATGTGCATGCCCACACTCTAGCACTCTAGACCTTGTGCTAACATGCAGAGTTCAGAGATGCCATGTGCCATGAGGCTGGCAGTGGTCAAGAGCCCAAGAGCCCTTGAAGATGGAGGGATGCAGGGTGTCTAGAATGAAAAGCCTACTTCACACTTTCTCAGGCTCTTCTTTTGTCTCACTTTCATGTCAGGGCCTTACCTGCTACTCTTACCTCCCTCTTGTCTTGAATCTCAGCTTCTCCCAGGGGACACTGGCCTTAGTTTTTGTTGATAGTCTCCTCACGAGGTACACATGATTTCAGTCTGAATATGACTTCAATTTGATATGCACCTTTGCCACTCAGCCTAACAGCATGTTTTCTTTGCATATAATCTATCTTTTATCCCAGACTTGGTATCACCCTGCTCTTTCCAGGTCATCATTCAGGTGCTCAGTCATGCATCCACATTCAGTCTGAAAGGTGCAATACAGACTCTGTTGATTCGATACAGAAGATTTGGATTCAATTAGAACTTCATCCATTCATGTCAATACATACTTCATTTTCACACTTATCAAAAGGGTTCTGGTTTCAATCTTTTTCTTCACTTGGTTGCACATTCCAATAGAAGACCTGTACACTTCATATAAAACAGGGACCTAGGCAACTTGGCAATTTGGATCAAGAGCCTTAAAATGTATATGTTCATTGACTCAATGATCAACTTCTTTGAATCATCTTAAAGAAAACAAATGCATGCAAAGATTTAGCTTCAAGTGGCTATTCATTGAGGCATCATGTATAAGAATGAAAAATGGAAGGAAACCATATGCCCAGTAGAAAGCATCATTAAATTTTTTATTTCCATGAGATGGAATACTATAGTCCTTAATAACAAGACTATAGGTTTATATTTACTGGTAGTTGAAGATATTGTGGATAAATTGTTCATTGAAAATATCAGGTTTCAAAGCAGCAAATATGTTATGCTCCTTTTTAAAAAATATATGTGCAAATATATCTATAGGAAGATATCTGGAATGTCAAGCACCAAGATATTAATGGTGGTTATCTGTAGGTGACCCTCCATGGATCACAGCCTTGTCACGGCAAAGGGGCTTGCATAATTCAATGAAGCTATGAGCCATATTTTGCAGGGCCACCCAAGATGGGCAGGTCATAATGGAGAGTTCTGACAAAATGTGGTCCACTGGAGGAGGAAATAGCAAACCACTCCACTATCCTTGTCTCAAGAACCCCATAAACAGTATGAAAGGGTGAAAAGATATGACACCAGAATATGAGCCCTCCAGGTCAGAAGGTGTCCAATATGCTACTGTGGAAGAGTGGAGGACAATTACTAATAGCTCCAGAAAGAATGAAGCAGCCAGGCTAAAGTGGAAACGACACTCAGTTGTGGATGTGTCTGGTGGTAAAAGTAAAGTCCAATACTGTAAAGAACAATACTGCATAGGAATCTAGATGTTAGCTCCATGAATCGAGGTAAATTGGACATGGTCAAGCAGGAGATGGCAAGAATGAACACTGACATCTTAGGAATCAGCAAACTAAAATGGAAAGGATGGGCTAACTAAATTCAGATGACCATCTACTACTGTGGGAAAGAATCTCTTAGAAGAAATGAAGTAGCCCTCATAGTCAACAAAAGAGTCTGAAATGCAGTACTTGGGTGCAACCTCAAAAATGACAGAATGATCTCTGTTTGTTTCCAAGGCAAACCATTCAACATCGCAGTAATGCAAGTATATGCCCCAACTCCTGATACAAAAAAAGCTAAAGTTGAGTGGTCTACAAAGACCTATAACACCTTCTAGAACTAAAACAAAACAAAACAAAAAAGTCCTAAAAAAAAAAAAAGTCCTTTTCATAATAGGGGATTGGATTACAAAATTAGGAAGTCAAGAGATACTCGGATTAACAGGCAAGTTTGGCCTTGGAGTACAAAATGAAGCACAGCAGAGGCTAAGAGAGTTTTGTCAAGAGAACATGCTGGTCATAGCAAACACCCTTCTCCAACAACACAAGAGATGACTCTTCACATGGACACCACCAGATGGTCAATACTTAAATCAGATTGATTATGTTCTTTGCAGACGAAGGTGGAGAAGCTCCTTGTGTGTGCGTGTGTGTGCAAAGTTGCTTCAGTCATATCTGACTCTTTTCAACGCTATGAACCCATAGCCCACCAGGCTCCTCTGTCCATGGGATTCTCCAGGCAATAATACTAGAATGGGTTGCCATGCTCTCCTCCAGGGGATCTTCCCAACCCAGAGATCAACCCACATCTCTTACATCTCTTGCTCTGACAGTCAAGATCTTTACCACTAATGCCACCTGGGAAGCCTTGAGAAGCTCTATACAGTCAGCAAAAACAAGACCAGGAGCTGACTGTGGCTCAGATCATGAGCCCCTTATTGCAAAATTTAGGCTTAAATTGAAGAAAGTAGGGAAAACTTCTATGCCATTCAGGTATGACCTAAATCAAATCCCTTATGATTATACAATGAAGGTGACGAACAGATTCAAGCATTAGATCTGGTAGACAGAGTGCTTGGAAAACTATGTATGGAAATTCGTAACATTGTACATGAGGCAGTGACCAAAATTATCCCCAAGAAATAGAAATGTAAGAAGACAAAGTGGTTGTCTAAGGAGGCTTTACAAATAGCTGATGAAAGGAAGTGAAAGGCAAGTGAGAAAGGGAAAGATATACTCAACTAAATGCAGAGTTCCAGAGAATAGCAAGGAGAGATAAGAAGGCCTTCTTTAATGAACAGTGCAAAGAAATAGAGGAAAACTATAGAATGGACAAGACTAGAGATCTCTTCAAGAAAACTGGAGATACAAAGGGAACATTTCATATAAGGATGGGCACAATATAGGACAGACCAGTAAGGACCTAACAGAAGCAGAGATATTAAGAAGAGGTGGTAAGAATACACAGAAGAACTATACAAAAAAGGTCTTAATGACCTGGATAACCACAGTGGTGTGGTCACTCACCTAGAGCCAGATATCCTGGAGTGTGAAGTCAAGTGGGCCTTAGGAAGCATTATTACAAACAAAGCTAGAGAAGGTGACGGAATTCCAGCCAAGCCATTTAAAATCCTAAAGGATGATGCTGTTAAAGTGCTGGACTCAATATGTCAGCAAATTTGGAAAATTCAGCAGTGGCCACAGGACTCTTAAAGGTCAGTTGTCATTCCAATCCCAAAGAAGGGCAATACTAAAGAATGTTCAAACTACCATACAATTGCACTCATTTCACATGCTAAGAAGGTTATGCTCAAAATCCTTCAAGCTAGCCTTCAGCAGTATGTGAACTGAGAATTTCCAGATGTACAGGCTAGATTTAGAAAAGGCAGAGGAGAAGCAAGGAAGTTACAGAAAAACATTTAACTCTGCTTAACTGACTACACTAAGGCCTTTGACTGTGTGGATTACAACAAACTATGTAAAACTCTTAAAGAGATGGGAATACCAGACCACCTTACCGGTCTCCTGAGAAACTTGTATATGGTCAAGAAGCAATAGTTAGAACCAGACATGAAACAACTCACTAGCTCCAAATTAGGAAAGGAGTGCAACAAGGCTGTATATTGTCACTCTGCTTATTTAACTTATATGCAGAGTACATCATGCAAAATGGTGGGTTGGATTAATCACAAGCTAGAATCAAGATTGCCAGGAGAAATATCAACAACCTCAGACATGCCAATAATACCACTCTGATGGCAGAAAGTGAAGAGGAACTAAAGAGCCTCTTGATGAGGGTGAAAGAAGAGAGTGAAAAAGCTGGCTCAACATGAAACTCAACATGAAAAAAATGAAGATCATGCCATCATGTACCATCACTTCATGGCAAATAGAAGGGGAAAAAATGGAAGCAGTGACAGGTTTTTATTTTCTTGGCCTCCAAAATCACTGCAGACAGTGACTGCAGCCATAAAATTAAAAGATGCTGCTCCTTGGAAGAAATGCTATGACAAACCTCGACAGTATATTAAAAAGCAAAGACATCGCTTTGCCAACAAAGGTCCATATAGTCAAAGATATGGCTTTTACAGTAGTCATGTACGGATGTGAGAGTTGGACCATAAAGAAGGCTGAGTGCAAAAACCTTGATGCTTTTGTATTGTGGTGCTGGAGAAGACTCTTGAGGATTCCTCTGCACAGCAAGGAGATCAAACCAGTCAATCCTAAAGGAAATCAACCCTGAATTTTCATTGGAAGGACTGACCCTGAAGCTGAAGCACAAATGCCTTGGCCACCTGATGTGAAAAGCCAACTCATAGGAAGAGATCCTTATGCTGGGAAAGACTGAGGGAAGGAGAAGAAGTGGGTGACAGAGGATGAGACAGTTGGATAACATCACTGACTCAATTGACATGAATTTGAGCAAACTCTGGGAGACAGTGAAGGACCCAGGAAGCTGGTACTGCTTCAGTCCATGGGGTTACAAAGAGTCAGACACAATTTAGTGAGTGAACAACAGCAAAATCTGTAGGTGATGGTCTGATGGGTGACTTTTAAATCTATATTCCTAATTTTACAGCAGGAAATTTACATTGCTTTTATAATTTACAAAACAATACTAGAGACTTACACACCGTATCAGAAAGGAGCTTGGTAGAAGTTAGCTACCGAGTAGCATGCCAGCAGCTGCCATTGGAGCAGAACTGCTTACACACAGAACTAACAAACCACACATTTCCTTAGTGACTTAATGTAATCATTTCTTTTTCTTATGATTCTGCGGTTTGTGCAGGGCCCAGTAGGGATGGCTTGTTACTGCTCCATGTGGCACTAGCTGAGACAGCCCAACTGGGGCTGAAGGATACACCTTCAAAATGACACATTCACAAGGCTGGCAAAATGTTGGTAGCTGCCATGTGGGTTACCAGCTAGGGCTGTTTGCCAGGAGTCTTATTTCTTTTTCTCATGGACATTTCCACAGGCCTTCTTGGTCTTCACAGCAGAGTGCTGGGTTCCAAGAAACCCAGGTGGAAGCTGGAAGGTTTTTTTATAACTTAGAAGCAAAAGTCCCAGAACATTACCTGGATCAGCCCAGATTCAAGGGGAGGAAAATCAGACTCTGCCTTTTGATAGGAGAAATAGCAAAGAATTTTTAATCCACCACTCATGGGAACAGAAATAGCTTTTCCACTTGGCCAAGGATGCAAATCCTGGTGAAGGCTGGATATACTTTGATTTCCCATGATTCACCCCTGAGGTATTATGTTATTATCATAACCATTATCCAAATAAAGAAGTGTCTGTTTTATGCAAGAATGAAGAAGTCATGCTCAGTAAAAAAAAAAAAAAAAAAAAGTTGTTAGATGTTTTTCATTTCTGAAACCTTCATTTTAAAAAGTTGTAATTCCAGGGCAGCAGCTCCTATTGTGGTTTCCCATTATCCATCTTTTTGAAATTGGGTACAAAAATCACAAGTTGATACCAGTGCTTGCATATCATAAGACTCTATAGGTCTTAATCCCTCCAACTGCTTGGCCTTTGTTCTTTCTATCCTCTTTGCCTAAAATGCCTTTCCCATGTCAATGTCCTTCCTACTCCTTCTTCAAAGCCCTGCTTGAGTCCTGCCTCCCTCAGAGAAAATTTCCCTCTCCATCACCCTGTCTATATATGTTTTAGCAACTATCATAGTCTGCCTTTCTAGCACAGGCCCTTTCCCTTAATAGATGTACTGTAGATATTCACTTAATGGATAAATAAATGAGTGCTAGAGTCGCTTGTATAACTGTCTTCTTTACTGAGCTGGTAGTCCTTGACAGACAGGCTCCACGTTATAGTCATCTCTACAGTCTCACTCCATCCTACAAGTAATAAAGAACCTGCAGTGAGTCTTTCCTTCCTTCCTTCCTCCTTTCTCTCCTCCTTCCCTCCTTTCTGCTTCTCAAAAAGCACATATTCAAGCCCTAATTTCTGCCAGCCATTATGGTAGTCCTTAACCTGGTGGAGCCTATATTCTGATGGAAGTGACACGCAGGTAAACAAAGCAATTCTAAACTGTGATAAGTGATACAAAGGAAAATAACAGTGTCCTATAAAAGAGAATAAGAGAGGGTAATGTTTACCTAGACCTAAAGAAAGAGACCTATATGCAGGTCAGGAAGCAACAGTTAGAACTGGACATGGAACAACAGACTGGTTCCAAATAGGAAAAAGAGTACATCAAGGCTGTATATTGTCACCCTGCTTATTTAACTTCTATGCAGAGTACATCATGAGAAACGCTGGGCTGGAAGAAACACAAGCTGGAATCAAGATTGCCGGGAGAAATCAATAACCTCAGATATGCAGATGACACCACCCTTATGGCAGAAAGTGAAGAGGAACTAAAAAGCCTCTTGTTGAAAGTGAAAGAGGAGAGTGAAAAAGTTGGCTTAAAGCTCAACATTCAGAAAACGAAGATCATGGCATCTGGTCCCATCACTTCATGGGAAATAGATGGGGAAATAGAAGAAACAATGTCAGACTTTATTTTGTGGGGCTCCAAAACCACTGCAGATGGTGACTGCAGCCATGAAATTAAAAGACGCTTACTCCTTGGAAGGAAACTTATGACCAACCCAGATAGCATATTGAAAAGCAGAGACATCACTTTGCCAACAAAGGTCCGTCTCGTCAAGGCTATGGTTTTTCCAGTGGTCATGTATGGATGAGAGAGTTGGACTGTGAAGAAAGCTGAGCGCCGAAGAATTGATGCTTTTGAACTGTGGTGTTGGAGAAGACTCTTGAGAGTCCCTTGGACTGCAAGGAGATCCAACCAGTCCATTCTGAAGGAGATCAGCCCTGGGATTTCTTTGGAAGGAATGATGCTAAAGCTGAAACTCCAGTACTTTGGCCACCTCATGCGAAGACTTGACTCATTGGAAAAGACTCTGATGCTGGGAGGGATTGGGGGCAGGAGGAGAAGGGGACGACAGAGGATGAGATGGCTGGATGGTGAAGAATAGGGGTTCAGGTTGGGGAACACGTGTACACCCATGGCGGATGCATGTTGATGTATGGCAAAACCAATACAATATTGTAAAGTAAAAAAAAAAATAAAATAAAATCAGAACATAACAACAACAAAAAAAAGAATAGGAGTTTAATAAAGATTGACTTAAGTGTATTTATTGGTTGCTATGGGTGGATGATAGTCCAAATTTATCCAAATTTAACATTTTAGCTTTCTCCATTGCAGTTCATAAATCTGTTGCTTTTAAAGAAAAACAAGATTGAAGATTACTGTATTTGCATGAAGTGATGTGATATGTGGTATTTATGTCAAAATAATCTCAAAGTGAATAAATAAGTTATAGGTGAAACAAGGCTGGACATGAGTTGGTAATTGTTGAAGCTGGATGATAGGTATATAGGAGTTTATTATACCATTTAATATACTTCTGCATATTTTAGAGATTTTTTTATAACAAAGGTTTTTAAGAAGTGTATTTGCTGACATAGTCCCTTCATATTTTCCCTAAAACTCTCAGTTATCAATAATGCAAAAGAGAGAGGAGGCGCTACAACAGAGAGTTGAAGAAGCAGGAAGTTGTAGAGGATCATGGTGAGGAGTGTTTCTAAGATTTCTAGATGCGAAGGAATTCTAAAGTAGTGCTTCATGAATGTGCGGAAACTGCTAGTTCCCCCTGTTTCCGTAGTAACAGAATGTCCAATTTTTACCTGAGTACATGGCCAGTCAGCATAAAAACTACATTTCCCATCGCAATTTGCAGCTAAGTGAGGCTATGTGATAAGGTCATGACTCACTGGACATGAACAGAAGTGATTTATGCAACTTACAATGTGTGCCCTTAAAGAGAAGTAGCACCTCTTCCCTTCTCACTGGCAGGAATGGAAACCTAGTCATAAGAATGATGACAGCATCTCTGGGAAAGCTAAGCCAAAAAAAAAAAAAAGGAGCCTGGGCCGTAGACAGACCCACCAGAGCAAGGTCACCAAGGCAGCTCAGGCCTTTATGCTTAAGCTCATGTTATTTTGAGTGTCTCACATTTAGGCAAACCTGTTCTCAACTAATGCAGTGAATTAGATTGCAAAGGAAGAAGGAAATATTAGTGCAAAATGTATGCTTTTAGAGAAAGCTT
The DNA here is from genome assembly GCF_002263795.3 of Bos taurus. Taxonomy (NCBI): domain Eukaryota; kingdom Metazoa; phylum Chordata; class Mammalia; order Artiodactyla; family Bovidae; genus Bos; species Bos taurus. Next base: position 20,745,172 of record NC_037357.1, on the reverse strand, counting down.
CCTCTGGATCAGAAAATCCTAATGCAAATCAATCAGAATGTCCCCTTAAAGAAAAACAGCCTGCAAACATGCTATCAAATTCAAAGAGTACAGATACCAAATTAAGAGTGTTGACACATATGCTTACCCCAATATAGAACAAGGTACATATTGTAGATAAATCACAGATTTAGAAAATATCTGCAACAAGGATGACAAATGAGTTCATTACATCATTTATAAGAAGCTTCTGAAAACTGAAAAGAACAAGGCACACAATTCCACATAACATTGGCAAAATATACGGACAGTCAGTTTAGATAACAGCTAATCCAAAGGGCCAACGAACATATGGAAAGATGTTCAAACTCAGTCTTAGAGAAGTGAGAAATAATGTAATGCTGACATAGCACATTATGTTCAGCAGACTGGCAACATAGTGTAGCGACATCTATTTCTTATATGTGTTAGTTGAAAAACCATTATGGCCTTTTGATAAAACAATCTGGCAATGGCTATAAAATGTAAAATATATGTGCCCATCTACTGAGCAATCACTTCTCAGAAGATAATGTGGATTAAAAACACCAATACATAATGATATACATGCAAGGATGTTTATTGCAATGATGTTCTCAGTGGCAAATTTTTTAAACAAATTGATGTCTGTCAATTGGGAAGTGATAGAATTAATTTAGGTATATACACATCTATACCATGAAATACTACGCACACATCAGAGAGAGAGGGGATAACAGCTATACCAGCGGACTTGAAGGGATTTCCATAGGATACTGAAGAGTGAAAAAAGCAAGAACTCTGTTCATGATTCTATTTTTTTAAAGTAATAACCAGGAAAATTTTGCATGCATGTGTTTGCATATGATTATATGGGCATGGAGATATTTATTTTAATATATGGGAAGATATTTCTATATATAATATATTAAATATATGTTTAAATCTACATATGCACATAGATTTATAGTATGTGTGTGTGTGAAGAGAGATTCAGGAAAAAATGATTAGTAAGATGTTAATGGTGATATTGCACATAAGACCATAACCTCATGGTCCAAAAGATTAGAAAAAATAATCTTGTGCTGGATATCTTGTTTGCCTCTCCAGATTCATCTTCTACTCTCCATCCTTCTCCGTCCTGCTCTGAACTTTTCCAACTTTCTCTAAAAGACAACAGCTGCTGCTGCTGCTGCTGCTGCTAAGTCGCTTCAGTCATGTCCGACTCTGTGCGATCCCATAGACGGCAGCCCACCAGGCTCCCCCATCCCTGGGATTCTCCAGGCAAGAACACTGGAGTGGGTTGCCATTTCCTTTTCCAATGCATGAAAGTGAAAAGTGAGAGTGAAGTCGCTCAGTCGTGTCCGACTCTTAGTGACCCCATGGACTGCAGCCCACCAGGCTCCTCCGTCCATGGGATTTTCCAGGCAAGAATACTGGAGTGGGGTGCCAAAGACAACAGGTTGGTAACAATTTTTGTTATTTCTTGTAACTATAAAACTGTCCAAAGTAACCCCAGAACTCTATTCAGGACAAATGTGACAATAAGAAATTTCCTGGATATGAACTAAAACCGTAGAGCCTGGATTTCCATCTCAGGCAAACCTGAGTGCTGTTAGAGACCTTGACCTCTGTTTGTCTACACTGCACTCATGAGTGACCTTTGCTCACAGAATGAGAGCCCTTGAATTTACATTTATATAGCCCATTTGATACAGCTTCAATCTTGCTGTTTTTTTTTTTTTTTTTTCCATCAAAACTGGAATAAAAACACAACTCATCAGATTTTGATAGGTTTTTGTTCCTTTGCCCATCTGCATTGCTATTGTCTGGTTTCCCATCTCCCCAGTATGTATAAGTATTGCGAGACTCTTAAATATAATACCAAGGGGTAAAAGTATACTTTTGTCTTTGGAAATGAAAAACACAATCTCTTATGATCCCAGCTCCAATGAGGCCTCAGCCACGTCAGCACAGGCCACATTTAAATGGTCCCCTGAGGTCCATGCTATTGTGATTACTGAATCAATTACTCCCATTACTAGATCACATGGCAGAATATAGACAAAAATATTTCTTGACCAAAACAAATATCTTAGAAATGATACCAATAGTCATCAGAGCTTGGATGAGCCTAAAGGAAAATATTGGGTTATTACCTGAAGGAGAAATAAAAAGATTGCTAATCAGATAGTCTCTTTAAGTTACATGAAAATGCAGCCTTGAGAGAAAGAGAGAGAAGTACTTATATGTGATTGAAAAATATAAGCTGCTCCAGCATTATAAATGAGTTGTGTTTCACAAGGTCATTTAAATGAGTATTGCTACTCCAGCTTTCTCATGAATTCCATTTGCATGGAATACCTTCTTCCATCCCCTTACTTTCAGTCTGTAAGTGTCCCTAGGCCTGAGGTGGGTCTCTTGTGGACAGCATATATATGGGTCTTGTTTTTGTATCCACCTAGCCAGTCCATGTCTTTTGGGTGGTACATTTAATCCATTTACATTTAAGGTAATTATTGATATGTATGTTGGAGAAGGAAATGGCAACCCACTCCAGTATTCTTGCCTGGAGAATCCCATGGTCGGAGGAGCCTAGTAGGCTACAGTCCATGGGGTTGCAAAGAGTTGGACACGACTGAGTGACTTCACTTCACTTCACTTCACTCACTATGATCCTATTACCATTTTCTTCATTGTTTTGGGTTTACTTTTTGTAAGCCTTTCCCTTCTCTTGTGTTTCCTGCCTAGAGAAGTTCCTTTAGCATTTGCTGTAAAACTGGTTTCAGTTCAGTTCAGTCGCTCAGTCATGAATTGTAGCATGCCAGGCCTCCCTGTCCATCACCAACTCCTGGAGTTCACTCAGACTCATGTCCATCGAGTCAATGATGCCATCCAGCCCTCTCATCCTCTGTCGTCCCCTTTTCCTACTGCCCCCAATCCCTCCCAGCATCAGAGTCTTTTCCAGTGAGTCAAATCTTTGCATGAGGTGGCCAAAGTACTGGAGTTTCAGCTTTAGCATCATTCCTTCCAAAGAACACCCAAGATTGATCTCCTTTAGAATGGACTGGTTGGATCTCCTTGCAGTCCAAGGGACTCTCAAGAGTCTTCTCCAACACCACAGTTCAAAAGCATCAATTCTTCGGCGCTCAGCATAAAACTGGTTTAGTGGTGCTGAGTTCTCTTAACTCCTGCTTGTCTGTAAAGCTTTTGATTTCTCCATCAAATCTGAATGAGAGTCTTGCTGGGTAGAGTATTCTTGGTTGTAGGTTCTTCCCTTTCATCACTTGGAATATATCATGCCATTCCCTTCTGGCTTGTAGAGTTTCTGTTAAGAAATCAGCTGATAACCTTATGGGATTTCCTTTGTATGTTACTTGTCTTTTTTCCCTTGATGCTTTTAATATTCTATCTTTGTCTTTAATTTTTGTCTCAGATGGTAAACCATCTGTCTGCAATGCAGGAGACCTGGGTTTGATCCCTGGGTCGGGAAAATCCCTTGGAGAAGGAATGGCAGCCCATCCCAGTACTCTTGCCTGGAAAATCCCATGGACGGAGGAGCCTGGTAGGCTACAGTCCATGGGGTCGTGAAGAGTCAGACACGACTGAGCCACGTCACTTTCACTTTAATTTTTGTCAGTGTGATTACTATGTGTCTCGGTGTGTTCCTCCTTGGGTTATCCTTCCTGGAACACTATGTGCTTCCTGGACTTGGTTGACTATTTCCTTTCCCATGTTAGGGAAGTTTTCAGCTATAATCTCTTCAAATATTTTCTCAGGCCTTTCTCTCTTCTCCGTCTGGGACCACTATAATGTGAATGTTGGTGCATTTAATGTTGTTCTAGAGGTCTCTTAGGCTATCTTCATTTCTTTTCATTCTTTTTCTATATGCTGTTCTGTGACAGTGATCACCATTCTGTCTTCCATGTCACTTATCCAGTCTTCTGCCTCAGTTATTCTGCTATTGATTCCTTCTAGTGTATTGTACATCCGTGTTAATTTGTTCTTTAGTTCTTCTAGGTCTTTGGTAAACTTTCTTGCATCTTCACAGTCTTTGCCTCCATTCTTTTTCCAAGGTCCTGGATCATCTTCGCTATTATTATTCTGAATTCTTTTTCTGGAAGGTTGTCTACCTCCAGAGAAGGCAATGGCACCCCACTCCAGTACTCTTGCCTGGAAAATCCCATGGATGGAAGAGCCTGGTAGGCTGAAGTCCATGCGGTTGCTAAGAGTCGGACATGACTGAGTGACTTCACTTTCACTTTTCACTTTCATGCATTGGAGAAGGAAATGGCAACCCACTCCAGTGTTCTTGCCTGGAGAATCCCAGGGATGGGGGAGCCTGGTGGGCTGCTGTCTATGGGGTCGCACAGAGTCAGACACGACTGAAGCGACTTAGCAGCAGCAGCAGCAGCCTACCTCCACTTCATTTAGTTGTTTTTCTGGAGAGGTATCTGGTTCCTTCATCTGCAATATAATCCTATTTCTTTTCATTTTGGTTAGCCTTCTGTGATTGTGGTTCTTGAGGCTACAGGACTGTAGTTCTTACTTCATCTGTCTGCCCTCTGGTAGATGAAGATAAGTGGCTTGTGCAAGCTTCCTGATGGGAGGGACTGTCTGTGGGGAAAACTGGGTCTTTCTCTGGTGGGCAGAGCCTTGCTAAGTAAATCTTTAATCCAATTGTCTGCTTCTGGGTGGAGCTGTGCTTCCTCCCTATTAGTTGTTTGGCCTGAGGCAACCCAGTCATGGGGTCTACAGGCTTTGAAGTGAAGTTGCTCAGTTATGTGCGACTCTTTGCAATCCCATGGACTGTAGCTTGCTTACCAGGCCCTTCCGTCCATGGAATTTTTCAGGCAAGACTACTAGAGTGGCTTGCCATTTCCTTCTCCAGGGGATCTTCCCAACCCGGGGATTGAACCCAGGTCTCCCACATTGCAGACAGACGCTTTACCCTCTGAGCCACCAGGGAAGCCCTACAGGCCTTATGGTAGGGCTATTGGTAAGACCTCCAAGAGGACTTACACCAAGACTCACCTCCCAGGACTGCTGCTGCCAGTGCCCCCATCCCCGCAGCAGGCTGCTACTGACCCACGCCTCCACAGGAGACCCTCAAACACTCACAGGTAGGTCTGGCTCAGTTTCCTGTGGGGTCACTGCCCCTTTCCCCTGAGTCCTGGTGTTCAGAAGGTTTTGTTTGTGTGCTCCAAGAGTAGAGTCTCTGTTTCCCCCAGTCCTCAGGAAGTTCTATAGTCAAATCCCGCTGGCCTTCAAAGTCAGATTCCCTGGGGATTCCCAGTTCCTTTGCTGGATCCTCAGGTTGGGAAGTCTCATGTGGGGCCTAGGACCTTTGCAACAGTGCGAGAACTTCTTTGGTATTACTATTCTCCAGTTTGTGAGTCACCCACCTGGGAGGTATGGGATTTGATTTTAACATGATTGTACCCCTCCTACCATCTCTTTGCAGCTTCTCCTTTGTCCTTGGACATTGGGGTATCTTTTTGTGGTGTGTTCCAGCATCCTCCCGTCAATGGTTGTTTACTAGGTAGTTGCGATTTTGGTGTTCTTGCAGGAGAATATGAGTACATGTCTTTCTACTCCACCATCTTGAACCAGTCTCCTCAAAAAGTCATTTACAAATTAGTGCTTAGGGGCCTCACAAGTGGGGCTAGTAAAGAACTCACCTGCCAATGCAGCAAATGTAAGAGATGCAGGTTATTTCCCTGGGTTGGGAAAATCCTCTGGAGGAGGGCATGGCAACCCTCCAGTTTTTTTGCCTAGAGAATCCCACAGACAGAGGCACTTGGCAGGCTACAGTCCATAGTGCTGCAAAGAGTTGGACATGACTGAAACAATTTAGCATTAGCATGCTTTGGATCTAGAATATGTTTCCCACAAAGACAATAAGCTGTACAGTTGAGGGGTCCTAGGATGGCCCTGCAAAACCCATCATCCTGCATTTGGTTACCATCTCCATGAACCCAAGTGCTGTCAGGGAAATGCCTCATGTTCTGCTTAAAGAAAGAAGAGGAGGAGTAGACAAGCAGTTGTTAATAACTGGGCTTTAGAGCCAGACAGATCTGGGTTTGCATCTGGACCCCTCCATCTATTATCTATGAGACCCTAGGAAAATCACCTAAACTCTTTTCTTTCATTTCCTTCTCTGTGAAATGAGGATTATAATTCCTATTTCACAGTGTCATTGTGAACTTTAATAAGATAATACACCAAAAGTGTCTGACATTTGGTAGAAAATAAAATATAACTACTGTTGTTAGGGGCAGAACTGGCCTCAAACAAAACTTCAAAAACCAGTGGTGTTTATCTTTAATATCCTTCTATCTGCCTTCCTTTACCCAGCATTTTCTTTGTATTGTCCTAGATCCCTGAGTACCCATAGCTTTTATCTCTGCTCTAAATTACCCACTAGGACACTTTACCAAAGTGCCCTCCCTGGATTAGTGTTCCATGCTATAAAAACACATGAAGTTTTTCTTCTCTGCCCTATCCCCCATCAAAACTCCTAGGCAATGCAGTTTGGAAAAATAAGTGACCTGTTAATCAGAAATAAATTCATTTTTTCAGAAGAACTCTGGTTACCTTAAATGATATTCTAATTGGTAAAAACTGCAGGCAATATAACAAAAGTTCTAGACAGCACCAGGAGAGATATTTCAGGAGTCCATATACCAGGAAAGTGGGAACATCTATTCATGAGAAACTTTTTAAAAGTACAATTTTCGACTTCTGCTTCCCGGAAGGTAGGGTAGATGTACATTTCCCTGTTCTTCTCACTAAGTGAAAATAACTCCCTGGACAACTGCATACTATATATGAAGCAACCATAAGAAGACTCTGAAACATGCAGAGAAGAAAGCAGCAGGTTAGAAAACTTGGAACCCAAGGAACAACACAGTAGTAAGTTCCTTTGGTTTTCATTTTGCCTCAGATATGCCAGAACTGAAGAAGCTGATAACCTGGAAACACCAACTGAAGCAAACAAAAAAAAATTCCCACCATAAGCTTTCTTTCTCTTTATAAGACATCAGGAAAGGTGAGATTTAGTAAGGAAGAAGAATTTTAAACAACAATCACTCTACTCCAGCCAAATGTAACAGAAAAAACTGTGGTCCCATTATAGTTATGGTGAACGGTGTCAGATTCATGATCTCCAAAGAAAATTTAGCTTCAGGACCAGAGACCAGGCTTGACCACTCAGGACTCTTGTGTGGCAGAAGTTTTATTACAGTGAAAAAGGACAGAGAAAGCTTCTGACTTAGACATCAGAAGGGGGCAGAAAGTACGCCCTCACCAGTCTTAGCAAGGGAGCTATATACTTTTTCAATTGGTTATTACAGAAAATCAAAAGAATGTTTCAAAGTTGTAAAGGTCTTACTAGAGCCACTCCCACAATTTACATTTTAAGATGGCAGGATTAGAACTAATAGAAAGATCTTACCAGACCCACTCCCACAATATATATTTTAAGATAACAGGATTAGTCAGAAGGTTTTTAAGAAGGATAAGTATATCCTCAAGCAGGATACATAGTTGTTATATAATCCTTGAAAGTGAAAGTGAAAATCACTCAGTCCAACTCTTTGTGACCCCATGGACTATATAGTCAATGGAGTTCTCTAGGCCAGAATTCTGGAGTGGGTAGACTTTCCCTTCTTCAGGGTATCTTCCCAACACAGGATCGAACCCAAGTCTCCCACATTGCAGGCAGATTTTTTAGCAGCTGAGCCACAATAATCCTTAGTACAGAGTTTAAACTGAGTTGTTTTGTTGTTCAGCTCTGGGCTGAAAGAAAAAAAATGTTTTATGTGACTAAGACTAAGGAATGTAGAAAAAAAAGTTTGTCCTTTTCTTCTCCTTAAGAACCCCAGACCCCTATCTTTTCCTCGAAAGCCCCAGACCCTTTCTCCTCCTCAGGGACCCTTGACTTCTTATCAACCTACCTAAGAATTGACTCTCTCCCTGTTATGCCCCATAGAGATAAGGAAACTGGACTTTCATTCTTGGAAGGCTATAACAAGGCCCCACAATATCCCAATCAGGACTCTGTCAGAGAAGGCCAGAACTTTCATTTCTGCTGGTAAGTAATGACCTCCTACCCACACAGTGTCACTGGACACCCCCTGAGAAGGTTGTACTTCTACCTCCACTGAAAGTTATGGGGTGCCCTTCTCCTTCTCTGCCAGGTTATTGTCAGATGAGGCCTATGGAGAGTCAAGACTTTCACCATTGGCCAGTGGTTACAAAACCATCCCCACCACAGTGTCAATAAAGACCATGTGTGAAGCTAGAATTCCCTCCTCCACCCATCAGCAACAAGGAACCTGTCCCCTGGGTGTCAATGGAGGCCAAGTAGGGAACCTGGACTTCTGTCACCACCTAACAATAATAAGGCAGTGCCCTCACCTGTCCCTGTCAGAATAATATCAAAAAAAAGACAACTAGAATAGAAGATTCACAGTCTTACAACACAAAACTGACCAGGTTACAAAAAAAACACAAAACAAAACAAACAAACAAAAAACCCGGTCATTCCAAGATCAGGAAGATTTCAAACTGGATGTAAAAGGAAATAGCTTTCAACACCAAAATGACAGAAATGTTAGAATTATCTGACAAAATTTTTAAAGCAACCATGATCTAAAATGCTTTGTACCAACTACGAACACTCTTAAAACAAATGAGAAAAAAAAGCCTCAGAAAAGAAATAGAAAGTCTCATCAAGAAACAGAATATGTTAACAAAAACCAAGTGGAAATTTTGGAACTAAAAATTACAATAACTAAAATTAAAGGTTCAGTCACTAGGCTCAACAGAAAAATGGACGTGACAGGGAAATAACTGGTGAACTTAACGACTGAACAATAAAATTACTCAACTGAACAACAGAGGAAATAGACTAAAAAAATAAACAAAAGCCACAGGAACCTATGGGCATATAACACAATATCTAACATTCAATGTGATCAGAGTCTAGAAGAAGAGAGGAAAAAGGGCAAGACTGAAAAAGTACTCAAGGAATAGTGGCTAAAACTTCCCAAATTTTGAAAGAGACATAAAACTACATATTAAAGAGATTAAGCAAATCCTAAACAGAATAAATTTAAAGAGGGTCTTAGAAGAAGAGAGAGAGAAAGAGGCAGACAACTTATCTGAAGAAACAATAGCTGGAAACTTCCCTAACCTGGGAAAGGAAACATCTAGGTCCAGAAAGAAAGAGGAAATCCCAAACAAGATGAACCCAAAGAGGTCCACACCAAGATACATTACAATTTAAATGGCAAAAATTAAAGATAAAACAGAGAATCTTAAAAGCAGCAAGAGAAAAGCAACTAGTTACATTAAAAAGGAACTCCCACAAGACCATGATAAGATTTTTAAGTAAAAAACACTGCAGGCCAGAAGGAAATGGCACTATATATTCAAAGTCATGAAAAGAAAAACCTATAGCCAAGAATATTCCACCTGGCAAAGATATCATTCAGATTTGAAGGAAAGATAAAGAGTTTTACAGACAAGTAAAGCTAAAAGAATTCAGCACCACTAAAATGACTTTCTAAGAAATGTTAAAGGAACTTCTCAAGCAGAAATAAAACACCACAACTAGAAATATGAAGTTTATGAAAGAAAAGGTAAGGGAAATATATATCAACCACTTACAAAGCTAGCAGGAAGGTTAAAAGACAAAAGTAGTAAAATCATCTATAGTCACAGTAAGTAGTTAAGGGATACACAGAAGAAAAATATGTAAAATATGGTGCTAAAAATATTAAACATTGAAGGGAAGTAAAAATGCAGAGTTTTAGAAAGCATTAAATTTTAGAGATCATCAAATTAAATACAGGCATATTGCCTGCAATTCAGGAGACCTAGATTCAATCCCTAGGGCAGGAAGATCTCCCAGAGAAGAGAATGGCTACCCACTCCAGTATTCTTGCCTGGAGAATTCCATGGACAGAGGAGCCTAGCGGGCTACAGGTCATGGGTCACAAAGAGTTGACATGACTGAGCGACGAACACACATATATATGGGCTTCCCCAGTGGCTCAGCAGTAAAGAAACTGCCTGCAATGCAGGAGACATGGGTCAATCCCTGGGTCAGGAAGATCCCTGGAGGAGAAATGGCAGCCCACTCCAGTAATCTTGCCCAGAAATTTCATGGACTGAGGAGCCTGGTGGGCTACAGCCGTGGAGTTGTTTAGGAGGTGCACACGACTGAGCAACTAAACAACAATAATAATTACATATATATTATATATATGTAATATATATATATATATATATATTTCTTGGTATATATATATTTCTTGGTAACCACAAACCAAAAACCCATAAGAGATACACACAAAAAGAAAGAAATCCAAATATAATACTAAAGATAGTCATCAAATCACAGGAAAAGAAGAAAAGCTGGACCATCTATATGCAGAAGAATCAAACTGGACTACTTTTTCACACACATATAAAAATAAACTAAAAATGGACTAAAGGCTTAAATATAAGACCCCAAGCCATAAACTCCGAGAAGAAAACATAGGTAGTACACTCTTTCACATTGCTCTTAGTAATATCTTTCTAGACATGTCTCCTCAGGCAAGGGAATAAAGGCAAAATAAACAAATAATTTATCAAACCAAAATGTTTTTTCACAGTGAAGAAACTATCAACAAAATGAAAAGACAACATATCTGCATATGATATATCTGATAAGGTGTTACTTCCAAAATATACAAAGAACTCATAAAACTAAACATCAAAGACTAAAATAAACAACCAGATTAAAAAGTGGGCAAGGACCTGAAAAGACCATTTTTCCAAATAAGATATATAGAGACCAACAGACACATGAAAAAATTCTCAACATCACTAACTGTGAGAAAAATGCAGATTAAAACCAGAAGATAACACCTCACACCTGTCAGAATGGCTATTATCAAAAGTAAGAAACAGGCCTTCCCTGGTGGCTCAGTGGTAAAGAATCTGCCTGCCAATGCAGGAAACATGGGTTAAATCCCTGATCCAGGAAGATCCCACATGCTGGGAGCAACTAAGCCTGTGCACCACAACTACTGAGCCTGTGCTCTGGAGCTTGGGAGTCACAGCTACGAGCCCACGCGCTACAACTACTGAAGCCCTCGGCTCTAGAACCTGTGCTCTGCAGTAAGAGAAGCCACTGCAATGAAAAGCCCACCAAGCGCAAGTAGAGAGTACCCCTCGTTGCCATAACTAGAGAAAAAGCCCACGCAGCAACAAAAAATCCAGAACAGTCAATAAAATAAATTAACACACTTTTTAAATAGTTAAGAAATAACAAGTGTTGACAAGGATGTGGAAAGAAGGGACCCTCGTGTACTGTTGGCAGATTGGAAAACAATATGGCGGTTCCTCAAAAAATTAAAATAGATTTGCCATATGATCTAGCAATTTCACTTCTGGGTATTTACCAGATGAAAACAAAAAAACTAATTCAAAAGATATGTGTGTCCCTATGTCCATAAAATGGGTACGAAAATAGTATCTATTTCCTGGGGCCATTTTGAGGATAAGTGATAAACCATGGAGAGTGTACTATATTTGCTGATCAACATATACTTCCCATTAAGTCTGAGAAAAACAAACTTGTGCCTAATTACATCAGGGAAAACAGGCTTTTTAAACATTAAAACAGCACAAACTACTCATGTAATAAAACTGTACATGTAAGTCAGACTAGACATTTTCATAAATAAGAAAAGTCCTTTATAAACATTATTTTTAGCAAGCTGGATCACTTTCTACTCAAATGGTAAAAGACTGCTACTAGGCATATTTAAGCATTTCTTTGTTCAGTTCAGTTCAGTTGTTCAGTCGTTTCCAACTCTTTGCAACCCCATGGACTGCAGCATGTCAGGCCTCCCTGTCCATCACCAGCTCCCGGGTTTACTCAAACTCATGTCCATTGAGTTGGTGATGCCGTCCAACCATCTCATCCTTTGTCATCCCCTTCTCCTCCTGCCTTCTATCTTTCCCAGCATCAGGGTCTTTTCCAATGAGTCAGCTCTTGGCATCAGTGGCCAAAGTATTGGAATTCAGTTTCAGCATCAGTCCTTCCAATGAACACTCAGGACTGATCTCCTTTAGGATGGACTGGTTGGATCTCCTTGCAGTCCAAGGGACTCTCAAGAGTCTTCTCAACACCACAGTTCAAAAGCATCAATTCTTCGGTGCTCAGCTTTCTTTATAGTCCAACTCTTACATCCGTACATGACTACTGGAAAAACCATAGCCTTGACTAGACGGACCTTTGTTGGCAAAGTAATGTCTCTGCTTTTCAATATGCTCTCTAGTTTGGTCATAACTTTTCTTCCAGGGAGTAAGCATCTTTAATTTCATGGCTTCAGTCACCATCTGCACTGATTTTGGAGGCCCAAAAAATAAAGCCAGCCACTGTGTCCACTGTTTCCCCATCTATTTCCCATGAAGTGATGGGACTGGATGCCATGATCTTAGTTCTCTGAATGTTGAGCTTTAAGCCAATTTTTCCACTCTCCTTTTTCACTTTCATCAAGAGGCTCTTTAGTTTTCTTCACTTTCTGCCATAAGGGTGGTGTCATCTGCCTATTTGAGGTTACTGATATTTCTCTCAGCAATCTTAATTCCAGTTTGTGCTTCATCCAGTCCAGTGTTTCTCATGATGTACTCTGCATATAAGTTAAATAAGCAGGGAGACAATATACAGCCTTGATGTACTCTTTTTCCTATTTGGAACCAGTCTGTTGTTCCATGTCCAGTTCCAACTGCTGCTTCCTGACCTGCATACAAATTTCTCAAGAGGCAGGTCAGGTGGTCTGGTATTCCCATCTTTTTCAGAATTTTCCACAGTTTATTGTGATCCACACAGTCAAGCCTTTGGATAGTCAGTAAAGTAGAAATAGATGTTTTCTGGAACTCTCTTGCTTTTTCTATGATCCAGCAGATGTTGGCAATTTGATCTCTGATTCCTCTGCCTTTTCTCAAACCAGCTTGAACATCTGGAAGTTCACGGTTCATGTATTGCTGAAGCCTAGCTTGGAGAATTTTGAGCATTACTTTACTAGTGTGTGAAATGAGTGCAACTGTGTGGTAGTTTGAGCATTCTTTGGCATTGCCTTTGTTAGGGATTGGAATGAAACTGACCTTTTCCAGTCCTGTAGCCACTGCTGAGTTTTCCAAATTTGCTGGCATACTGAGTGTAGCACTTTCACAGCATCATCTTTTAGGATTTGAAATAGCTCAATTGGAATTCCACCGAAATCAGATTGATTATATTCTTTGCAGCCAAAGATGGAGAAGCTCTATACAGTCAGCAAAAACAAGACCAGGAGCTGACTGTGGCTCAGATCATGAACCGCTTATTGCCAGATTCAGACTTAAATTGAAGAAAGCAGGGAAAACCACTAGACCATTCAGGTATGACCTAAATCAAAGCCCTAATGATTATACAGTGGAAGTGACAAATAGATTTAAGGGAGTAGATCTGACAGAGTGCCTGATGAACTATGGACAGAGGTTCATGACATTGTACAGGAAACAGGGAGCAAGACCATCCCCAAGAAAAAGAAATGCAAAAAAGCAAAATGGCTGTCTGAGGAGGCCTTACAAATAGCTGTGAAAAGAAGAGAAGCCAAAAGCAAAGGAGAAAAGGAAAGATATAAGCATCTGAATGCAGAGTTCCAAAGAATAGCAAGGAGAGATAAGAAAGCCTTCCTCAGTGATCAGTGCAAGAAATAGAGGAAAACAATAGAATGGGAAAGACTAGAGATCTCTTCAAGAAAATTAGAGATACCAAGGGAACATTTCACGCAAAGATGGGCACAATAAAAGACAGAAATGGTACGGACCGAACAGAAGCAGAAGATATTAAGAAGAGGTGGCAAGAATACACAGAACTGTACAAAAAAGATCTTCACGACCCAGATAATCACAATGGTATGATCACTCACCTAGAGCCAGACATCCTGGAATGTGAAGTCAAGTGGGCCTTAGGAAGCATCACTATGAACAAAGCATTTCTTTGTCTGAGGTTTCAAATCTTGTTTTAAATGAAACAAAAACTTTGTTTCTCTTGAGGTTTTTAATTTATATACTTAATGAGTATCCTGTTAAAATCTTAGTGAAGGACTCTGCATTCAATACAGTTGACTACAGTAGAATTTTCCTAGTAGAAAATTTTCACTTGCTGGTACTCTTCTGAATTCTAATAAACCCACTTAGCTTTAAAGCCACTGGGAATATCCTTTTTCAAGTATATCATTTAAAACATCCAGATCTTGAGAACTGTGCCTGTGGAAGCCTTGCAGGCCCACTGTTCGTAATCCAGATGCCATCCCCCGGCAGCCATGGAGAGGAGCTGATGGGATGTCTGTCAAGGAAGCAATGGCTGATTCATTGATCTGAGCACCTCCAGCCACAGTACCTTTGGGATCTGGGGCAGCACTGGAACCCAGGCCGCGCTTTTTCCAGGCTGCCCCCAGTCAGTAACAGAATGACAGGGGATGTTAGGGCCTGGCCAGTTCTGCCAATGTGGACCTCCTCTATGGGATCTTGTGGTGCCAGAGTTCCCTGTTGGGCTGGCCAAGACTTTTAAGAAGCCACACCTATGTCTGAGGCTCTTCATACCCAGTTCTCCTTCTTCTCCCCACTCCCTTTTTAGGTATCAATCAGATCAGCATTATGACCTGAAGGCTCTCTTTGCCTACTCTTTGGCCCCTTCTGCTTATCTTTTATGGGGAGTATTCTGGATAACTATCATGCCCTTCAACTCCATATTGTCTTCCCAGAGGATCCAAACTGACTTGCAAACTTAAACTGTGTTTCTGAACAGAACAAACACTTGGGTATTCACATGGTTTCTGGAGGGAAAAAAAAAGCCCCCAGAGACTCCTAGAAATAATTAGGTATGGAACTTTGCAAACTGTAGGGATCCTAAAATAGCCAGTGGGGTTGAGATAACAACCAGAAACTCAAGGCCATTGGGAAGGGGGACTCTGTAACTCTGAAAAGCGCTCATATACAAGAATCATTCACTGCCTAGGTCTTTCCCTTCTAATCCCTTCCCCTATGGAAGCTAAAGGAACTAAATTTCAAATTGCCAGAGTTTATCAGAATATGAAAATTAATTAAGCAATCCAGTTGGAGGGGGTCCCATTTCTGTTTAATAGCTGATCAGTTTAACTGTTTAATAGTCATTTCAAAATCAGCAGTAGCCACCCCTCCTCTGACACACACTCACATTTTACTTGTCAAACTGAATGACAAGGGGATTGCAAATGAGGAGGAGATAAATACAGCATGCTGTAATTAGTGCATAAGTTAAATATTTGTATGATTGTGTTTTATTCTAAGAAGATGTCTAAGTGATATTCTGAATTAAATCCAAAAGCTGTTTCCACTCCTTACTAACTTAGCCTTTCTTCCTGGCAGAAACCCCTGAGTTCATGTGTATTCATTAAAATCCAGTCTAATTGCTCCCTAGTCAGCTATGAATCTTAAGAAGCTTAGCTGTTAAGTGCTTAAATTGTGTTTGCTCACAGAAAATAGAATTTCTCTAATGATTTGCTATGAAAGTCTCCATATTGTTATTTTAGTGATTTTATTCATAGTAAGTTTCAGAAATTGTGCTAAGAGCATTCCACATTAATACATACTCATTTAAAAAATTAAGCAGGATGAGCCATCTTTGGATCCTTCTTCATAGATCAGTTAACAGCATAGGCCATTGAAGGAATTCTTAAATTCACAGATGTGACAGAGTCCCACTCTAATGGACACATGTTGATCCAACAGTATTTCCTGGATCCAGAGCTTCTCTTCCCAAAGATGGTGGTGGGGTTGGCTGGGGGCAGTGGGGAGGGCAAATGAGAATCTTAGTCCTTTCACTTAAGCTCCTGGATCACATTAGGTCCACAGCACCCTCTGCTACCCCTGTCCTAAGCCCCACCACAGCCGCCTTGGCTATTCCCCCAGTGAGTTCATAAGATCTGTGAGGGCAGGGACACTGTTTGTCTTGCTCCTTTTATTATTACCCAACAGCACAGAATTTGGCATGATTTCTGACTGCCAAACTTCTCCAACCGCACCCTTGAGCCACTCACAACTCGAGCCATTTCTGACTGACCTGCCCTTTAACATAATAATACTAATTAAAATGTAATAATAGATAATGATAGTAAATAATGCTCTAAAACATAATAATAATACAATAATAGCAATTAACTTTGAGTCATTTTGTTCTATAGACCAAGCATCTTCTTCAATATTATAAAACCTATGAAATAAACAATGAATTTGTTTATTTTTCAGATGAGAAGACAATGACTCTGAAGAAGAAATGAGGAGATAGATAGGATCTAGAAGTGGCACTGGGAAACAAGAAGTGATACATACTCCCTAAAGCCTGGTCATCACAACACCAAGAAGCCACCACCCTCCATCCTCAAGTCCATGCAATCTGGTTCTTCTCAGTACTCCATGACAACTGCTCTTAGCTTCTCAGTGATCTGCTTCTGGCTAAATCTAAATGTCTCTTCTGCATTTTCCTGTTGACTGCGGAGCTATTTGCCACTTTCTAAGTATGGAGAAGGCAATGGCACCCCACTCCAGTACTCTTGCCTGGAAAATCCCATGGACAGAGGAGCCTGGTAGGCTGCAGTCCATGGAGTCAGGAGGAATCAGACATGACTGAATGACTTCACTTTCACTTTTCACTTTCATGCATTAGAGAAGGAAATGGCAACCCACTCCAGTGTTCTTGCCTGGAGAATCCCAGGGACGGGGGAGCCTGGTGGGCTGCCGTCTGTGCGGTCACACAGAGTCGGACACGACTGAAGCGACTTAGCAGCAGCAGCAGCAGCAAGTTCCCCATCCCTTGTCTTTCATCACCTGCCATCTCTCCTGTCATCTTCCTACCCTTTGAATCATTGTTTTTGCCTTCACTGGTTCCAAAACTTAACATTTGTCTCACTCTGTGGCTACCCCCTTTCCATTACCCAATAATAAAAAAACCTGGCATTTTTACAGAAAAGGGAACTAAAATTCAGATAGGCTAAGTATCAGCCCAAATGCCAGGGGAAAGTAGAATGGGTATTCAAATTTTAGTCTTATTCTTAATTACTGTACCTCCTGAAACCTTCTTCTCACCTAAATTCTGCTCCCTCACTCCCACCATTGATTTTCAACAAAAGGAGACACAACAAGTGGTAGATGAAGAGAGCTCTTAGATGCTCAATAGGTTGTTTATTTAATATGAACCCAGAATTAGCAATTGCCAGAGGAGACAAAGGCTGTGTTTCTTTGTATCTTCTTTCTGTTTCCATTCCTTCAATTCTGGGAACATCGTGGTTTGGAGAAACTGGAGCCCCATTTTCAATCTCTCATGAACCGAAAGGCCAGATTTATATAAAACACTCTGAATCTGAGGGAATGAACCTAGCATTGCAATCTCTGTTAAAACTCTAGGTGGAGGTGCCAAGACCTGACTGCCAAATTGTGCACTGTCTCCTTGGAGACCCCCAAGTGAATGACAGCACTGAGGAAGTAGCGTGGGCAATTGAGACGCACAATGAACCTACCGAGCATTACAGATGCTCTGACAATCTGTAACTGATGTGAAAGAGTAATGCACTCCTGGCTCCTATTGTTTCATGCTCTCCCCTGCAAGAGTCTTACCTCCTTCCTGGACTGGAAGCCCCCAAAGGGCCATGAGAGGCCTCTAGAAAGATCATGTGGCATTTGGGAGGAGCACAAAACAGCAGGGCAGAAGGCCAGGCTTCTGG
Source organism: Bos taurus (assembly GCF_002263795.3). NCBI lineage: Eukaryota > Metazoa > Chordata > Mammalia > Artiodactyla > Bovidae > Bos > Bos taurus. The sequence goes on along the minus strand of NC_037357.1, from coordinate 20,727,368 downwards.
TCTTACTTTCACTTTTCACTAGCTATGGGAGATGAGACCATGGGCAATATTTTAACCTCTTTGAGCCTTAATTTCTTCATTTTTCAGTAGGGAATCACAATTTGGTCCTACATGGTCATTACTATGTTATTAATACTTGCATCCCCCAACGGCACCAAACTTAATGATAGGCATGTATGCAATAAATCCATATTGGATTTGCCCCCAATCCAAATGAAAAATTCTTGTCCATCAGTAAAATTAACAATTGGGTTAAATCTTTGAAAAATATAAGTCATAAGAAATAGAGTGTTAAATTTAACTAATCAAGTCAGTTAGGCAAGCAAGAAACTTACATTTATTGAGTACATATATGTGTAAAACAGTGTAAAGCCATGCTAAACAAAGACCGAGTCCTTGTTTTCAAGAGGATGAGTGATAACCTGGAAAGCTAAAACATACATAATTTGAAACAATTTGAGAACAACAATCAATAGCGACAACAATCATAAATGCTATTTATTTGGGATTTACTCTGTGCTAGTACGGTGCTAAGTACCTCACATCTTGCACCCCTTTAGATCCTCACCACAACTCTCTGAGAGGTATATCTTTGCTAAGTTAGTAATTAGGATACTGAAAGTTTCTTAAGGGCCATAAACCTGAAAAGGTCACAACTAGAATGGGGACTCAAGTTCATCAACTGCACCCATGTCAAAAAGTGCTAAAATGAAACTGGGTAGAGGGTAGTGAGAGTTGATAGAAGTTAATCAGGGAAGTTTTCCTAAATGAAGTAAGCTTGAGCTCTGACAGAATGTGGTCCACTGGAGAAGAGAATGGCAAACCACTTCAGTATTCTTGCCTTGGGAGCCCCATGAACAGTATGAAGGCAAAAAGATAGGACACTGAAAGATGAACTCCCCAGGTCGGTAGGTGCCCAATATGCTACTGGAGATCAGTGGAGAAAATAACTCCAGAAAGAATGAAGGGATGGAGCCAAAGCAAAAACAACACCCAGTTGTGGATGTGACTGGTGATAGAAGCAAGGTCTGATGCTGTAAAGAGCAATACTGCATAGGAACCTGGAATGTTAGGTCCATGAATCAAGGCAAATTGGAAGTGGTCAAACAGGAGATGGCAAGAGTGAACATCGACATTTTAGGAATCAGCGAACTGAAATGGACTGGAATGGGTGAATTTAACTCAGATGACCATTATATCTACTACTATGGACAATAATCCCTTAGAAGAAATGGAGTAGCCATCATAGTCTACAAGAATCTGAAATGCAGTACTTTGATGCAGTCTCAAAAACAACAGAATGATCTCTGTTCATATCCAAGGCAAACCATTCAATGTCATGGTAATTCAAGTCTATGCCCCAACCAATAATGCTGAAGAAGCTGAAGTTGAATGGTTTTATGAAGACCTAACAAGACTTTTTAGAACTAACACCCCCCAAAAAGATGTCCTTTTCATTATAGGGGACTGGGCTGCAAAAGGAGGAAGTCAAGAAACACTTGAACTAAGACGTAAATTTGGCCTTGGAGTACAGAATGAAGCAGGGCAAAGGCTAATAGACTTTTGCCAAGAGAACGCACTGGTCATAGCAAACACCCTCTTCCAACAACACAAGAGAAGACTCTACACATGGAAATCACCAGATGGCCAACACCAAAATCAGATTGATTATATTCTTTGTAGCCAAAGATGGAGAAGCTCTATACAGTCAGCAAAAACAAGACCGGGAGCTGACTGTGGCTCAGATCATGAACTCCTTATTGCCAAATTCAGACTTAAATTGAAGAAAATAGGGAAAACCACTAGACCATTCAGGTATGACCTAAATCAAATCCCTTATGATTATACAGTGGAAGTGAGAAATAGATTTAAGGGCCTAGATCTGATAGACAGAGTGCCTGATGAACTATGGACGGAGGCTTGTGACATTGTACAGGAGACAAGGATCAAGACCATCCTCATGGAAAAGAAATGCGAAAAAGCAAACTGGCTGTCTGGGGAGGCCTTACAAATAGCTGTGAAAAGAAGGGAAGCGAAAAGCAAAGGAGAAAAGGAAAGATATAAGCATCTGAATGCAGAATTCCAAAGAACAGCAAGGAGAGATAAGAAAGCCTTCCTCAGTGATCAATGCAAAGAAATAGAGGAAAACAATAGAATGGGAAAGACTAGAGATCTCTTCAAGAAAATTAGAGATACCAAGGGAACATTTCATGCAAAGATAGGCATAATAAAAGACAGAAATGGTATGGACCTAACAGAAGCAGAAGACATTAAGAAGAGGTGGCAAGAATACACAGAAGAACTGTACAAAAAAGAGCTTCACAACCCAGATAATCGCAATGGTGTGATCACTGACCTAGAGCCAGACATCCTGGAATGTGAAGTCAAGTGGGCTTTAGAAAGCATCACAACGAACAAAGCTAGTGGAGATGATGGAATTCCAGTTGAGCTATTCCAAATCCTGAAAGATGATGCTGTGAAAGTGCTGCACTCAATATGCCAGCACATTTGGAAAACTCAGCAGTGGCCACAGGACTGGAAAAGGTCCGTTTTCATTCCAATCCCAAAGAAAGGCAATGCCAAAGAATACTCAAACTACCGCACAATTGCACTCATCTACACGTAGTAAATAATGCTCAAAATTCTCCAAGCCAGGTCTCAGCAATACGTGAACTGTGAACTTCCAGATGTTCAAGCTGGTTTTAGAAAAGGCAGAGGAACCAGAGACCAAATTGCCAACATCCATTGGATCATCGAAAAGCCAAGAAAGTTCCAGAAAAACATCTCTTTCTGCTTTATTGACTATGCCAAAGCCTTTGACTGTGTGGATCACAATAAACTGTGGAAAATTCTGAAAGAGATGGGAATGCCAGACCACCTGACCTGCCTCTTGAGAAATTTGTATCCAGGTCAGGAAGCAACAGTTAGAACTGGACATGGAACAACAGACTGGTTCCAAAGAGGAAAAGGAGTACATCAAGGCTGTATATTGTCACCCTGCTTATCTAACTTATATACAGAGTACATCATGAGAAATGCTGGGCTGGAAGAAAACACAAGCTGGAATCAAGATTGCTGGGAGAAACATCAATAACCTCAGATATGCAGATGACACCACCCTTATGGCAGAAAGTGAAGAGGAACTAAAAGGCCTCTTGATGAAGGTGAAAGAGGAGAGTGGAAAAGTTGGCTTAAAGCTCAACATTCAGAAAACGAAGATCATGGCATCCGGTCCCATCACTTCATGGGAAATAAATGGGGAAACAGTGGAAATAGTGTCAGACTTTATTTTGTGGGGCTCCAAAATCACTGCAGATGGTGACTGCAGCCATGAAATTAAAAGACGTTTACTCCTTGGAAGGAAAGTTATGACCAACCTAGATAGCATATTGAAAAGCAGAGACATCACTTTGCCAACAAAGGTCCATCTAGTCAAGGCTATGGTTTTTCCAGTGGTCATGTATGGATGTGAGAGTTGGACTGTGAAGAAAGCTGAGCGCCAAAGAATTGATGCTTTTGAACTGTGGTGTTGGAGTAGACTTTTGAGAGTCCCATGGACTGCAAGGAGATCCAACCAGTCCATTCTGAAGGAGATCAGCCCTGGGATTTCTTTGGAAGGAATGATGCTAAAGCTGGAACTCCAGTACTTTGGCCACCTCATGAGAAGAGTTGACTCATTGGAAAAGACTCTAGTGCTGGGAGGGATTGGGGCAGGAGGAGAAGGGGACGACAGAGGATGAGATGGCTGGATGGCATCACTGACTCAATGGACGTGAGTCTGAGTGAACTCCGGGAGTTGGTGATGGACAAGGAGGCCTGGCGTGCTGCAATTCACGGGGTCGCAAAGAGTCGAACACAACTGAGCAACTGAACTAAACTGAACTGAACTGACATCATGACAATATTGAATCTTCCTATCCATGGACATGGAATATCTCTCCATTTATTTAGCTCTTCCTTAATATCCTATATCAGAGTTTTGTAGTTTTCTTTATAGATAGATCTTGCACATGTACATCATAGGGATTTTGTACATTGGTGTGACTTATAGAAAGTCTTAGCCAGCTCAACAGGGACCTCTGGCACCATTTTTAGATTTATACCTAAAGTTTTCAATTTTTGAAGGTGCTTATGTAAATAGTAGTGTGCCTTTTATTTCAAATTCCACTTGTTATTTTCTAGCATATAGGAAAGAAATTGACTTTGTATATTAACTTTATCCTTTAATCTTGGTTTATTAGTTCCAGAAGGGGTTTTTTGCTCAATTCTTTCAGAATTTCTATATAGACAATCATGTCATCTACAGATAAAGACAGTTTTGATTTCATGCTTCTCAATTTATATACCTCTTATTTCCTTTTCTTGTCTTATTGAATTAGCTAGGACTTCCAGTAAGATGTTGAAAAGCAGTGATAAGAGGCAACATCCTTGCCTTGTTCTTTATCATTGCAGAAAAATAAGAGGCAACATCCTTGCCTTGTTCTTTATCATTGCAGAAAAGCTTTGAGTTTCTCACCACCAAGTATGATGTTAGCTGCAGGGTTTTTGCAGTTCTTTATTAAGTTGAGGAAATTCCCTTCTATTTCTGTCTTACTAAGAGTCATGAATGAGCACTGGATTTTGCCGAGTACTTTTTACACATCTATTGATATAATCATTTGATTTTTCTTCTTTGGTCTGTTACTTTGTGAATTACATTAATTGATTTCTGAATGTTGAACCAGCCTTAGATACCTGGGATAAATTCCAACTGGCTATGGTATATAATTCTTTTTTTATACTTTTTATTCAATTTGCTAATATTTTGCTGTGGATTTTTAAATGTATATTCTTAAGAATTACTGATTTGTAGTTTTTTTTTCTTGTAATGTCTTCTCTGATGTTAGTATTAATGGTAATACTAGTCTCACGAAATGAGTTTGCAAGCATTTCCTCTGCTTCTATCTTCTGAAAGAGATTGTAGAGAATTGGTATAATTTCTTCCTTAAATGTTAAATAGAATTCACCAGCAAACCCATCTGGGTTTAGTGCTTTTTGTTTAAAAGTTTATTAAGTATTGATTCAACTTCTTTAATAGAAATCAGTCTATTCATATTGCCTACTTCTTGTGTGACTACTGGCAGTTGAATTTCTTTCAAGGAGTTGATTGATTTCATCTAGGTTACCAAATTTGTGGGTATCTGTCATTGCTGTTTAGTCATGTCTGACTCTTTTGTGACCCCATGGATTGTAGCCCTCCAGGCTGCACTGTCCATGGGATTTCCCAGGCAAGAATACTGGAATGGGCCATTTCCTTCTCCAGGGGATCTTGCCGACACAGGTATCAAACTTGCATCTCCTACACTGGCCGGCAGATTCTTTACCACAGAGCCACCAAGGAAGCCCTTGTGGGCATCTAGTTGTTAACAATATTCTTTTATTATGCATTTAATGTCCATAAGATCTGTGGTAATGTCCCTTCTTTCATTCTTTATATTAGTAATTTGTGTCTTCTATTTTACTTAGCCTGCCTAATGTTTATCAATTTATTGCTCTTTCCAAAGAACTAACTGTTGTTTCCATTGATGTTCTCTACTGATTTCCTGTTTTCAATTTCATTGATTTCTGCTCTATTTTTTTTTGTTTTTATTTTATTTATTTTTTATTGGAAGATAACTCCTTTACAATATTGTGCTGATTTCCACCATAGCCACAGGTAGCTGCTCTAATTTTTATTATTTCTTTTCTTTTGCTTACATGGAATTTCATTTGCTTTTTTTTTTGTAGTTTCCTAAAATGGAAACTTAGATTATTGATTTTAAATCTTTCTTATTTTCTAATACATGCCTTCAATGCTATATATTTCCCTCTAACCACTGTTTTCACAGAACCCTTCAAATTTTGATAGGTTGTATTTTCCTTTTTGTTTAGTTCAAATGTTTTTTAATTTCTCTTGAGGTCTGTCTGTGTTACAGAAGTGTACTATTTAATCTCCAAGTATTTGGGAGATTTTCCAGCTCTCTGTTATTGATTTCTATTTTAATTCCATTGTGGTTATCTGAGAATAAACATTATATAATATCTATTCTTTTAAATTGGTTAAAGTATGTTTTATGGCCTAAACTGTATTGACAGTTAATTTTGGTGATGTTCTATGTGAGCTTGAGAAGAATATGTTATCTGTTCTTGCTGGGTAAAGTACTCAATAGACATCAATTATATCCAATTGACTGATGGTGCTGTTGAGTTCAATTATGTCCTCACTAATTTTCTGCCTGCTGAATCTGTCCATTCCTAATAGAGTTATGCTGAAGTTTCCAAGAGTGGATTCTCAGGACTTCCCTGGTGGTCCAGTGGTTAAGGATCCATGTTCCAACGCAGGACACATGAGTTTGATCCCTGGTCGAGGAACTAAGATGCCATAGGGCAACTAAGCTGGCACACTGCAACTATCGAGCCTGCATACCACAACAAAGAGCCCATGCACTGCAATGAAAGATCTCACATGCAGCAACCAAGATCTCATGCACCACAACTAAGACCTGATGCAGGCAAATAAAGAAATAAATGTTTTACTTCTTTAAAAAGAATACATTTGAATCAGTTCTAATGAGGTGGATGAAACTGGAGCCTATTATACAGAGTGAAGTAAGCCAGAAAGAAAAACACCAATACAGTACACTAACGCATATATATGGAATTTAGAAAGATGGTAATGATAACCCTCTATGCGAGAGAACAAAAGAGACAGAGATGTATAGAACAGTGTTTTGGACTCTGTGGAAGAGGGAGAGGGTGGGATAATTTGGGAGAATGGCATTGAAACATGTATAATATCATACAAGGAACGAATCGCCAGTCCAGGTTCGATACAGGATACAGGATGCTTGGGGCTGGTGCACTGGGATGAACCAGAGGAATGGTACGGGGAGGGAGGTGGGAGAGGGGTTCAGGATGGGGAACAGGTGTACACCCGTGGCAGATGCATGTTGATGTATGGAAAAACCAATACAATATTGTAAAGTAATTAGCCTCCAATTAAAATAAATAAATTTAAATTTAAAAAATAAAATAAAATTCCAAAAAAGAAAAAGAAATAAATGTTTAAAAAAATAAAATAAAATAGTGAAATTCATCTATTTCTGCTTGCAATTCTATCAGTTTTCATCCCATGTATTTTGGCACTCTGTTGTTAGGCATATATACAATAAAGAGCTGAATGAATCACGAGCTAGAATCAAGATTGCCAGGGGAGAAACAGCAACAACCTCAGATATGCAGACAACACCCTTATGGCAGAAAGTGAAAAGGAACTAAAGAGCCTCTTGATGAGAGTGAAAGAGGAGTGTGAAAAAGCTAGCTTAAAACTCAACATTCAAAAACCTAAGATCATGGCATCTGGTCCCATCACTTCATGGCAAATAGATGGGGAAAACGTGGAAGCAATGACAGATTTTATTTTCTTGGGCTCCAAAATTACTGCAAACAGTAACTGCAGCCATGAAATGAAAAGACACTTGCTCCTTGGAAGGAAAGCTATGACAAACCTTGACAGCATGTTAAGAAGTAACCATTAGTTTGTCTTCTACATTTATTACTCTACTTCTGTTTTGTAAATAAGTTCATTTATACTTTTTTTTTACGATTTCTTACATAAGCAAGATGAGAAGGTGGTGGCAGAGGATGAGATGGTTAGATAGCATCACCAACTCAATGGACATGAATTTGAGCAAACTCTGGGAGATAGTGAAGGACAGGGAAGCCTGGTGTGCTGCAGTCCATGGGGTCGCAGTCAGACATGACTTAGCAGCTGAACAACATATAAGTGATATCATATGATATTTGTCTTTCTGTTTCTGACTTACTTCACTGAGTATGACAATCTCTAGGACCATTCATGTTGCTTCAGATAGCATTGTTTTGTTCTTTTTTATGACTAATACTCCATTGTATATATGTACCACATCCTCTTTACCCATTCCTCTGTTGATGAGTTTGTTTTAGATTCCTCACATAAATGGCGTCATGTAATATTTGGCCTGTGTCTGGTTTATTCCTCTATGCATAATGTCCGCCAGATTTACATATGTTATCACAAATGGCAGAATTTCCTTTTTAAGGCTGACTAATATTCCATTGTATGTATATAGCACATTTTCTCTATCCATTCATCAGTTGATGCACATTTAGGTTGCTTCCGTGCCTCCACTACTGGGAATAATATTGCAGTGATCACGGCAGTGTAGATATCTCTTCAAAATCATAATTTCAGTTCCTTTGGATATATACCCAAAAGTGGAATTGCTGAACCTTTTGTAGTTTTATACCATGTCCCCTATATACAAATGAGTTCCATTCTGAGAGTGAGTTTGTTAAGTCCAATTTGTTCATAAGCCGTACAAAGTTAGCTTAGGTACCCAACTAACACAATCAGCAACATAGTACTGTACTGTAATAGGTTTATAGTACTTTTCACACAACTAATACATAAAAAAACAAACATAAACATAATAAGTAAAGAAAAGACGTTTAATCTTACAGTACAGCACCTTGAAAAGTATAGTAATACAGTACAACAGCTGGCATAGAGGGGTTGTCATCCAGTGAACAGGCAAGAAGAGTTATTGGCTGGAGGAGGGAGGGCAGATTGGAAAGGGTAGAGCTGAAAGAGCATCAGCAATAGGAGATGGAGTGTAAGCTGCAATTTCACTCATACCTGAGGATAATGGAATGCACATTTGCATCTTTGAAAGTTTGCAATTTGAAGGTTCACATGTAGGAGACTTAGTATAATTGAGCATTTTATTATTTTATTTTCCATCTTTTCTTAGTATATCAGTTATATTCCTTTTTTTTTTAACTTTTTTAGAGGTTTCCCTAGAGTATGCAATATACATTTATAACTAATCCACAGTGTAAGTACCATATACAAAATATTCCTAATTTCCTAATATTCCTTCTTTCCAAATTTATCATTGCTGTCGTTCATTTTGCTTATACATAAGCATACAGAATCAAATACATTGTTGTTATTTTTTTATTTTGAGCAAGCTATTTTCTGTTAGATCAATTGATAAGAAAAATAAAAGGTTTTATTTTACCTTCTTATATTCTTTCTGCAATGCTCTTTCTTTATATAGAGTTTCTGATCTATACAATTTTCCTTCTCTCTGAAAATGTTCTCTTAACATTTATTGCGAGGCACATCTACTGATGACAAATTTCCTCAATTTTTGTTTGTATGAGAAAGTATGTCTCCTTCACTTTTGAAGAATAACTTTGCAGAGTACAGAATTCTAGACTAGTGTTTTTCTTTCCTCAACATTTTAAATATTTCACTCCAATCTCTTCTTGCTTGCATGGTTTCTGAGAAGAAATCATTATAAGTCTTATGTTTACTTCTCTATAGGTAAGGAATTTTTAAACCATGGCTTCTTTCAAGATTTTTTTCTTTATATTCTCTGCAGTTTGAATATATGCATATGTGTGATTGTTATTTGGCATTTATCTCATTTGGTGTTCTTTGAGCTTCCTATATCTGTGATTTAGCATCTGACATTAATTTTGGGGAAAATCTCAGTCATAATTGTTTCAAATATTGCTTGTTATTTTCCCTTCCTTTTCTTTTTGATATTCCCAGTACATATATGTTATACCACTTGTAGTTGCCCTACAGTTCTTGGCTATTCCATTCTAGGTTTTTCCAGTCTTTGTTCTATTTTTCAGTTTTGGAAGTTTCTGTTCTCTCATCATCAAGTTCATAAATTATTTTCTCAGCTATATCTAATCTATTAATGAGCCCAGCAAAATTATTCTTCCTGTTATACTGTTTTTATCACTATCTTTTCTTTTTTTTAGAATTTCCAACTCTCCGCTTACATTATCTACCTGTTCTTCCCTATTATCTACTTTTTCCATTGAAGTCCTTACATATTAACCACAGTCTTCCAAGATTTCTGCCATATCTGACTTTGGTTGTGATGCTTGTTCAATCTCTTTGAGCTATGTTTTCAGCCTTATAGTATGCCTTGTGATTTTTTTGTTGTAAGGTGAACATAATGTACTGCTGTTATGGATTGAAAGTTTGTGTCCCCCTAAAATTTATGTTGAGCTTTAAGCCAACTTTTCCACTCTCCTCTTTCACTTTCATCAAGAGGCTCTTTAGTTCCTCTTCACTTTGTGCCATAAGGGTGGTGTCACCTGCATATCTGAGGTTATTGATATTTCTCCCACCAATCTTGATTCCAGCTTGTGCTTCCTCCAGCCCAGCGTTTCTCATGAGGTACTCTGCATATAAGTTAAATAAACAGGGTGACAATATACAGCCTTGACGTACTACTTTTCCTATTTGGAACCAGTCTGTTGTTCCATGTCCAGTTCTAACTGTTGCTTCCTGACCTGCATACAGGTTTCTCAAGAGGCAGGTCAGGTGTTCTGGCAATTCCATCTCCTTCAGAATTTTCCACAGTTTATTGTGATCCACATAGTCAAAGGCTTTGGCATAGTCAATAAAGCAGAAAGAGATGTTTTTCTGGAACTCTCTTGCTTTTTCAATGATCCAGCAGATGTTGGCAATTTGATCTCTGGTTCCTCTGCCTTTTCTAAAACCAGCTTGAATATCTGGAAGTTCACAGTTCACGGATTGCTGAAGCCTGGCTTGGAGAATTTTGAGCATTTCTTTACTAGCATGTGAGATGAGTGCAATTGTGTGGTAGTTTGAGCATTCTTTGGCATTGCCTTTCTTTGAGATTGGAATGAAAACTGACCTTTTCCAGTCCTGTGGCCACTTCTGAGTTTTCCAAATTTGCTGACATATTGAGTGTAGCACTTTCACAGCATCATCTTTTAAGATTTGAAATAGCTAAACTGGAATTCCATCACCTCTACTAGCTTTGTTTGTAGTGATGCTTCCTAAGGCCCACCTGACTTCACAGTCCGGGATGTCCGGCTTTAGGTGAGTTGGCTTAAAGCTCAACATTCAGAAAACTAAGATCATGGCATCTGGTCCCACAACTTCATGGCAAATAGATGGAGAAACAGTGGACACAGTGGCTGACTTTATTTTGGGGGGCTCCAAAATCACTGCGCACGGTGATTGCAGCCATGAAATTAAAGATGCTTGCTCCTTGGAAGGAAAGTTATGACCAACCTAGACAGCATATTAAAAAGCAGAGACAGGGGACGGTCCTAAGATGGCGGAGGAATAGGACTGGGAGACCACTTTCTCCCCCACAAATTCATCGAAATAACATTTGAACACTGAGCAGATTCCAAAAAACAACTTCTGAATGCTGACAGAGGACATCAGGCACCCAGAAAGGCAGCCCACTGTCTTTGAAAGGAGGTAGGACAAAATATAAAAGATAAAAGGAGAGACAAAAGAGGTAGGGACAGAGATCCATCCCGGGAAGGGAGTCTTAAAAAAGAGAGAAGTTTCCAACCAGGAAACACTCTCACCGGCGGGTCTGTGGCGAGGCTTGGAATCTCAGAGTGCAACATAACTGGGAGGAAAAATAAATAAATAAATAAAACACACAGATTACATGCCTAACGGCAACTCCCAGCAGAGAAGCAGCCCAGATTCTCTCATCCACCACTAGCAAGTGGGAGCTGGACAGGGAGGCACGGGCTGCACTGCTTAGGGTAAGGACTGGGCCTGAATGCCCCGAGGGCAATCTGAGGGAACTAACTTGAGATAGCAACCCAGACTGTGGGATAGCTATCCTGCAAAAATCCCTGACCTAAGACACTGCCAGGCCCACTCACAGAACAAAGGACTGAGCAGAGCTAACCAGTTGCAGACCGGCCCATCCCCCATCAGAGACAGGCAGACGAGGGCAGCCAGAGCCAGAAGGGGGCAATCACAGCCCTAGAGAGGCATCCTCTACCAAACTGCAAGCAGGCTTCTTTGCTAACCAAGACTTCTTGGGATTCTGGATGGTTGACATCCACCAGGGGGGTCGCAGCCAGAGATCAGCTCCCCAGAAGAGACACATGGTACACCTGAGAAGTCGCACCTGTTCTACACCCAGAAAACCGAGCAGCTGGGATGGGGGAGGTGATAAGATGCACTCTCCAACTGAGGGTGACTGTGCTCACCAAGCACCTGGTCACCTGAGCTGCTCGGACCTGGGAAGGGCACAAAACGCAGGCCCAACCGACTGTGCCTTTGTGGAGTACCCGAGAACCTGAACCTGAGTGGCTTAGACCTGGGAAGTGCATGCAACCCAGGGCCCACCTCAGACAGTTCCTGGCAGAGGAACCTAGAGCCTGAGAAGTGTAGACCATGAAAGTATACACACTGTGAGCAGGAGCAAACCCAGTGCAGCTGAAACACTGCAAACACTCCCCACATACGCCAGTGATATTTGTTTGCAGTGTTCCTCCCTCCCCAGAGCAGGACTGAACAAGTGAGCCTAAAAAAGTGACCACCACCGCCCTCTTGTGTCAGGGCAGAAATTAGACCCTGAAGAGACCAGCAAACAGAAGAAGCTAAAATAAGCAGAGGGAACCACTTTGGAAGTGACAGGTGCAATAGATTAAAACCCTGTAGTTAGCATCAACTATATAGGAAGGGGCCTAGATCTTGATAAGTATAAGCCAGATCAAGGAACTATTTGAAAATGAACTGACCCCACACTGTCCACAACAGCTCCAGAGAAAGTCCTAGATATATTTTTACTATTATCATTTTTTTAATTAAAAAAAATTTTTTTATTTTTAAGTCCTCTATTCCTCCTTTAATTTTCATTTTTATAACCTACTATTACCTTGCAAAAAAAAACCCTATTTTTAAATCAAACTTATATTTTATAAATTTTTTTACTTTGTTTTGTCTTTTTTAATATTGTATTTTGAGAATCCAACCTCTACACTAGATTTTTAATCTTTGCTTTTTGGTATTTGTTATCAATTTCATACTTTTAAGAACCCAGTCTTCAGTACCCATTTTTATTGGGAGTGAGATTACTGGCTTGATTTCTCTCTCCCCCTTTTGACTCCCATTTTTCTCCATCAGGTCACCTCTATCTCCTCCATCCCCCTTCTCTTCTCTACCCAACTCTGTGAATCTCTTTGTGTGCTCCGGGCTGTGGAGAACACTTAGAGAACTGATTACTGGCTGGATCTGTCTCTCTCCTTTTGATTCCCCCTTTTATCCTCCTGGCCACCTCTGTTTCCTTCCTCCCTCTTTTCTTCTCTGTGTAAATCTGTGAATATCTCTGAGGGAACCAGACTGTGGAGAGTACATAGGGAAATGATTACTGGCTAGCTTGCTCTCTCCCCCTTTGATTCCCCCTCTTCTCCTCCTGGTCACCTCTATCTCCCTCCTCCCTCTTCTCTTCTCCATGTAACACTGTGAACCTCTCCAGGTGTCCCTCACTGTGGAGAAACTTTTCATCATTAACCTAGAGGTTTTATCATCGGTGCATATATATGGAGAAGTCTTGAGGCTACTGTAAGAATAAGACTGAAAACCAGAGGCAGGAGGCTTAAGTCCAAAACCTGACAACACCAGAGTACTCCTGACTCCAGGGAACATTAATCGATAAGAGCTCATCAAAAGCCTCCATACCTACACTGAAACCAAGCACCACTCAAGGGCCAACAACTTCCAGAGCAAGACATACCACGCAAATTCTCCAGCAACATAGGAACATAGCCCTGAGCTTCAATATACAGGCTGCCCAAAGTCACACCAAATCCACTGACATCTCAAAACTTACTACTGGACACTTCATTGTACTCCAGAGAGAAGACACACAGCTCCACCCACCAGAACACGGACACAAGCTTCCCTAACTAGGAAACCTTGAGAAGCCACCCATCCAACCCCACCCACAGCAAGGAACCTCCACAATAAAGAGGAACCACAAACTGCCAGAATACGGAAAGGCCACCCCAAACACAGCAATATAAACAAGATGAAAAGGCAGAGAAATACTGAGCAGGTAAAGGAACAGGATAAATGCCCACCAAACCAAACAAAAGAGGAAGAGACAGGGAATCTACCTGATAAAGAATTCAGAATAATGCTAGTGAAAATGACCCAAAATCTTGAAAACAAAAGGGAGTTATAGATAAATAGCCTGGAGACAAAGATTGAGAAGATGCAAGAAATGTTTAACAAGGACATAGAAGAAATAAAAAAGAGTCAATATATAATGAATAATGCAATAAATGTGATCAAAAACACTATGGAGGGAACTAAGAGTAGAATGATTGAGGCAGAATATAGGATAAGTGAGCTGGAAGATAGAATGGTAGAAATAAATGAAGCAGAGAGCAAAAAAGAAAAAAGAATTAAAAGAAATGAGGACAACCTCAGAGACCTCTGGGACAATGTTAAACACCCCAACATTCGAATCACAGGAGTGCCAGAAAAAGAAGACAAAAAGAAAAACCATGAGAAAATACTTGAGAAGATAACAGTTGAAAACTTCCCTAAAATGGGGAAGGAAATAGTCACCCAAATCCAAGAAGCCCAGAGAGTCCCAAACAGGATAAATCCAAGGTGAAACACCCCAAGACACACATTAAGCAAATTAACGAAGATCAAACACAAAGAACAAATATCAAAAGCAACAAGGGAAAAGCAACAAATAACACTCAAGGGGATTCCCATAAGGATAACAGCTGATCTTTCAATAGAAACTCTTCAGGCCAGGAGGGAATGGCAGGACATACTTAAAGTGATGAAAGAGAAAAACCAATAGCCCAGATTACTGTTTACAGCAAGGATCTCATTCAAATATGAAGGAGAAATCAAAAGCTTTACAGACAAGCAAAAGCTGAGAGAACTCAGCACAACCAAAACAGCTCTCAAACAAATGCTAAAGAATATTCTCTAGACAGGAAACACAGAAAGAGTGTATAAACTCAAACCCCAAACAACAAAGTAAATGGCAATGAGATCACACTTATCAATAATTACCTTAAATGTAAATGGGTTGAATGCCCCGACCAAAAGACAAAGACTGGCTGAATGGACACAAAAACAAGATCTCTTTATATGTTGTCTACAAGAGACCCACCTCAAAACAAGGGACACATACAGACTGAAAATGAAGGGCTGGAAAAAATATTCCACACAAATAGAGACCAAAAGAAAGCAGGAATAGCAATACTCATATCAGATAAAATAGACTTTAAAATAAAGGTTGTGAAAAGAGACAAAGGACACTACATAATGTTGAAAGGATCAATTCAAGAAGAAGATATAACGATTATAAATATATATGCACCCAACATAGGAGCACTGCAATACGTAAGACAAATGCTAACAACCAAGAAAGGGGAAATTAACAATAACACAGTAATAGTGGGAGACTTTAATACCCTACTCACACCTATGGATAGATCAACTAAACAGAAAATTAGCAAGGAAACACAAACTTTAAATGATACAGTGGACCAGTTAGACCTCATTGATATCTATAAGACATTTCACCCCAAAACAATGAATCTCACCTTTTTCTCAAGTGCACACGGAACTTTCTCCAGGATAGATCACACCCTGGGCCATAAATCTAGCCTTGGTAAATTCAAAAAAATTGAAATCATTCCAAGCTTCTTTTCTGACCACAATGCAGTAAGATTAGATGTCCATTACAGGAGAAAAACTATTAAAATTGCAACATATGGAGGCTGAAAAACACGCTGCTGAATAACCAACAAATCACAGAAGAAATCAAAAACGAAATCAAAATATGCATAGAAACAAAGGAAAAAGAAAACACAACAACCCAAAACCTACAGGACACTGTAAAAACAGTGCTAAGGGGAAGGTTCATAGCAACACAGGCTTACCTCAAGAAACAAGAAAAAAGTCAAATAAATAACCTAAATCTACACCTAAAGCAACTAGAAAAGGAAGAAATGAAGAACCACAGGGTTAGTAGAAAGAAAGAAATCACAAAAATTAGGGCAGAAATAAATGCAAAAGAAACAAAAGAGACCATAACAAAAATCAATAAAGCCAAAAGCTGGTTCTTTGAGAAGATAAATAAAATTGACAAACCATTAGCCAGACTCATCAAGAAACAAAGGGAGAAGAATCACATCAACAAAATTAGAAATGAAAATGGAGAGATCACAACAGACAACACAGAAATGCAAAGGATCATAAGATACTACTATCAGCAACTATATGCCAATAAAATGGACAACTTGAAAGAAATGGAGAAATTCTTAGAAAAGTACAACTTTCCAAAACTGAACCAGGAAGAAATAGAAAATCTTAAAAGACCCATCACAAGCACGGAAATTGAAACTGTAATCAGAAATCTTCCAACAAACAAAAGCCCAGGACCAGATGGCTTCACAGCTGAATTCTACCAAAAATTTAGAGAAGAGCCAACACCTATCCTACCCTAACTCTTCCAGAAAATTGCAGAGGAAGGTAAACTTCCAAACTCATTCTATGAGGCCACCATCACCCTAATACCAAAACCAGACAAAGATGCCACAAAAAAAAAAAAAAAAAAAAAGAAAGAAAGAAAACTACAGGCCAATATCAGTGATGAACATAGATGCAAAAATCCTTAACAAAATTCTAGCAAACAGAATCCAACAACACATTAAAAAGAAGACCAAGTGGGTTTCATCCCAGGGATGCAAGGATTCTTCAATATCTGCAAATCAATCAATGTAATACACCACATTAACAAATTGAAAGATAAAAACCATATGATTATCTCAATAGATGCAGAGAAAGCCTTTGACAAAATTCAACATCCATTTATGATAAAACCCTCCAGAAAGCAGGAATAGAAGGAACATACCTCAACATAATAAAAGCTACATATGACAAACCCACAGCAACCATTATCCTCAATGGTGAAGCACTGAAAGCATTTCCCCGAAAGTCAGGAATAAGACAAGGGTGCCCACTCTCACCACTACTATTCAACATAGTTTTGGAAGTTTTGACCACAGCAATCAGAGCAGAAAAAGAAATAAAAGGAATCCAGATTGGAAAAGAAGAAGTAACATTCTCACTGTTTGCAGATGACATGATCCTCTACATAGAAACCCTAAAGACTCCACCAGAAAATTATTAGAGCTAATCAATGAATATAGTACAGTTGCAGGATATAAAATTAGCACACAGAAATCCTTTGCATTTCTATACACTAACAATGAGAAAACAGAAAGAGAAATTAAGGAAACAAGCCCATTCACCATTGCAACGAAAAGAAAAAAAAAATACTTAGGAATATATCTACCTAAAGAAACAAGACACCTATATATAGAAAACTATAAAACACTGATGAAAGAAATCAAAAATGACACAAATAGATGGAGAAATATACCATGTTCATGGAATGGAAGAATCAATAAAGTGACAATGAGTATA
Source organism: Bos taurus (assembly GCF_002263795.3). NCBI lineage: Eukaryota > Metazoa > Chordata > Mammalia > Artiodactyla > Bovidae > Bos > Bos taurus. Next base: position 20,710,033 of record NC_037357.1, on the reverse strand, counting down.
CTACCAAAAGCAATCTATAGATTCAGTGCAATCCCTATCAAGCTACCAATGGTATTTTTCACAGAACTAGAAAAAAATAATTTCAGAAATTGTATGGAAATACAAAAAGCCTCGAATAGCCAAAGCAATCTTGAGAAAGAAGAATGGAACTGGAGGAATCAACCTGCCTGACTTCAGGCTCTACTACAAAGCTACAGTCATCAAGACAGTATGGTACTGACACAAAGATAGAAATATAGATCAGTGGAACAAAATAGAAAGCCCAGAGATAAATCCACGCACCTATGGACACCTTATCTTCAACAAAGGAGGCAAGAATATACAATGGAGAAAAGACAATCTCTTTAACAAGTGGTGCTGGGAAAACTGGTCAGCCACTTGTAAAAGAATGAAACTAGAACACTTTCTAACACCATACACAAAAATAAACTCAAAATGGATTAAAGATCTAAATGTAAGACCAGAAACTATAAAACTCCTAGAGGAAAACACAGGCAAAACACTCTCCAACATAAATCAAAGCAGGATCCTCTATGACCCACTTCCCAGTGTACTAGAAATAAAAGCAAAAATAAACAAATGGGAACTAATTAAACTTAAAAGCTTTTGTGCAACTAAGGAAACTATAAGCAAGGTTAAAAGACAGCCTTCAGAATGGGAGAAAATAATAGCAAATGAAGCAACTGACAAAGAATTAATCTCAAAAATATACAAGCAACTTCTGTAGCTCAATTCCAGAAAAATAAACGACCCAATCAAAAAATGAGCCAGAGAACTAAACAGACATTTCTCCAAAGAAGACATACAGATGACTAACAAATACATGAAAAGATGTTAAACATCACTCATTATCAGAGAAATGCAAATCAAAACCACAATGAGGTACCATTTCACGCCAGTCAGAATGGCTGCGATCCAAAAGTCAACAAGCAATAAATGCTAGAGAGGGTGTAGAAGAAAGAGAACCCTCTTACACTGTTGGTGGGAATGCAAACTAGTTCAGCCACTATGAAGAACAGTGTGGAGATTCCTTAATAAACTGGAAATAGAACGACCATATGACCCAGCAATCCCACTGCTGGGCATACACACCAAGGAAACCAGAATTGAAAGAGACACGTGTACCCCAATGTTCATCACAGCACTGTTTATAATAGCCAGGACATGGAAGCAACCTAGAGATTCATCAGTAGATGAATGGATAAGAAAGCTGTGGTATATATACACAATGGAATATTACTCAGCCATTAAAAAGAATACATTTGAATCAGTTCTAATGAGGTGGATGAAACTGGAGCCTATTAACAGAGTGAAGTAAGCCAGAAAGAAAAACATCAATACAGTATATTAACACATATATATGGAATTTAGAAAGATGGTAACGATGACCCTATATGCGAGACAGCAAAATAGACAGAGATGTACAGAACAGTCTTTTGGACTCTGTGGGAGAGGGCGAGGGTGGGATGATTTGGGAGAATGGCATTGAAATATGTATATTATCATATGTGAAACCAAACACCAGTCTAGGTTCAATGCATGAGATAGGGTGCTCTGGGCTGGTGCACTGGGATGTCCCAGAGGGATGAGATAGGGTGGGAGGTAGGAGGGGGGTTCAGGATGGGGAACACATGTATGCCCATGGCAGATTCATGTCAATGTATGGCAAAACCACTACAATATTGTAAAGTAATTAGCCTCCAATTAAAATAAATAGATTTATATTTTTAAAAAAGCAGAGACATTACTTTGCCAACAAAGGTCCATCTAGTCAAGTCTACAGTTTTTCCAGTGGTCATGTATGGATATGAGAGTTGGACTATAAAGAAAGCTGAGTGAAGAATAATTAATGCTTTTGAACTGTGGTGTTGGAGAAGACTCTTGAGAGTCCCTTGGACTGCAAGGAGATCCAACCAGTCCATTCTGAAGGAGATCAGTCCTGGGTGTTCATTGGAAAGACTGATGTTGAAGCTGAAGCTCCAGTACTTTGGCCACCTGATGAGAAGAGCTGACTCATTGGAAAAGACCCTGATGCTGGGAGAGATTGAGGGCTGGAGGAGAAGGGGATGACAGAGGATGAGACGGTTGGATGGCATCACTGATACAATGGACATGGGTTTGGGTGGACTCCCAGAGTTGTTGATGGACAGGGAGGCCTGGCCTGCTGCGGTTCGTGTGGTCGCAAAGAGTCAGACATGACTGAGCGACTGAACTCAACTGAACTGAAAATTTATATTGAAGCCCTTCCCTATGTGATGGTACTTAGACATGGAGCCTTGGGAAGATAATTAAGTTTAGATGAAGTCATGAGTGTGAGGCCTCCATGATGAGATGAGTGTCCTTATAAGAAGAAGAATATACCAGAGTTTTCTCTCTGCCGTGTGAGGACCCAAGAAGGTACCAACTTGCAAGTCAGGAAGAGGATCTTTCAGATCAGATCAGATCAGATCAGTCGCTCAGTCGTGTCCGACTCTTTGCAACCCCATGAATCGCAGCACGCCAGGCCTCCCTGTCCATCTCCAACTCCTGGAGTTCACTGAGATTCACGTCCATCGAGTCAGTGATGCCATCCAGCCATCTCATCCTCTGTCGTCCCCTTCTCCTCTTGCTCCCAATCCCTCCCAGCATCAGAGTCTTTTCCAATGAGTCAACTCTTCACATGAGGTGGACAAAGCACTGGAGTTTCAGCTTTAGCATCATTCGTTCCAAAGAAATCCCAGGGCTGATCTCCTTCAGAATGGACTGGTTGGATCTCCCTGCAGTCCAAGGGACTCTCAAGAGTCTTCTCCAACACCACAGTTCAAAAGCATCAATTCTTCGGTGCTCAGCCTTCTTCACAGTCCAAGTCTCACATCCATACATGACCACAGGAAAAACCATAGCCTTGACTAGACCAGGCACCAAATCTGCTGGTACCTTGATTTTTTTACTTCCTAGCCTCTATAGCTGTGATAAATACATGTCTATTGTTTAAGTTACCCATTACATCATATTTTGTTATAGCAGCCTGAACTAAGACAACTGGGTTAAAGGAACTGTGGTAAATAGGCATTTAGTAATGTCATGACGTGGAGAAGGCAATGGCACCCCACTCCAGTACTCTTGCCTGGAAAATCCCATGGACGGAGGAGCCTGGTAGGCTGCAGACCATGGGGTCGAGAAGAGTCAGACACGACTGAGCGACTTCACTTTCACTTTTCCCTTTCATGCATTGGAGAAGGAAATGGCAACCCACTCCAGTGTTCTTGCCTGGAGAATCCCAGGGACGGGGGAGCCTGGTGGGCCGCCGTCTATTGGGTCGCACAGAGTCGGACAAGACTGAAGCAACTTAGCAGCAGCAGCAGCAATGTCATGATGAGGTGTAGGGGAAGAGGAAGCATTCTATAGCCCTATGATTAGGTCATAATCTTTTGGTGATCCTGTACCCTTGGATGGTAAATTTCACAGGATGGGTAGTGGGGGTTGGAGTTGGGTGCTTCCCTTCCCTCAAGTAGGCTTTTATAAACTCTAGCATGTGAGGTTCTAATAAAATAGTTTCTGGTAAAATAGCTTCTCCTGAGAGCATACCTTGTTAAGAAGAACATAATGGTTCCAACATAATTTCTTTTCTCCTCTGCCTGCTAGAAACACAAAAGAATCTTCTCTGATATTTACTGTGATGGCCTGGTCAAGCTCCTAGAAGCAAAACTCACAGAAGTTTGGTGGCCCCCATATGACTGGGTCCCTCTGGGGTCTTTAACTCCTAGAGCTGTCCACACTGATCCTCCAGCTCAGTTTACTGTAACTGAAATTCATTGATCCCAGCTCACACTCTCCTACTGCAACACTGGATCCCAAGGAGGTTTCTCCTCATAGATTTCTAATTCATCAAGTAGTGATTCTCTGTATATGTCTGTCTGTCTATCCAATTTCAGGGGGAGCAATTTGCCCTGTGACCTCACTTCTCTGACAGATCTAGGAAGAGTTGTTGGTTTTTCCATTTGCTCAGCTTTCTATTTGTTAAGACAGCATGGCAACTTCTAAGTCAGTTATTTGTTTTTCCTACCTAAGTATACATATCTTCTTTAGCCACTCAGTCCCTACTTCCTACAGTAAAGTTATAAACAGATTTGTTTGTTTTTTAAAGGAAAGTGACATAACAATAAAGATGAAAATCATACTCAATTCTTTAGATGATTTTTTTTTCATAAACATATTTTCCTGTTACGGTAAATTTATATTAAGTAAATAATGATGGCATTAACTGGTATTCTTGATGTGCTTTTGATCATCTTTTTCCAAAAGCTACTGCCAAGAGAACTTCCTAAGAAATACCACTTAACCACTAAATGACCATTTCTTATATAATGGCCATTTCTTATATATAATGATAGCTTAGTTAGATATTGCTCTTCATTCCATTTTCTTCTCTATTCTATTGCCATTAACAATAATGAGATTTCCACACTTTCTCTTAAAATATAATAGATTCATTGAGCAATTGTTTCCCTGCCAAATATTATTGTAGAAAATGAAACATGTCTTCAGAATGATGTTTAATAGCTCGAGCCTTACCCAAAGCCCTCAAGCTTAGGATCCATATCTAATTTGAACCTTATTTATGGCCCTTATCATACTGTACTATAATTGATTGTTTACTTGTCTGTCTCCAGACTGGATTTGCAGATCCTCAAGGGCAAAGGCCATATTCATTCATCTTCCATGTCAAGCACCATGCCTTGGCACATAGCTGGCACTCAGGAAATACTTGTTGAACTGGGATGTACTTCCTCTTACCCTTGGTTCACTTTTTGCCATATATTCATTCACTCACTCACTAAGTGAGCACATATTCAGCGTAAAAATGCTCCCTTCCATAAACATGGAAGGGGACTTTTCAAGTACAACCTTTTCTGTATAACCCTTTCAAAGACAGGTTTTCACTGCACATCATTCATTCAATAACAAAAAAGTTTATTGAGTACTTCATTTGTGCCTGGGCTTTCCTGGTAGCTCAGCTAGTAAAGAATTCACCTGAAATGCAAGAGACCCCAGTTTGATTCCTGGGTTGGGAAGATCCCCTGGGGAAGGGATAGGCTACTCACTCCAGTATTCTTGGGCTTCCCTGGTGGGTCAAATGGTAAAGAATCCATCTACAATGCAGGAGACCTGGATTTGACCCCTGGGTTGGGAAGATACCCTGGAGAAGGGAATGGCTACCCACTCCAGTATTCTGGCCTGAAGAATTGCATGGACAGACGAGCCTGACAAGCTACAGTCCACAGGGTCACAAAGAGTCGGACACAACTGAGCAACTTTCACTTTCACATATGTGCCTGGAATGATGCTAGGCACTGAGGCAACAATAATATATAAGACCGATGAGGTCTTCACTCTTATACTGAAAGAGACAGATATTAAACAGTTATTTAATCACACTAGCATGTGTCTCAACAGAGCACAATCATACCGTTTCTAAATTGCCTTTCCTCATCTGTCTACCCCTTTGGAGTCATGCCCTTAAGGACAAGAACTCTGTCTACCTGCTTTACTGACTCTCACCCTTCAAGCACCTACCACAGTGCCTGACATATGCTGCTGCTGCTAAGTCGCTTCAGTCGTGTCCAACTCTGTGCAACCCCATAGACAGCAGCCCACCAGGCTCCTCCATCCATGGGATTTTCCAGGCAAGAGTACTGGAGTGGGGTGCCATTGCCTTCTCTGGCCTGACATATGGGACAAGACCAAAAAACATTGGACAAATAAATAAAAAAATTAAAGAGTGAATGGCCAAATGAATAAATATTGTCAATATTACTATGTGGTAAAATTAACTAGGCAGTCTTCATACCTCCTACTGAGCAGGTCCTCTTGGATTTACAAACAACAGATACAACTTACAGAATCATAGCCTGTGTGATTATGGCCTATGGAATTTAAGTACTCCCTATTTCTATCAAATTATTATTCTTCCCAGAGGAAGGAGAATCATTGATGAGAAGTTAAAGAGGACAAGGAGAGACTCAATAATAATATATAGCAGTTATTGATAATGAACCACAGTCTGTACTAAAAGGTTTATGTAGAATATCTCGTTAAGTACTTATAGCATCTCTTTGACATGGTATAATTATCACCACTGATAGAGAAAAGAGAACCCTTCTACAATGTTGGTTGGAATGTAAATTTGTACAACCATTATAGAGAACAATATGGAGGTTCCTCAAAAAACTAAAAACAGAACTACTGTAGGAGCAATCCCACTCTTGAGCATATGTCCAGAGAAAAGCACAATTCAAAAAGATATATGTACCCCAATGTTCATTGCAGCACTATTTGCAATAGCTAAGACATTTAGGAAGCAACCTAAATGCTCATTGACAGAGTAATGGATAAAGGTGTGGTACATACATACAATGGAATATTGCTCAGCCATAAATAAGAATAAAATAATGCTATTTGCAGTGACATGGGTGGGCCTAAAGATTCTCATACTAAGTCAAGTAAGTCATACAGATACAGCCAAATATCACACAATATCACTTATATGTAGAATCAAAAAAAAAAAAGATACAAATGAACTTATTTACAAAACAGAAACAGACTCACAGAGTTCAAAAAAACTTATGGTTACCAAAGGGGAAAGGTGGGAGGGATAAATTAGTAGTTTTGAATTAACATATACATACTACTGTATATGAAATAGATAATCAACAAGTACTTACTGTATAGCACAGAGAAAACTATTCAATACTCTATAATAACCTATATGGGAAAAGAATCTGAAAACGAATGGATATATGTGTGTGTGTGTGTATATATATATAACTGAATCATTTGGCTGTACTCCTGAAACTAATATAACATTGTACATCAACTATACACTAATATAAAATAGAAATTAAATTTAGAAAACAATAATTATCACCATTGTTTTTTAAACATGAAGAAACTGAGGATCAGGGAATTTAAGTGATTTTTCCATGGTCACAGTTAGTAAATAGTATAAGTGGAAATGCAACTCAGGTCTGTGTGTCTCAAAAATAGAGCACTAAAATGCCTTGATAGATGCCTAATATAATTGACCAAGGGTTCTCAGTGTGAGAAAAGGAAATCAAAATCTGCAGAGGGTCATATATAATGTGAAAAAGTATATATTCACTTGGTTAAAGATACTAGATTGACAACACATATTTATCTCCTTTCCTTCCTAAGAACTTCTAAAATGACACCAAAGGAATTTTTTTAAGGTATAAATCTATAAAGACCGAAAAGATTAAGAGAGAAATCATCAGAAGCCATCACCCAGAAGCCATGGGTGAGATTTCAACAATTCTTGGAAGTAGAGACTTCAGAGGAGGATATTGGATAAGCCAGCTGATCTGCTCTGTGAAATCCCCAAGAGACACCAATAAGGTAGGAGTGTAATTCAGAAATGAATACTGGAGAATGGCTGAGTATCTGTGTGTGAACTGAACATCCTCTGATGTCCCTACCCTTATTCCAAGCAGTAAGGCAAGAAACTATAGGTTCTATCTCTGGAAACTCAAATGAATAAGGTCATGACTTAAAAGACACCAAACTATGCTGGAGAGCAGTGGTTAGATGTCTTAAAATTTTGCTTCTAAAATCATGAGACCATTCTCACTCCCACCTCCAGATTCCTCCCTGCTAGGTTCAAAAAATGACAACAGCCAGGCTTCTGTCAAGACATGGAAGTATTATTTTTGGAGACACTGGCCTATCTGAGCAAACTATCTCCACATACTTACAGCTGAGATGTGAGGATCTTAGTAGAAAAGTCTGGCTTCTCACCCAACTACCAGCTGTAGGCTACCAGTCAACAAGCTTTATCTGCACACAGACTTCCTATAAGTGTTTTTGTACCTCACCCTAAATATATATAACATGTACCAATCATCATCTGACATATAATCATCATCCCACTTAGAATATAAACTCCATGAAAGCAAGGGTTTTGTTTCTTTTTTTGTTTATTTAAAACAATTTACTCAATATAGTTGAATGAATGAATAAATTTTAGGAAGGTCTCCAACAATAAATGAGCAAACAAATAAAGCATAAATAAGGGAATCCAGAACTATAACAGAGAAAATGGGGGGGGCACAGGAAAAAAAATTTGCGTTTTAGAATCTCCATATTGACATCAGTAGGAATGATAGAGTATGGACATCTAAAAATTCTCTCCTCCATAAAATCAACAAGAACATGGCGCGGGAAGAGGGGGGGGGATTGTTAGAATCAACATTTTAAGAACTCTGCATATTAATGAAAAGATTGCAGCAACTGTATTTTTTAAGAAAATGGCTGGTTTTCTGTGTAAGAGTGAGCTTTGAGGCATTTTTAACTGACTTTATCCCCACATGGCTCTCCCTAGCTCAAGAGTAGCCTTGAAACCTAACATCCTGCAATTACAGTGAATAGCAGCAGCCTGGCAGCCACTGGAGGAAAAATGGGGTTCAATAAACTATAAAACCCAGAGAAGAGAACTGTCATTATTTGGCCTATCTGGTGATTTCCTGGAAGATTCCACTCACAAGTTTCACTGTTATTTAACCAGACTGCTGTTGCTGCTAAGTCGCTTCAGTCATGTCCAACTCTGTGCGACCCCATAGATGGCAGCCCACCAGGCTCCCCCATCCCTGGGATTCTCCAAGCAAGAACACTAGAGTGGGTTGCCATTTCCTTCTCCGATGCATGAAAGTGAAAAGTGAAAGTAAAGTTGCTCAGTCGTGTCCGACTCTTCACTCCCCATGGACTGCAGCCCACCAGGCTCCTCCGTCCATGGGATTTTCCAGGCAAGAGTACTGGAGCGGGGTGCCATTGTCTTCTCCAATTAGGAGCTTGTTAAATACCTAAAATCTTTTCCCCAGAGAAAATTATAGAAAATAATAAGAAGTGGTTGAAAAACTTCAAGACTGCCTTTAGGAGTAGTTAACAGTTCAAAAATAGGCTAACAAGCAAGTTTGAAAGGAAAACCTGGAGAATGAGATATCCAGGGGCTTTGACAAGTTCTGACATAGTCCACGGAATCTAGAAAGCCATGTGCATGTGTAATGAGAAATCAGCTCTTATTGAGAATCCCTTGTATGTCCCACACTCTTTTCAAGATTCTCTGTTTGTCTTTCAACAGTTTAATTATGATATGTCTAGGTGTCGCTGTCTTTGAGTTTTCCTACTTAGAATTTGTTGAATATTATGTAGATTATTTAGATGACCCAGGAAAAATGTATAAACTCCTAGAAAGACATTAACTAGCAAAGATGAGTCAAGAAGAAATAGGAACTCTAAATAAACCTCTAAGAAGTAAAGCAATTAAGTCAGCAATCAAAAAATTTCCCACAAAGAAAAGCCCAGGTCCCTATGGCTTCACCAGCAAATCTTAAAGAAGAATTAACACCAAAAACTTGCACATTCATCTAAAAACAGAAGAGGAGATACTACCCAACTCATTCTATGAGGCCAGTATTACCCTGATACTAAAACAAGACAGACTTAAAAAGAAAACTATAAACCAAAAAAAAAAAGAAAAGAAAACTATAAACCAAGCTCTTATGAATTGAGATGTAAAATTTCATCACAAAATACTAGCAGACTTACACAAAATGCTGCTGCTAAGTCACTTCAGTCGTGTCTGACCCTGTGCGACCCCATAGACAGCAGCCCACCAGGCTCCCCCGTCCCTGGGATTCTCCAGGCAAGAACACACAATAACCATAAATAAATCCAGCAACATATACAAAAGATTGTAAACCATGACTGACTGAGATTTAACCCAACAATGCAAGGTTGGTTCAACATCAGAAAATTAATTGATGTAATATACAATATTAATAGAATAAAAGATAAAAAACCACAGGATCATTTCAGTAGGTGTGTAACAGTCATTTGATACAACCAAAACCCTTCCATGATAAAAATAAAATAAACAAACTAGAAAAAGAAATTAATTTCTTCAGTCTAGTAAAGGGCATCCTATGAAAAATCCACAGCTAACATCATACATAATGGTGAAAGACAGAAAACTCTCCTTCCCAGATATCAAAGGCAAAACAGGAATGTTCACTCTTGCCATGCCTATTCAATATTGTACTGGAAGTTCTAGTCAGGGCACTTAAGAAACAAAAAGAAATAAAAGGCTTCCAGATTAAAAACAAGTAAATCTATCTCTAACTACAAATGACATAATTTTGAGTACATGAAATTCAAAGGAATACACACCAAAGAAACTGTTAGCACTAATAAATATGTTCACCAAGACTGCAATATAAAAAAACAAATACAATAATTGATTGTATTTCTATACACTAGTGATAAACAATTCAAATGAAATTAGGAAAATAATTCCAACAACAATAGCATCAAAAAGAATAAAGTATATAGGAATAAATTTAACAAATGAAATACCCACACTGTCTTGAAGAGATTGTTGGTAGGAATATGATCATTAAAACACACTACTATATAAAAAATAGATAACTAATAACAACCTACCGTATAGCATAGGGAACTCTACTCCATACTCTGTAATGGCTTATATGCAAAAAGAGTCTTAAAAAAAACAGTGGATATATGTATAATTGATTGTTTGCTCTACACCTGAAAATAATAAAACACTGTAAATCAACAAAATAATAAATCCAATAAAAAATCCAATCCAATAAAAAAATTTTTTTAAAGAAAGGAATTTTTAAAGTGATTGGGAGGAAATTTCAGATGAAAATAAGGAATATGTTATTGGAAACTGTAGGAAAGGTGATCCTCATTATAAAGTAGTAAGGAAGTCGTGTTCCAGTGTTCTGTGGAACGTTAAAAGTGATAAACATGGATATTTAACCAAGGAGATTTCTATGCAAAGTGTTGAAGGTGCAGTCTCATTTCTCCTTACTGTTTTTAGTCAAATAAGAGGGGAGAGACAAATTGAAGTAATTGTTAAGCAAAAAGGAACTAGAACTTGAAGATTTGGAAATGTCTCGGCCTGTTCTTATTATGAAAAATGAGAAAGCATGTTCTGGAGAGAATACCAAGAGAATGGCTGGAAAATCATTTGATAAAAAGATTATGGGTGCTATTCATAGATTTAATCAGCCATCTCAGCAGAAGCTAGGAATAGCAATGAGATTATATTAACAGAAATATTGCCGGCTTGGTCTAAAGAGGACAGAGGTCAAAATGAAGGAAGGCTCTTAGACTCCTGGGATTCTATAAGATGAAACAATAGAGCTGTCCAGCATCAACATGTGCTGTCTTTCAAGAAGAGGGAAGAATGACCCTGAAAGTGTTTCAGAAGTCAGTAGGGTTGCCACTCCCATCACAGACCGAGGGGACAAGGCTGTCTCCTCCTCAGTTTCAGCAGTCCATGCTGCTGCTGCACAGTGTCACAGGGACAGGGCCCCCATTCATAGCTACATAGGTGATGCTGCTATTGCAGTGGGCCCAGAGGGCAGAGCATTGAGCCAAAAAGGATTATACTTGAGCTTTAAGATCTAATAGAATTTGCCTGTACTTGTGACTGCATTTGGACACAGGGCTTTTAAAGAGGTAAAGTTAAGTCAAGTCATAAGGGTGAGTCCTAATCCAATATTCCTGGTGTCCTTATAACAAGAGAAAGAGAGACCAGAGACACACATTCCCAGAGGAAATTCCCAGAGGAAAGGCCATGTGAGGACACATTGGGAAGATGGCCATCTGCAAGCCAAGGAAAGAGGCTTCAAGAGAAATCAACCCTATGGGCACCTTGACCTTGAACCTCCAGCTTCCAGAACTGTGAGAAACTAAATGACTATTGTTTAAACCACTAGTCTATGGTATTTTGTTATGGCAGCCCCAGAAAATGAATATAGCCACTGCTGCTGCTGCTGCTAAGTCGCTTCAGTCCTGTCTGACTCTTTGTGACCCTGTGGACTGTAGCCCACCAGGCTCCTCTGTTCCTGGGATTCTCCAGGCAAGAATACTGGAGTGGGTTGCCATGCCCTCCTCCAGGGAAACTTCCCGACCTGGGTATCAAACCCGCTTCTCCTGCATTGGCAGGCAGGTCCTTTACCACTAACACCACCTGAGAAGCCCAATATAGCCACTACAATCAAGTTTCTACAGTTTGTCACCAAAAATATTCCTAACTGCTACAATGTATCACAGGCAAAGGACTATATATCTATATGTGTGTGTAAAACCAAATAAAGAAGAATGACTCTATAGATAAAAAGAAAATTAATATGAAGAAATAAATGTGTTCTTAAACACATGAAAAAAAATACTCAATCTCACTCATAATAAAAGAAATATACCTTCAAACTACAATGACATATAACTTTTTAGGTAAAAAGTTAGGTAAAAAAAAGTACATGATGCATGGTGAAAATGGACACTCATACATCACTGATGGAAGAATAAATCTCTAAGAACAATATTTAAGGGGTAAATTTAGCAAAATCTATAAAAATATAAAATTCACATATTCTTTGACCCAGTTCCTAGAGGTAGCTCTAGGAACTGATCCTACACACATAGTCATATGGGTGCAGACTGAAATATGTTTAAGGTTATGCATTGAAGAATTTTTTGTAATAGCAAAGTCTGGAAGCAACCTACATATTCAGCATAGGAAACTGGTTAAATAAATTGGTTAAAATTTATACAGTAGAATATTATGCAGCCACTAAAATAAATGAGATAGTACTAATTGGACTGAACTCATATGGACTCATCTCCATGATATAAGGTTAAATGATTAAAAAAAAGTAAGGTGCAGAACTATATGTAAATTATTTTAGTAACTAGAAAAGGAAAAACAAAGTACACTTACAGATCTGGCTATATACACATAGAATATCTCTGGAAGGATACACAGAGATGATAGTGGTTACCTCAAAATAAAAAAAGAAAGGAAGGGACACACATAGATCAAAAGAACAGAATGCAGAATTCAGAAACAGAGTCACACAAATATGGACACTCTGTTTGGGGCAAAGGAAATTCAATAGGGGGAAGGGATAATCCTTTCAAAAATGCTACTAGAATGACTGGACAACCATACGCAGATCAGATCAGATCAGTTGCTCAGTCGTGTCCAACTCTTTGCGACCCCATGAATCGCAGCACACCAGGCCTCCCTGTCCATCACCAACTCCTGGAGTTCACTCAGACTCACGTCCATCGAATCAGTGATGCCATCCAGCCATCTCATCCTCTGTCGTCCCCTTCTCCTCTTGCCCCCAATCCCTCCCAGCATCAGAGTCTTTTCCAATGAGTCAACTCTTCGCATGAGGTGGCCAAAGTACTGGAGTTTCAGCTTTAGCATCATTCCTTCCAAAGAACTCCCAGTGCTGATCTCCTTCAGAATGGACTGGTTGGATCTCCTTGCAGTCCAAGGGACTCTCAAGAGTCTTCTCCAACACCACAGTTCAAAAGCATCAATTCTTTGACACTCAGCCTTCTTCACAGTCCAACCCTCACATCCATATATGATCACTGGAAAAACCATAGCCTTGACTAGACAAACCTTTGTTGGCAAAGTAATGTCTCTGCTTTTGAATATGCTATCTAGGTTGGTCATAACTTTCCTTCCAAGGAGTAAGCATCTTTTAATTTCATGGCTGCAGTCACCATCTGCAGTGATTTTAGAGCCCAGAAAAATAAAGTCTGACCCTGTTTCCACTGTTTCCCCATCTATTTCCCATGAAGTGATGGGACCAGACGCCATGATCTTCGTTTTCTGAATGTTGAGCTTTAAGCCAACTTTTTCACTCTCCACTTTCACTTTCATCAAGAGGTTTTTTAGTTCCTCTTCACTTTCTGCCATAAGGGTGGTGTCATCTGCATATCTGAGGTTATTGATATTTCTCCTGGCAATCTTGATTCCAGCTTGTGTTTCTTCCAGCCCAGCATTTCTCATGATGTACTCTGCATATAAGTTAAATAAACAGGGTGACAGTATACAGCCTTGACAAACTCCTTTTCCTATTTGGAACCAGTCTGTTGTTCCATGTTCAGTTCTAACTGTTGCTTCCTGACCTGCATACAAATTTCTCAAGAGGCAGATCAGGTGATCTGGTATTCCCATCTCTTTCAGAATTTTCCACAGTTTATTGTGATCCACATAGTCAAAGGCTTTGGCATAGTCAATAAAGCAGAAAGAGATGCTTTTCTGGAACTCTCTTGCTTTTTCCATGATCCAGCGGATGTTGGCAATTTGATCTCTGGTTCCTCTGCCTTTTCTAAAACCAGCTTGAACATCAGGAAGTTCACGGTTCACATATTGCTGAAGCCTGGCTTGGAGAATTTTGAGCATTTCTTTACTAGCGTGTGAGATGAGTGCAATTGTGCGGTAGTTTGACCATTCTTTGGCATTGCCTTTCTTTGAGATTGGAATGAAAACTGACCTTTTCCAGTCCTGTGGCCACTGCTGAGTTTTCTAAATTTGCTGGCATATTGAACGCAGCACTTTCACAGCATCATCTTTCAGGATTTGGAGTAGCTCAACTGGAATTCCATCACCTCCACTAGCTTTGTTCATAGTGATGCTTTCTAAGGCCCACTTGACTTCACATTCCAGGATGTCTGGCTCTAGGTCAGTGATCACACCATCATGACTATCTGGGTCATGAAAATCTTTTTTGTACAGTTCTTCTGTGTATTCTTGCCACCTCTTCTTAATCTCTTCTGCTTCTGTTAGGTCCATACCATTTCTGTCCTTTATTGAGCCCATCTTTGCATGAAATGTTCCTTTGGTATCTGTGATTTTCTTGAAGAGATCCCTAGTCTTTCCCATTCTGTTGTTTTCCTCTATTTCTTTGCATTGATTGCTGAAGAAGGCTTCCTTATCTCTTCTTGCTATTCTTTGGAACTCTGCATTCAGATGTTTATATCTTTCCTTTTCTCCTTTGCTTTTCGCTTCTCTTCTTTCTTTTCACAGCTATTTGTCTCTTCTTTCAACAGCTATTTGTAAGGCCTCCCCAGACAGCCATTTTGCTTTTTTGCATTTCTTTTCCATTGGGATGGTCTTGATCCCTGTCTCCTGTACAATGTCACGAACCTCATTCCATAGTTCATCAGGCACTCTATCTATCAGATCTAGGCCCTTAAATCTATTTCTCACTTCCATTGTATAATCATAAGGGATTTGATTTAGGTCATATCTGAATGGTCTAGTGGTTTTCCCTACTTTCTTCAATTTAAGTCTGAATTTGAGACCTAAACCTCACACCTTAAATAAAAATTAATTCAAGATAGATCATAAGCCTACAAATGAAACATAAAGCTATAAAATTTTTTAGAAAAAAATTAGAAATCTTTGTGACCTTGGGTTTAGCAATTAGTTTTTAGATCATGAGTCATACAAGAAAAAATTAATGAATAGGATTTTTGTCAAATTATAAACTTTTCCTCTGCCAAAGATACTGTGAAGAGACTTAAAAGACAAGTCATAGACTTGGAGGAAATATCTTCAAACCACATATCTAAAAAAGTTCCTAAACTATAGAAAGAGCTCTTAAAATTTAACAATAAGAAAATCAATACGAATTAAATTTTTTAAATGGGAAAATATTTGAACAGACATTTCATACCAAAGATTATTTACAAATGGCTATAAGCACATGAAACCCCACTCAAAGTCATTAGGGAAATGATATTAACAAGGATGCAGACTGTATTAGAAAGAGCCCTCATAAAGCAGTTAATATATTATATCAAATGTAGTACTCAGTTGAATCACTGAGCAAGTCACTTAACCAATGTACAACTTTTCTGCCTCTGCCAAAATGATGGACCTTGACTAGATTATTCCTACAGTCTCTGCAGTTCTTACATCCAATAATTCTAATTATTCAAAATGTCTCTAATCCTTAAATATTTAGTGTTATCTCTCTGTCTTTACTGAATTAAAAATGTGCTGCCTTGTATTTTAATCACTCCTAAATGTTAATCACACGACCCTGGCTAGAATATAAACTTTTTAGTACAGGGACTATGTCTCACATAGGAGAAGGGGGCAACAGAAGATGAGGATGGTTCAATGGCATCACCAACACAATGGACACGAGTTTGAGCAAACTCCGATTGACAGTGCAAGACAGGGAAGCCTGGCATGCTGCAGTCCATGGGGTCACAAAGAGTCGGATATGACTGAGCGGCTTAACAGCAACAAATATCTCACATATCCTTTGTGTTCACTATAGCAGTAAGAAAAGTACACTAGAAGAATAGTTACTTAATACTCATTAAAGTGAAATAAACTAATTCTAAATCCTTTAAAAGATTGCTATGTTTTTCTATATGTAAATGTATTTCAATTAAAAACAAATAAATATTAAACTTAATGATATTCACACTGAAGAGTTTAGAAGTGATGTATGCTGATGTCTGCAACTTATTTTCCAATAATCAAGACAAAGGTCATAAAATGGACTGATGGATGGAAAGAGACACAGGTGGATAGATATGTAATAAAGCAAAAATAACATGTTCATTGTTAAATCCAAGGAAGGATGAATGTGTAGATGTTCACTATAAATGTCTCTCAACTTTTCTGTGTGTTTGAAATTTTTCATAAGAAAATATTGGAAGAAAAGCAAAGCATGAGAAAGTACTATGAAAGGAGTCATAGGATTTTAAAGTTTATCAGAAAGGAACAAGTCTTTTAAAAGATATCCAAAACGATGCTATGGGTAAGGAAATCAAAGTTAAAATGACCTACACATGATGGCCCAGCTTGAAAGTGGCAGAGAAAGGTCTGGAACCCACATTTGTCCATTCCCATAGCATGCAAAGTCTTCTCAACAGCAAGCCTCCAGAGGCACAGTGCCACAACCACATACAGCTGTCCTCTGTCTAGCACAAAACCATGTACAGTGAACACTTTGAGCCATTAGACAAGGAGGGAGGACATGTCTTCACCAGCTCTGCTCAAAGTTTTATTCAAAGAGTTTTAGTGAAATCAGGTTCTGGGCTTCATTTGTCAACAGAGAATTTTAAACTTCCCTTGGGATATTTGTAGGCATGAAACTTTCATTCCAGCCTTTCTTACACCTAAGAGGCACTGCTTTCTCATCTTTGTTGAGTCAGAAACACTTCAGTTAAGTAAATAGCCTGGAGAGAACTACCATTGCTTACATCAATCTTTTTGGACCAGATTGCACATTTTAAAACACAAATAACCCTAATATTCATCAACAGGAGAATGAATGAAAAATCGTGATGCCATTATGCAATGGAATACCATGCAGCAATTAAAATTAAATGAATGCACTAGCACTGCATGTAACAAAATGGATAAATCTCAAAAACATCATGTTGAACAGAATGCGAAAGTTACAGAAGAATGTATTTAGCACAATATCATGTTTCAAAATTTTAAAAACATACAGAACAATCCTATACATTATTTGAGGATATGCAGCTATGCAGTTAATGTATAAAATGATAAAAACCAAAATCAGAATAATACTTTCCTCCTGGAAAAGAGAGGAGTTACACAGGTGGCTTCTGTAATTCTTTAGAGATAAAAATTTAAAACATAGACTTCTGTTTCTGATCATTGCAGATGAGCTCATTCAGAACTACCTTTCTGCTAAATAAAACTAACAAAGTATTTTTATAAGAACATATTTTTTAAATTATCAAGGAACTAATAAAAGAGTGTAGAATTACCAAGCCTAGATTCAGGCTTGGATTAGAAAACTCAGATAGGTATTTGGCCCACTATTGCCCATGGGGATTTTGCCAATATCAAAGTAGCTGCAAGGTGAGCAACTTGTTGACAGTTCTAGAGCAACAAAAGTTGGAGCCCAGGATCCACAAAGGGTGGGAACTGTGTAAACGACCCCTAATCTGGGGCGGGGACCTCAAAAGACCAAACACTAGGTGGCATAAGCATGAACTGGAAATAAACCATACCTCACATGGATTACAGCCCTGCTTAGGATTATCTGGGTGGTCCAGAACACCTCAAGCCCTAAACCTGGAGCAACATGATCTTGAATAGCTAACGTAGAGTTCTGACACTTAAGCATTTGGAAGTACATTCTTCCGCAGTCTAGCCTCCAAATGAGAATTCAGCCTGTCTGACCCCTTGAATGTAGACTTATAAGCCCCTAAATAAAGAACCCAGTTAGGCCATGCCCAGACTCCTGACCCACAGAAACTGTGAGATAATAAAGTGTGACCCTTCAAACGTGGTTGTTTGAAGCCCCAGAGTGTGTGGTAATTTGTTACATTTCAATTGATATATAATACAACCCTCATGTTGACTCGGAGAAGGCAATGGCAGCCCACTCCAGCACTCTTGCCTGGAAAATCCCATGGATGGAGGAGCCTGGTAGGCTGCAGTCCATGGGGTCACAAAGAGTTGGACACGACGGAGCGACTTCACTTTCACTTTTCACTTCCATGCGTCGGAGAAGGAAATGGCAACCTGCTCCAGTGTTCTTGCCTGGAGAATCCCAGGGACGGGGGAGCCTGGTGGGCTGTCATCTATGGGGTCGCACAGAGTTGGACACGACTGAAGTGACTTAGCAGCAGCAGCAGCAGCATGTTTACTAGTCACTGGATGCAAGTTGTCCCCAAGAAGGAGGCTTGACCTTGGACAAGGTCCTCTCTTCAACAGAAGCAATTCCTATAAAAAGCTGGCAGCTAAAGACTGGTATGCAACAGAACCTCAGAGGATGGGTGAATAAGTCCTTGAGACCTAAAAGGGGACTGAGGGAGTACAGCACAGAATCCATAGCAATCACACCCATCATTCACATCTCATTCAGTAGTTTCCTGTGATTGCCCGAACAAAGCACAGTTCTGGAGGCAAGAAGTCTGAGATCAAGGTGCTGGCAGGGCCACACCTCCCTTACTGAGAATCTGTTCCAGCTTCTGGTGGCTGCCTGGCAGTTGTCTGTCCCTGGCTCATGACTTCAAGATTGCTGGCAGAAATATCAGTAACCTCAGATATTCAGATGATACCACCCTTATGGCAGAAACAAAGAAGAACTAAAGAGCCTCTTGATGAAAGTGAAAGAGGAGAGTGAAAAAGTTGGCTTAAAACTCAACATTCAGAAAACTAAGATCACGGCATCTGGTCCCATCACTTCATGGCAAACAGATGGGGAAATAGTGGAAACAGTGAGAGACTTTATTTTGGGGGGCTCCAAAATCACTGAAAATGGTGACTGCAGCCATGAAATTAAAAGATGCTTGCTCCTTGGAAGAAAAGTTCTGACCAACCTAGACAGCATATTAAAAAGCAGAGACATTAAATTTGCCAACCAAGGTCCGTCTAGTCAAAGCTATGGTTTTTCCAGTAGTCATATATGGATGTGAGAGTTGGACTATAAAGAAAACTGAGCGCCGAAGAACCGATGCTTTTGAACTGTGGTGTTGGAGAAGACTCTTGAGAGTCCATCAGACTGCAAGGAGATCCAACCAGCCCATCCTAAAGGAAATCAGCCCTGAATATCCATTGAAAGGACTGATGTTGAAGCTGAAACTCCAATACTTTGGCCACCTCATGCGAAGAGCTGACTCATTTGAAAAGACCCTGATTCTGGGAAAGGTTGAAGGCGGGAGGAGAAAGGGACAACAGAAGATGAAATGGTTGGATGGCATCACCTACTCAATGGACATGAGTTTGAGTAAATTCCGGGAGTGGTGATGGACAGGGAGGCCTGGCATGCTGCAGTCCATGGGGTCACAAAGAGTAGGACACAACTGAGCGACTGAACTGAACTGAACTGTGGCTTCTTTGCTACAATCTGTCTCCATCCTCACATTGCCTTCTGAGTCTGTGTGTCTTGTGTTCTTCTGTCTCATAATGATATTTGTGTTCCCTCAGCCAGATGTGACTTTATCTGCTGGTTCCAGTCCAAAGTTCTACCCTCATGTTCTCTATCCTTGGAAACTCCAGAATCCCTGAGTGGCACTTCCTTTATGGCATTTTCCTTAGAACACCTTCTCTTATAGTCCTAACCTTGTATACCTTCACCCTTACCACTATTCATCTCTGAGCTCCAGGGAGGCAGCATGTGCTTTATGTTCAACTTCCAACTCAGTCACTTACTAGTGTGTGTGACCTTAGGCAAGCTCCTTTAGTCATTTACTTTATACATATTTATTGAGTGCCTTCTATTTTCCACACATCTTACCAAGTGCTAGGTATACAGCAGTGAACAAAGCCCCCTGTGAGACATACCTCTAGAGAGAAAGACAAACAGTAAATGAGATAAGAGTGAAATGTATTTTATATATTTACATGTGCTTACTCAGTCATGTCTGACTCTTTGTGACCCCGTGGACTGTAGCCCACCAGGCTCCTCTGTCCACAGGATTCTCCAGGTAGGAATACTCGAGTGGGTTGCCATGCCCTCTGCTGATGTATCTTCCTGACCCAGGGATCGAACCAAGGTCTCCCACATTGCAGGTGGATTCTTTACCATCTGAGCCACCAGGAAAGCCAGGTATATATATTTACATACTTTATATCAAATAGTAACAAGGGATCTGGAGTAAAATGAAGCAGTAAGAGAGTTTAGAAAGCACGGGGTGGTGAGGAATTTGGAACAGAACTGTCAAGGAAGGTCTTACTGAGAAGGCGGCAGTTGAGGAGAAATTTTGAGGTAATGAAGCCACTAGTCATGTGGTTATCAAGAGGAAAGTCATCTCAAGCTGAAGAAATAACATGAACAAAGGTCCTGAGGCGGGATCATGCTTGAAATATGAAGTATGAGCTAGAGGGAGAATAAGTAAGAGGAGGGTAAGTGAGAGGGAGAAAGTAAGAAATGAAGTCAAGGTGGTAAGGAGCAGAGTCCAGATCATAAAGGGCCTGGTGGGACATGGTGAGGACTTTGAGCTTTACTCTGAATGAGCCTGGGAGTCACTGGAGAATTTTGAGTAGAAGAATGACAGGATCTGGCTTACATCTGAACAGGATCACACTAGCTGCTGGGTAGAGGAGATACTGCAAGGGGATGTGGTAAGCAGAAGACTGAATATACATCCCCAGCCAAGAATTCTATCCCCTGGTTATTCAATCAAATGCTAATCTGGGTAGCACTGTGAAAAGATTTTTCTAACATAAATCAAGTCCCAAATCAACTGACATTAAAATATGGGGATTGGGACTTCCCTGGCAGTCCACTGATTAAGAATCCACTTTCCAATGCAGGGGACTCAGGTTTGATCCCTGGTTGGGAAACTAAGATCTTATATGCCACAGGGCAACTAAGCCCATGTGCCACAACTCGAGAAGCTTGCAAACTGCAACAAAGACTCCATGTAGCCTAAATGAATAAATAAATAAAATCTAAGCTTAAAAAAAATAAATCATGGAGATTATCAGGGTGGGCTGGACCCAATCAAGTAAGCCCTTGCTCTGGGTGGTAGCAGAAGAGGAATTCAGAGAGATCTGAAACACAAGTCTTTGATGTATTTGATGTGCCATTGCTGAATTTGAAGATGTAGGGACCACATGGGAAGGAATGTGGTTGGTCTTTAGGAGTTCTCCCCCTGACAGCCACCAGCAAGGAAACAGGGACCTTGGACCTACAGTCACAAGTTTATGGATTCTTCCAACAGCCTGAATGACCTGGGAAGTAGATTCTTCCCCAGAGCTTCCAGGTAAGAATCCAGTCTGGTTGACACCTCAACTTTGGCCTTGTGAGATCCTAAGCAGAAAACTCAGCCAACCCCTCCAGACTTCTGACATATACAAGACTGTGAGATAATATATGAATGTTATTTTAAGCTGTTCAAAGTGTTAGTTGCTAAGTCGTGTCTGACTCTTTGTGACCCCTTAGACTGTAGCCTGCTGCCAGGCTCCTCTGTCAATGGAATTCTCCAGGCAAGAATATTGGAGCAGGTAGCCATTCCCTTCTCCAGGGGATCTTCCCAACAAAGGGATCAAACCCAGGTCTCCTGCATTACAGGCGATTCTTTACCATCTGAGCCACCAGGGAAGCCCATTTTAAGCTGCTATGTTTGACTTGTTATGCAGCAATAGGGGGCAAGAGAAGAAGCTTGGAAACCAGTTAAGAAGAACAATTACTATCAATGGTAGCAATTTAGATAAGAGAGGACAGTAGTTCAGGCCAAAATCGGAGCCATGGAGATGGACAGAAATAGTCCAATTCCAGATATATTTTGAAAATGTGAGAAAAAAGTTTTTGATCCAAGAGCAGGAAGAATAGAGATTCCCAAGACAGGAGGGAAGAAGGCAGGGCACAGCCATTAATAGAATGACAGCCACTGAGAAGAACAGGAAACGCTAAGACTCTTAGAACCAGCTAGGTCCAAGATGGCAGATGTAACTTCCAGTGAACCTTGAGCCTCATTATATGCTCACTAAAACTCAACATTCAGAAAACGAAGATCATGGCATCTGGTCCCATCACTTCATGGGAAATAGATGGGGAAACAGTGGAAACAGTGGCAGACTTTATTTTTTGGGGCTTCAAAATCACTGCAGATGGTGACCGCAGCCATGAAATTAAAAGATGCTTACTCCTTGGAAGGAAAGTTATGACCAACCTAGATAGCATATTGAAAAGCAGAGACATTTTGATATTTGGCAAAACTAATACAATTATGTAAATTTTAAAAATAAAATAAAATAAAAAACAAAAAAAAAGAAAGAAAGAAAAGCAGAGACATTACTTTGCCAACAAAGGTCCGTCTAGTCAAGGCTATGGTTTTTCCAGTGGTCATGTATGGATGTGAGAGTTGGACTGTGAAGAAGGCTGAGCACTGAAGAATTGACGCTTTTGAACTGTGGTGTTGGAGAAGACTCTTGAGAATCCCTTGGACTGCAAGGAGATCCAACCAGTCCATTCTGAAAGAGATCAGCCCTGGGATTTCTTTGGAACGAATGATGCTAAAGCTGAAACTCCAATACTTTGGCCACCTCATGCAGAGTTGACTCATTGGAAAAGACTCTGATGCTGGGAGGGATTGGGGGCAGGAGGAGAAGGAGACGACAGAGGATGAGATGGCTGGATGGCATCACTGATTCGATGGACGTGAGTCCGAGTGAACTCCAGGAGTTGGTGATGGACAGGGAGGCCTGGCGTGCTGCGATTCATGGGGTCGCAAAGAGTCGGACATGACTGAGCGACTGAACTTAACTGAACTGATACATTTGTTGTTGTTATTCAATCACTAAGTCCTGTCAGACTCTTTATGATCCCATGGACTGCAGCACGCCAGGCCTCCCTGTCATTCACCATTTCCTGGAGGTTGCTCAAATTCATGTCCATTGAGTCATACATTAGCATGCTAAGTAACACACAGACAGGTCATGACAGTTACAAGGCTGACCATAAAGTGCCAAAAAGTGGTCGGTGGCCCAGTTCCTGGATATCTCCTCTCCTTCCCCCAAAATAATTGGAATAATCCTCCCATTTATTAGTCTATGAAATTACCCAGCCCATAAAAACCACACCCAGACCCTGGGTCTATTCTCACTGTCTGAGACTGATCACACTCTGCCCATGGAATGTGCATCTCTCTAAATAAGCCTTCTTTCATTTTACTACAGGTCAGTGTAAAATTTCCTGTGCAAAGCCAAGGACCCTCACTTGATGGCTCATCCCAGGGACTCATTGGAAATCTGGGACATGATCATCCTCTCTCTCGCACCCCATTTTCCTGCAACAATCTCATCAACTCAGATTGGGAAGATAAGGAAAAAGCATTTTAAGGGAAGGGGAACTCCATTCAGGACATAAATCTGAGATGCCTATTCAACAAATATGGTGAGATCTAAATATGGTGGTGCCATGAAACTAAATGAGATCAAATCTAGACCAAGAAGAGATCCAAAGACCAAGCCCTGGGGTACTCCAGAGTTAGGTCAGGAAGATGAACCCACAAAAGAGAATGAGAAAGAGCAGCAGTTAGTTTCTCCAAGCCTTAGCTTCCTCATCTGTACAATAGGGACACAAATAGTACTTCTATAGAGTCACTGAGGGCTTCCCTGATGGCTCAGATGGTAAAGAATCCACCTGCAATGCAGTACACCTGGGTTCAATCCCTGGGTTGGGAATATCCCCTGGAGAAGGGAACAGCTATCCACTCCAGTATTCTTGCCTGGAGAATTCCATGGACAGAGGAGCCTGGCAGGCTACATTCCAAGGGGTCGCAGAGTTAGACACAATTGAGCGACTTTCACTTAGAGTCACTGAATTAAGTAATGGGTCTTTTAAAATATTTACTTATTTATTTAGGCTCCACCAGGTCTTAGTTGTGGCACAGAGGAATCTTTGATCTTCTTTGCAGCATGTGAACACTCAGTTGTGGCATGTGGGATCTAGCTCCCTGACAAGGGATGGAACCCAAGCCCCCTACATTGGGAATACAGAGTCTTAGCCACTGGACATCCAGGGAAGTCCCAAGTAATGGGTTTTTAAGAACGTAGAACAGTGCCTGGTACATTGGATGCATTCAACAAATGTTAGTGATTATTCAACAGGGCAGAGGCCATCTTTCATTTATCCTTTATCCTTGTCACCTCCACCTCTCTGCCTCCATCCCCACCACCTCACCAGCACCAATGCAGGGCTTTGAACACAATCATCACTAGATTGATCGATATCTACTAAAGTGAATTTAATACTCCATCATAGTGTTCTAAAGCTGGGATTACTTTTTCAAGCTGAGTGAAATGAGCAAATCCATATGGCCATATGCAACTCAGGATCTGGGGAGCCAAGGGCAAGAGAAACTGTCAAAAAACGAATTCCTTCATTTTGGCAAGTGGCTTCTGTCATTATGCCACAGCCATGCTGACGACTCTACACACACAGCTTTTCTCCCTAGATTTCCATTCTGGAGTAGTCGTAAGTGGAACAACACAACAACAGAGAGAAAACCAATTCTGTTGACAAGACAAGGCCACAGATACTTAGTTTTCAAATGAAATATCCCCGTAGGGTTTACTTATTTTCTGTTTGGAATCATTTCTTCAGACCCTCAGGATATTTATAAACTCCTAACTGAAAAATACTGCCCATGGTAGGTCATAATTCTTTGACATGTGCTTTGTGGTTTCAAACAGTGACCTGAACAGTGGCTACTGGGAATACTGGTACATTTCCCTCCTAACTCCTCCTCTGAGACTTATTTACTGAAATACTTTATTGCCTCTGCACTGAGAATTATTTAAAACTGCAGTTAAGCCTGTAGTGGTTAAGTAAAAGCATGCATCATTTGGATTGAATTTGTTGAGAATGAATCAACTGTTCACTATCTGCCGTGAAATTTTGAAAATTCTAGGCAATTAGCTCCTTGAAAAGAAAAACTGTTCTAATTTACTCGGCTGCACAGAAATGCACTCACAAGTGCTGTTCAAAGCCTTAACGTTTGCCTTCTGTGTTTTAAGGTAACTGTTCCAATCTCAGGAAAATGTGTGAATTTAATTAATGGTATCCAAACAAAAGAAGCATTTCCAAAGTGCTCCAATCCATATGAGACCAATATGTTGACTTGTTGATGTGAATTTAATTAGTGTCTTCGAGCATTAACTCCAAAAGCCCCTTTTATCTAATCATCACATTTATATAAACCGTTAGCACGTAGTACTTGGTTTGAAACGCTTTGCTACATAATCCAAACTGTTGTCCTACCCTAGGAGAGTCTCTAATAAACTCAGTATATTTCGACAGAGAAACTTTTGTACCCACATCAAGTAAATTTAGGTTCAATTGTTGCACAGAAAGTAACTTAAAACTGGTCTTTAAGCACGTGTAACGGAAGTGATTTAGTGCTTGTTCTGTTTTTCCACCACCTTCTGTCATGAATAAAAAGGAAGCTTCTGCACATCAAAGGAAACTATTAGCAAGGTGAAAAGGCAGCCTTCAGAATGGGAGAAAATAATAGCAAATGAAGCAACTGACAAACAACTAATCTCAAAAATATACAAGCAACTCATACAGCTCAACTCCAGAAAAATAAATGACCCAATCAAAAAATGGGCCAAAGAACTAAATAGACATTTCTCCAAAGAAGACATACAGATGGCTAACAAACACATGAAAAGATGCTCAACATCACTCATTATCAGAGAAATGCAAATCAAAACCACTATGAGGTACCATTTCACACCAGTCAGAATGGCTGCGATCCAAAAGTCTACAAGCAATAAATGCTGGAGAGGGTGTGGAGAAAAGGGAACCCTCTTACACTGTTGGTGGGAATGCAAACTAGTACAGCCACTATGGAGAACAGTGTGGAGATTCCTTAAAAAACTGGAAATAGAACTGCCTTATGATCCAGCAATCCCACTGCTGGGCATACACACTGAGGAAACCAGAAGGGAAAGAGACACATGTACCCCAATGTTCATCGCAGCACTGTTTATAATAGCCAGGACATGGAAGCAACCTAGATGTCCATCAGCAGATGAATGAATAAGAAAGCTGTGGTACATATACACAATGGAGTATTACTCAGCCATTAAAAAGAATACATTTGAATCAGTTTTAATGAGGTGGATGAAACTGGAGCCTATTATACAGAGTGAAGTAAGCCAGAAAGAAAAACACCAATACAGTATACTAACGCATATATATGGAATTTAGAAAGATGGTAACAATAACCCTGTGTACGAGACAGCAAAAGAGACACTGATATATAGATCAGTCTTATGGACTCTGTTGGAGAGGGAGAGGGTGGGAAGATTTGGGAGAATGGCATTGAAACATGTATAATATCATGTATGAAACGAGTTGCCAGTCCAGGTTCGATGCACGATACTGGAAGCTTGGGGCTGGTGCACTGGGACAACCCAGAGGGATAGTATGGGGAGGGAGGAGGGAGGAGGGTTTAGGATGGGGAACACATGTATACCTGTGGCGGATTCATCTGGATATTTGGCAAAACTAATACAATTTTGTAAAGTTTAAAAATAAAATAAAATTTAAAAAATAATAAAATAAAATAAAAATTAAAAGGAGGAAATCAGATTGGGCTAGCTTAACCAGTCTCTCAGGAAGCAGCCTGAGTGAATGACTAAACTGAGTCCCAGGGTTCCATGCTGCACAGAGTGACAATGACTGAAGAAGTCAGTTCATCAGGCAATATTGACCTGACAGCTTTAGGTGAAGAAATACCACTCTTGGGTGTGCCAGGAACAATTTCTCAGTAATAAGTACATTTATCTTCCAGTGACTCCTTTTCCCTGTCTCTCAAAAAAAGTTCTTAAAAGCAAAAAAGAATTTTAATATGGCTTTCAGTAATCACTGTAATGACTCTGTGACCCTAAAATTTGACTGTGTGGATCACAATAAAGTGTGGAAAATTCTGAAAGAGATGGGAATACCAGACCACCTGACCTGCCTCTTGAGAAACCTATATGCTGGTCAGGAAGCACCAGTTAGAACCGGACATGGAACAACAGACTGGTTCCAAATAGGAAAAGGAATACGTCAAGGCTGTATATTGTCACCCTGCAATTTTAACTTATATGCAGAGTACATCATGAGAAACGCTGGGCTGGATGAAGCACAAGCTGGAATCAAGATTGCTGGGAGAAATATCAATAACCTCAGATATGCAGATGACACCACCCTTAGGGCATAAAATGAAGAAGAACTAAAGAGCCTCTTGATGAAAGTGAAGAGGAGAGTGAAAAAGGTTGTTTATTTATTATTTTTTTAAATTTATTTATTTTAATTGGAGGCTAATTACTTTACAATATTGTATTGGTTTTGCCATACATCAACATGAATCCGCCAAGGGTGTACACGTTTCTTTAAAGCTCAACATTCAGAAAACTAAGATCATGGCATCCAGTCCCATCACTTATGGCAAATAGATGGGGAAACAGTGGCTGACTTTATTTTGGGGGGGCTCCAAAATCACTGCAGATGGTGATTGCAGCCATGAAATTAAAAGACGCTTACTCCTTGGAAGGAAAGTTATGACCAACATAGACAGCATATTAAGGAAGCAGAGACATTACTTTGTCAACAAAGGTCCATCTAGTCAAGGCTATTGTTTTTCCAGTAGTCATGTATGGATGTGAGAGTTGGACTATAAAGAAAGCTGAGTGCAGAACAATTAATGCTTTTGAACTGTGGTGTTGGAGAAGATTCTCGAGAGTCCCTCAGACTGCAAGGAGATCCAACCAGTCCATCCTAAAGGAAATCAGTCCTGAATGTTCATTGGAAGGACTGATGTTGAAGCTGAAGCTCCAATATTTTGGCCACCTGATGCAAAAAAACTGACTCATTTGAAAAGACCCTGATGTTGGGAAAGATTGAAGGCAGGAGGAGAAGTGGACGACAGAGGATGAGATGGTTATATGGCATCACCGACTCAATGAACATGAGTTTGGGTAAACTCCGGGAGTTGGTGATGGACAGGGAGGCCTGGTGTGCTGCGGTTCACAAAGAGTTGGACACAACTGAGTGACTGAACTGAACTGATCGTGGTGGTGATTTAACTCTTTAGAATCAACACAATAAGAAGCCAGCCTTTTGGAGTATAGCCTGAGATCCAAGACAGGAAGGTAACGGGCCAGTAGGAAGCAGGCTCTGAGGTCAGACTGAACTGGGTTCAAATCCCAGCTCTGCCCTTACTCTGTGACCTTGTGCATGTCACTTACATTTCTGTACCTCAGTTTATTCATCTGTAAAGTGGGGATAAAACTAGTAACCCCTGTATGAGTTTGCTAGGGTACTATGTTACCGCAGTGCCAAAAACTGAGTGACTTAAACAACAGAAATGTATTTGTCTTACAGTTCAGCCAGCCAGAAGTCTTAAGACTTGTTAGCAGGGTTGGTTCCTTATGAGGCCTCTGAGGGAAAGATCTAGTCCAGACGTCTCTGCATGGTTTGGTGATGGCCATCTTATTCCTCTGTCTCTTCACATCAACTTCCCTTTATGTCTGTCTGTCTTTGTCTCCAAATGTCCTCTTTTCATAAAGACAGGGATCATATTAAATTGCAGCCCACCTTCACAAACTCATTCTAACTTGATTCCCTCTACAAAGGCCCTATTTCCAAATAAGGACACATTCTGAGGTACTGTAGGTTAGGTCTGCAACATGTAGATTTTGGGGGAAGACAGTTTAACCAAGAACATTCCACAAGCAGGTGCTGTGAGGATGTGATGAGATAATATATGCAGCTAGCAAAATTTAGCATAGGTTCTGGCTAATATAAGCACTAAAAAAAAATAGTTAATATCAGGCACTGTGGGGGTCCATACTTACTGATTTTATGGGCTTAGATAATTTTTAGTAAAAATGAAATCAGTAACTATCCGCCCCCCACCACCACCGCTAAAGAATACTTTCTTCAACAAGTACAGATGGTCGAGGTGAGAAATGGTAAAGCATTGCAAAAAGTAACGAGGGGGACAAACTTGGGCAGTGAGGTACCTTGAAAGTAGAAACTGAATCTAAGGTAGTAGGAAATGATAAAAATTCCTCACCTGACAGACTACAAAATCAATGTTGGATCATCAAGCAATCTTGGGATGGTGTAAGATACTTTGAAGATGACTTCAGTCTAGAAAAAACGGCAAGCATTTTAACAGACTAATCAAAAACCCCAGAATGACAAGGCTAGAAGCCCTCAATCCCATGGTCTGTTCTATGGAAAGACTGGAGTTCAAGTGCAATCTGAATCATTCCCTTATAGCCAAAGGAACAATAGGCTCTGCTATGGTAAATTTATCAGGTTACTCTTTCAATAATGCGTATTCATAAACACAGGACATGTGGCCTGATCATAAAGAAAGTAGATGGAATTTCTCATACATTTCTATATACACGTATGCTTAGGCAAGGAAAATGGGTCCCTAGAGACTGGAAGAAAATGGCCACCAACAGAGTCAATTCTGACTGTACAGTTGAAAAAGGAACTGTGTGGTAGAAGAAATGTAAAGCTACCAGTAAAGAGACTTGCTTCTAGACCTAGACGTGCTACTAACTAGCTTTGTAACTTTGTTTAAATCACTTCTCTCTGGGCCTTACTGAAAAAAGAGGATTGGGCTGGATAACTGCTACATTTCTGTGCCTTGGTTTATAATTAACTCTTTTATACAATAAAGCAATAAATAATACACCCTAAATTATTAGCAGTGGTTCTGGGAACTGCAGACTTCACAGTGTAATTACATCTTCCCATAATGTCTATGTACTACCAAATAGAGTTAAAGTTTCAGAAGACAATCCCACCCTCTTGAGAACCTTTGCCAACTGCCATTTTCTTTCACATAGCAGATGCCCCATTTTCTTCCTATGCATCTTATCTTAGTAAATGGCACCTTCCTCCACTTCATACTTCTGGGAGATATCCTTCATCCCTCCCTCTCAATCCCCACAACCAGCCAACTACCAATTCTCATTCATTCTATTTCATAAATATTTCTCAGATCTATTTACTTTTACTAACTCTACTGCCACTAACCTAGTCCAAGCCACTTACCTACTTCAAGTCACTAACCTAGTCCAAGCTACATCATCTGGGCTGTGACAATAGTCTTCTTCATTGATCTACCCACTTCTACCCATGCCCACTCTTCCCAGTCTATCTTCTACATAACAACCCAAGGGATCTTTTTTTCTAAGTTCTCATAGCACTTCCCCATGGAAGTGGGGAAGCACTTACTTTATTTTGCAAAAATAGCACTTCACATATTGTCACACACTTTATTGTATACATATCTATCTCTTCCACTAGGTTGCAAAATTGTAGAGATGAGGAGCTGGATCTTACACATTTTTCTACTTAGGATATTTGGTACTTAAAAATACTAAGGTAAAGAAAATTGAACCAAATTTTAATGAATAATATCAACAAAATTACATAATATTACAGTGTTTGTAAATATATAGTTGGCATATATGAATGTGTTCATATTATACAAATATACTAAAATGTTAAGGATAATTTATTCAGTGAGGTAAGGTTATGGGTTATATTGTGTATTCTGTAACTGTTTTGTAAATTTTCTTTTATAACTATTGAGATGTAAATATAAAACTGTACATAATTAATTAATACAACTTGATGAGTTGGATATACACATATACACACGAGACCATTATCAAAATCAAGGTAAAAAGCATATTCATCACCTCCAAAAGTTTCCTTGTGTCCCTCTTCTTTTGTAGGGAGTGGAGGTATGGACACAATATGCAAATCATATCATATTACATCCTTTTCTAACCCCACCTCCAGTGGCTTCCCACTGCACTTAGAATAAAACCCAAAGTCCATAACTCAGACCTCTGTTTCCTCATCTCTCTAGGCCCCTATCATCTCTCACCTGGACCTGCTTTTCCCCAACTCATGCTTCATATTCCATTTTCTATACAGAGTCAATGATCTTTTTAAAATACATCATGAATTTGTCAATCTCATGATTAAGACCCTATCATGGTTCCCTACTATCTATTGGGTTAAGTCCCAACTCCTTCAGTTCAGTTCAATTCACTCTCTCAGTTGTATCCAACTCTTTGTGACCCCATGGACTGCAGCATGCCAGGCTTCCCTGTCCATCACCAACTCCCAGAGCTTACTCAGACTCATATCCTTCGAGTCAGGTGATGCCACCCAACTGTCTCATCCTTTGTCGTCCCCTTCTCCTCCTGCCTTCAATCTCTCCCAACATCAGGGTCTTTTCAAATGAGTCAGTTCTTCGCATCAGGTGGCCAAAGTATTGGAGTTTCAGCTTCAGCATCAGTCCTTCCAATGAACATTCAGGACTGATCTCCTTTAGGATGGACTGGTTGGATCTCCTTGCAGTCCAAGGGACTCTCAAGAGTCTTCTCCAACACCACAGTTCAAAAGCATCAATTCTTCAGTGCTCAGCTTTCTTTATAGTCCAACTCTCACATCCATACATGACTACTGGAAAAACCATAGCTTTGACTAGATGGACCTTTGTTGGCAAAGTAATGTCTCTGCTTTTCAATACACTGTCATAACTTTTCTTCCAAGGAGCAAGCACCCAACTCCTTAGCTTCCAAGGAGCAAGTACCCAACTCCTTAGCTTGGTATTTAAGGGCTTTTCATAGTTTGCCCAACATTCTCCCCCCGATCATACCATCTATTTCATCAGCCTCACCTTTGGACACTCACTTTCACCTTTACTTTGTCCTAACTATAACAAATCTCTTATTTTTTCTTTGTTTTAAAATTCTATTGTGGAAAATTTCAGATGTACACAAAAATAGAAAGAATAGGACAATTAATTTCCTAATATCTATCATTGCACTTCAAAATTATCCACTCTCTGTCATTCTTGTTTTGTCTATTTGGTCTCCTCCCCACCCCACAGACTTTTATCTTTCTGGAGCATTTTGGAGCAAACCCCAGATTTCACATACACTCACCTGTTAATATTCAAGTGGGCAGTTCTCACAGAGGAGAACTCACCAACCTGCTTGGTGTTCTCCAAATATGTCTACTTTCCCCTGTGTCTCTGCACAGTGTGTTCCTTCTGCCTATTGTGGGCTCGGTTCCCTTACTTCACCTGACAAACTCCTAGGTACCATTCAAGGCCTACCTCAAAAGTTAGTCTCTCTGTGAAAACTTCCCTGCCTCTCCTCTGTGCTCCCACAGTGCTTTGTAACATGCTACACATTTACTGATGAAATAGACACATAAAATAATAAGTATGGTGGTGGTGGTTTAGTCACTAAGTTATGTCCAACACTTTGCAACCCCATGGGACTGTAAAGCCTCCAGGTTCTTCTGTTTATGGGATTTCCCAGGCAAGAATACTGGGGTGGGTTGTCATTTCCTTCTCTAATACATAAGTATAGCTCATATTAAGTTATATTAATAGATCATATAATGCTATTGTATATTTCCTATTTCAAAAAATTTTATAAAAATAGAATATAATATCTAGCCTATTGAATACCTATTGTATTTAAATTCTGTGTTTTTGTGCCTTTCTCTCCTACTAAAGGGGAAGCCCTTTGAGACAGAGAATGTTTCTATTTCTGTCTTTTCTCACAGGTTGAGCCCACCATGTTTGTACTCAGCACCTAGCAGTATTTGGTACATAGGACTGATTTGCAAATATTTGTTGCTGCTAAGTCACTTCAGTCATGTCTGACTCTGTGCAACCCCATAGATGGCAGCCCACTAGGCTCCCCCGTCCCTGGGATTCTCCAAGCAAGAACACTGGAGTGGGTTGCCATTTCCTTCTCCAATGCATGAAAGTGAAAAGTGAAAGTAAAGTTGCTCAGTCATGTCTGACTCTTCACGACCCCATGGACTGCAGCCCACCAGGCTCCTCCATCCACGGGATGTTCCAAGCAAGAGTACTGGAGTGGGGTGCCATCGCCTTCTCCGAAATATTTGTTAAATTAATACATTAATCAGGTGTAGTATCACAAAAAGCATATAGAAATTGGAGTTTAACAATTTATAATAGCCAAGACATGGAAGCAACCTAAATGTCCATCAACAGAAGAATGGATAAAGATATGGTATATATACACAATGGGGTAGGCATGTGTGCATGCTAAGTCACTTCAGTCATGTCTGACTCTTTGCGATCCCATGAACTGTAGCCCGCCAGGTTCCTCTGTCCATGGGATTCTCCAGGCAAGAATATTGAAGTGGGTTGCCATGCCCTCCACCAGGGGGTCCTCCCAATCCAGGGATCAAACCCAAGTCTCTTATGTCTCCTGCATTGGCCGGAGGGTTCTTTACCACTAGCACCACCTGGTAAGGCCAATTGAATATTGCTCAGCCATTTAAAAAAAGAAAATAATGCCATCTTCAACAATATGGATGGACCTAGAGACTATCATACTAAGTGAAGTAAGCCAGCCAGAGAAAAGATAAATGATATTGCTTATATGTGAAATCTTAAAAAAAAAAAAAAAAAAAAGATTTGAAAGAACTTGTTTACCAAACAGAAATAGATCTACAGACTTAGAAAATAAACTTATGGTTACCAAATGGGAAAGGGAGGGGAATAAATTAGGAATCTGGAATTAACAGATACATTCTACTATATATCATAAAAACAACAAGGACCTACTATACAGCATAGGGAACTATACTCAATATTTTGCAATAACTTATAAGGGAAGAGAAACTGAAAAAGAATATATGTTTTCGTCAATGTAATGAAGGATAGGGAACCCTGGCATGCATGGGGTTGCAGTGAGTCGGATGTGACTAAGTCACTTCAGTCGTGTCTGACTCTGTGCAGCCCCATAGACGGCAGCCCACCAGGCTCCCCCATCCCTGGGATTCTCCAGGCAAGAACATTGGAGTGGGTTGCCATTTCCTTCTCCAATGCATGAAAGTGAAAAGTGAAAGTGAAGTTGCTCAGTCATGTCTGACTCTTTGGGACCCCATGGACTGCAGCCTACCAGGCTCCCCTTGTCCATGGGATTTTCCAGGCAAGAGTACTGGAGTGGGGTGCCATTGCCTTCTCCGGACTTAGTAGCTGAACAACAGCAAATACACACATACACACACACACACACACACACACATATATTCAGTTATATGTATATGTAACTGAATCACTATGCTGTACACCTGAAACTAACCTAACACTGTAACTCAACTATACTTCAATTTTTTTAAGTTAGAAATTAAAAAATATTAATTTGGAGTTCAACAGACTTGGATTTAAGTTCCAGTTCCAGCAGTTATTTATAAGCTATCTTACCTCTCTGAGCCTTGATTTCTCATTTGGCAATTGGCATAGTAATGCCTGTGTATATGTATGTTAGTTACCCAGTTGTGTATGACTCTTTCTGACCCCATCAATAGTAGCCCATCGGGCTCTTCTGTCCATGGAATTTTCCAGGCAAGAATACTGGAGTGGGTTGCCATTCCCTTCTCTAGGGGATCTTCCAGACCCAGGGATTGAACCTGGGTCTTCTGCATTGCAGGTGGATGCTTTAGCACCTGAGCCACCAGGGAAGCCCATAGTAATGCCTACATCCCTGTATTGTGTGTAGGGGGGGGGGGGATAAGTAAATAGTAACACAGTAGTACGGAGAA
Organism: Bos taurus; assembly: GCF_002263795.3. Classification (NCBI taxonomy): domain Eukaryota; kingdom Metazoa; phylum Chordata; class Mammalia; order Artiodactyla; family Bovidae; genus Bos; species Bos taurus. The sequence goes on along the minus strand of NC_037357.1, from coordinate 20,675,063 downwards.
GGCAATGGCACCCCACTCCAGTACTCTTGCTTGGAAAATTCCATGGACAGAGGAGCCTGGTAGGCTGCAGTCCATGGGGTCCCAAAGAGTCAGACACGACTGAGATACTTCACTTTCACTTATCACTTTCATGCATTGGAGAAGGAAATGGCAACCCACTCCAGTGTTCTTGCCTGGAGAATCTCAGGGACAGGGGTGCCTGTTGGGCTGCCATCTATGGGGTCACACAGAGTCAGACATGACTGAAGTGACTTAGCAACACAGTAGTAAATACAAAAACAATCACTACATACAAAAACCTTCCACGTGTACGGCAACAACAACAAATATGCAACATGACCTAAGGCATGAAAGTGTTTCACACAATGCCTAGAATATAGAAAGTTCTCAGTGGTTGCAAGCTATTATCATTATGCTTGGCAATGAGGCTGCTGCCAGCCACCCTACTTATTCATTCACCTTTGTGTGTGGGAGAAGTGATTGATGGATAACCAAGCAGCTCTGCCCATATAGCAACTGCTCTTCATTTGTTGGTTCCATGGCTATGTGACTGCTGCTTGCACTCTCTTACGTCTGCAGTTTATCAGCCATTGAAAATATTCCATACAGAGGAGGTCCTAAGATGGCGGAGGAATAGGATGAGGACACCACTTTCTCCCCCACAAATTCATCCAAAGATCATCTGAACGCTGAGCAAATACCACAAAACAACTTCTGAACTCTGGCAGAGGACACCAGGCACCCAGAAAGGCAGCCCATTGTCTTTGAAAGGAGGTAGGACAAAATATAAAAGATAAAAAGAGAGACAAAAGAGTTAGGGATGGATACCGGTCCTGGGGAGGGAGTCTTAAAAGAAGAGAAGTTTTCAAACACCAGGAAACTCTCTCACTGGCGTGTCTGTGGGGAGTTTTGGAATCTCAGAGGGCATTACAACCGGGAGGAAAAAATAAATAAATAAAACCACAGATTAGGCGCCTAACTGCAACTCCCAGTGGAGAAGTAGCCCAGAATCTCCCGTCCACCACAAGCTAGCGGGGGCTGAACAAGGAGGTGCAGGATGCATTGCTTAGGGTAAGGACCAGGCCTGATTACCCCGAGGGCAATCTGAGGGAGCTAATATAGATAGCAACCCAAACCGTGGGATAGCCAGAGAGGAAAAAAAGAAGAGGAGAGAGAGAGAGAAAACTTTCCTGCGAAAAGCTCTAACCTAAGGCACTGCGGCCCACTCACAGAACAAAGAACTGAGCAAATACCAGAGGAGAGTTAGCCGGCTGCAGACCGTCCCATCCCCCGCGGGAGGCAGGGAGGCAGGCAGGCAACAGCCAGAGCTGGAAGGAAAGGGGCATCCTCTACCAAACTGCAAGCAGGCTCCCAGTTGCTAATCAAGTCTTCCTGGGATCCTGGATGGTTGACATCCATTAGGAGGGTTGCAGCCAGAGATCAGCACCCCAAAAGAGACACACGGCACACATGAGACGGCGCACCCACTGCGCACCCAGGAAACCAAGCTGCTGGGACCGGGGAGGTGATAAGACGTACAGCCCATGTGGGAAGAGAGCACTCGCCAAGCACCTGGTCACCTGAGCTGCTCGGACCTGGGAAGGGCACAAAACGCAGGCCCAACCGAGTCTGTGCCTTTGTGGAGCACCTGAACCTGAGCGGCGTAGATCTGGGAAGTGCACACAACCCAGGGCCCGCCTTAGACTCTTCCCCAGCAGAGCAACCTGGAGCCTGAGCAGTGCAGACTGGAAAAGCACACATGCCGTGAGCAGGGGCAAACCCAGTGTGGCCCAGACATTGCGAGCACTCCCCACACACGCCAGTGATATTTGTTTGCAGTGTTCCTCCCTCTCCGTAGCACAATTGAACAAGTGAGCCTAAATAAATGACCACCTTCGCCCCCTTGTGTCAGGGCGGAAGTTAGATACTGAAGAGACTTGCAAACAGAGGAAGTCAAAACAAACAAAGAAGAGGGAATGACTCTGGAAGTGACAGGTGCAACAAATTAAAACCCTGTAGTTAGCACTGGCTACATTGGAAGGGACCTATAGACCTTGAGAAGAAGTATAAGGTGGAATAAGGAACTATCTGAAACTGAACTGACAACACACTGTCCTCAACAGCTCCAGAGAAATTTCTAGATATATTTTACTATTATCATTTTTCAATTTAAAAAAATTTTTAAGTTCTATATTACTCCTTTAATTTTCATTTTTAAAACCTACTATTACCTTGAGGGAAAAAAAGACCCTATTTTTAAAGAAAATTTCATATTTTTTTATATACCTTTTGTGATTTTGTTTTGTTTTTTTAACATTGGATTTTTGAGAGTCTAACCAAAGAACTGATGCTTTTCAACTGTGGTGTTGGAGAAGACTCTTGAGAGTCCCTTGGACTGCAAGGAGATCCAACCAGTCCATTCTGAAGGAGATCAGCCCTGGGATTTCTTTGGAGGGAATGATGCTGAAGCTGAAACTCCAGTACTTTGGCCACCTCATGCAAAGACTTGACTCATTGGAAAAGACTCTGATGCTGGGAGGGATTGGGGGCAGGAGGAGAAGGGGACGACAGAGGTTGAGATGGCTGGATGGCATCACTGACTCGATGGACGTGAGTGTGGGTGAACTCCAGGAGTTGGTGATGGACAGGGAGGCCTGGCATGCTGCAATTCATGGGGTCGCAAAGAGTCAGACACGACTGAGCAACTGAACTGAACTGAACTGAACCTCTACTCTAGATTTATAATCTTTGCTTTTTGGTATTGGTTATCAATTCTGTACCTTTAAGAATCCAATCTTCAGTACCCATTTTTACTTAGGAGTGTGATTACTGGCTTGATTGCTCTCTCCCCTTTTGACTCTCCTTTTTCTCCCCCAGGTCACCTCTATCTCTCCCCTCCCGTTTCTCTTCTCTACTTAAATCTGTGAATTTCTTTGGGTGTTCCAGGCTATGGAGAACACTTAGGGAACTGATCACAGACTAGATTGGTCTCTTTCCTTTTGACTCCCCTTCCCCTCCTCCTGGTCACCTCTATGTCCTTCCTCCTTCTTCTCTTCTCTATGGAACTCCGTGAACCTCTCTGAGTGTTCCAGACTGTGGACAGCAAATAGGGAATTGATTACTGGCTGGCTTGCTCTTGCTCCTTTTGATTCCCTCTCTTCTCCTCCTGGTTACCTCTATCTCCGTCCTCCCTCTTCTCTTCTTTATGTAACTTTGTGAACCTCTCTGGGTGTCCCTCACTGTGGAGAATCTTTCCACCATTAACCTAGATGTTTTGTCATTGGTGCTGTATGGATGTCTTGAGGCTACTACAAGAATAAGACTGAAAGACAGAGGCAAGAGGCCTAAATCCAAAACTTGAGAACACCAGAAATCTCCTGACTCCAGGGACCGTTAATTGACAAAAACTCATCCAAAAGCCTCTATACCTGCACTGAAACCAAGCTCCACCCAAGAGCCAACAAGTTTGAGAGCAAGACATATCTAGCTAATTCTCCAAGAAAGCAGGAACATAACCCTGAGCACAAAAATACAGGCAGCCAAAAGTCACACCAAACCCATAGACACCTCAAAACTCACTTCTGGACACCTCACTGCACTCCAGAAAGAAGAGATCCAGCTCCACCCACCAGAACCCCAACACAAACTTCCCTAACCAGAAAACCTTGATAAGCCACTCATTCAACCCTACCCACAGGGAGGAACCTCCACAATAAAGAGGAACCACAAACTTCCAGCCTACAGAAAGGCCAACCCAAACACAGCAACCTAAACAAGATGAAAAGGTGGAGAAATACTCAGCAGGTAAAGGAACATGATAAAAGCCCACCAAACCAAACAAAAGAGGAAGAGATAGGGAGTCTACCTGAAAAAGAATTCAGAATAATGATAGTAAAACTAATCCAAAATTTTGAAAACAAAATGGAGTTACAGATAAATAGTCTGGAGACAAGGATTGAGACGATGCAAGAAAAGTTTAACAAGGACCTAGAAGAAATAAAAAAAGAGTCAATCAATAATGAATAATGCAATAGCTGAGATCAGAAGCACTCTGGAGGGAACCAACCGTAGAATAACTGAGGCAGAAGATAGGATAAGTGAGGTGGAAGATAGAATGGTAGAAATAAATGATGCAGAGAGCAAAAAAGAAAAAAGAATTAAAAGAAATGAGGACAACCTCAGAGAACTCTGGGACAATGTCAAACGCCCCAACATTCAAATCATAGGAGTCCCAGAAGAAGACAAAAAGAAAGGCCATGAGAAAATACTTGAGGAGATAATAGTGGAAAAATTCCCTAAAATAGGAAAGGAAATAGCCACCCTAGTCCAAGAAACCCAGACAGTCCCAAATAGGATAAACCCAAGGCAAAACACCCCAAGACACATATTAAGCAAATTAATGAAGATCAAACACAAAGAACAAGTATCAAAAGCAGCAAGGGAAAAACAACAATTAACCCACAAGGGGATCCCCATAAGGATAACAGCTGATCTTTCAACAGAAACTCTTCAAGACAGAAGGGAATGCCAGGACATACTTAAAGTGATGAAAGAGAAAAACCTACAACCCAGATTACTGTACCCAGAAAGGATCTCATTCGAATATGAAGGAGAAATCAAAAGCTTTACAGACAAGCAAAAGCTGAGAGAATTCAGCACCACCAAACCAGCTCTCCAACAAATACTAAAGGATATTCTCTAGACAGGAAACACAAAAACGGTGTATAAACTCGAACCCCAAAAAACAAAGTAAATGGCAACGGAATCATACTTATCAATAATTACCTTAAATGTAAATGGGTTGAATGCCCCAACCAAAAGACAAAGACTGGATGAATGGATACAAAAACAAGACCCCTTTATATGTTGTCTACAAAAGACCCACCTCAAAACAAGGGACACATACAGACTGAAAGTGAAGGGCTGGAAAAAGATATTCCACGAAAATAGAGACCAAAAGAAAGCAGGAGTAACAATACTCATATCAGATAAAATAGACTTTAAAATAAAGTCTGTGAAAAGAGACAAAGAAGAACACCACATAATGATCAAAGGATCAATCCAAGAAGAAAATATAACAATTATAAATATATATGCACCCAACATAGGAGCACGGCAATATGTAAGACAAATGCTAACAAGTACGAAAGGGTAAATTAACAATAACACAATAATAGTGGGAGACTTTAATACCCCACTCACACCTATGGACAGATCAACTAAACAGAAAATTAGCAAGGAAACACATACTTTAAATGATACAATAGACCAGTTAGACCTAATTTATATCTATAAGACATTTCACCCCAAAACAATGAATTTCACCTTTTTCTCAAGTGCACACGGAACCTTCTCCAGGATAGATCACATCCTGGGCCGTAAATCTAGCCTTGGTAAATTCAAAAAAATTGAAATCATTCCAAGCTTCTTTTCTGACCACAATGCAGTAAGATTAGATGTCCATTACAGGAGAAAAACTATTAAAAATTGCAACATATGGAGGCTGAACAACACGCTGCTGAATAACCAACAAATCACAGAAGAAATCAAAAAAGAAATCAAAATATGCATAGAAACTAATGAAAATGAAAACACAACAACCCAAAACCTACAGGACACTGTAAAAGCAGTGCTAAGGGGAAGGTTCATAGCAATACAGGCTTACATCAAGAAGAAACAAAAAAGTCAAATAAATAACCTAACTCTACACCTAAAGCAACTAGAAAAGGAAGAAATGAAGAACCACAGGGTTAGTATAAAGAAAGAAATCTTAAAAATTAGGGCAGAAATAAATGCAAAAGAAACAAAAGAGACCATAGCAAAAATCAACAAAGCCGAAAGCTGGTTCTTTGAGAAGATAAATAAAATTGACAAACCATTAGACAGACTCATCAAGAAACAAAGGGAGAAGAATCAAATCAGCAAAATTAGAAATGAAAATGGAGAGATCACAACAGACAACACAGAAATACAAAGGATCATAAGACACTATTATCAGAAACTATATGCCAATAAAATGGACAACTTGGAAGAAATGGAGAAATTCTTAGAAAAGTACAACTTTCCAAATTGAACCAGGAAGAAATATAAAATCTTAATAGACCCATCACAAGCACGAAAATTGAAACTGTAATCAGAAGTATTCCAACAAACAAAAGCCCAGGACCAGATGGCTTCACAGCTGAATTCTACCAAAAATTTAGAGAAGAGCCAACACCTATCCTACCCTAACTCTTCCAGAAAATTGCAGAGGAAGGTAAACTTCCAAACTCATTCTATGAGGCCACCATCACCCTAATACCAAAACCAGACAAAGATGCCACAAAAAAAGAAAACTACAGGCCAATATCACTGATGAACATAGATGCAAAAATCCTTAACAATATTCTAGCAAACAGAATCCAACAACATATTAAAAAGATCATACATCATGACCAAGTGGGCTTTATCCCAGGGATGCAAGGATTCTTCAATACCTGCAAATCTATCAATGTAATACACCACATTAACAAATTGAAAAGATAAAAAACCATATGATTATCTCAATAGATGCAGAGAAAGCCTTTGACAAAATTCAACATCCATTTATGATAAAAACCCTCCAGAAAGCAGGAATAGAAGGAACATACCTCAACATCAGATCAGATCAGATCAGTCGCTCAGTTGTGTCCGACTCTTTGCGACCCCATGAATCGCAGCACGCCAGGCCTCCCTGTCCATCACCAACTCCCGGAGTTCACTGAGATTCACGTCCATCGAGTCAGTGATGCCATCCAGCCATCTCATCCTCTGTCGTCCCCTTCTCCTCCTGCCCCCAATCCCTCCCAGCATCAGAGTCTTTTCCAGTGAGTCAACTCTTCGCATGAGGTGGCCAAAGTACTGGAGTTTCAGCTTCAGCATCATTCCCTCCAAAGAAATCCCAGGGCTGATCTCCTTCAGAATGGACTGGTTGGATCTCCTTGCAGCCCAAGGGACTCTCAAGAGTCTTCTCCAACACCACAGTTCAAAAGCATCAATTCTTTGGCACTCAGCCTTCTTCACAGTCCAACTCTCACATCCATACATGACCACAGGAAAAACCCTAGCCTTGACTAGATGGACCTTTGTTGGCAAAGTAATGTCTCTGCTTTTGAATATGCTATCTAGGTTGGTCATAACTCTCCTTCCAAGGAGTAAGCATCTTTTAATTTCATGGCTGCAGTCACCATCTGCAGTGATTTTGGAGCCCAGAAAAATAAAGTCTGCCACTGTTTCCACTGTTTCCCCATCTATTTCCCATGAAGTGATGGGACTGGATGCCATTATCTTCGTTTTCTGAATGTTGAGCTTTAAGCCAACTTTTTCACTCTCCTCTTTCACTTTCATCAAGAGGCTTTTTAGTTCCTCTTCACTTTCTGCCATAAGGGTGGTGTCATCTGCATATCTGAGGTTATTGATATTTCTCCTGGCAATCTTGATTCCAGTTTGTGTTTCTTCCAGTCCAGCATTTCTCATAATGTACTCTGCATATAAGTTAAATAAACAAGGTGACAATATACAGCCTTGACGAACTCCTTTTCCTATTTGGAACCAGTCTGTTGTTCCATGTCCAGTTCTAACTGTTGCTTCCTGACCTGCATACAAATTTCTCAAGAGGCAGATCAGGTGGTCTGGTATTCCCATCTCTTGAAGAATTTTCCACAGTTTATTGTGATCCACACAGTCAAAGGCTTTGGCATAGTCAATAGAGCAGAAATAGATGTTTTTCTGGAACTCCACTGCTTTTTCTATGATCCAGAATAAAAGATATATATGACAAACCCACAGCAACCATTATCCTCAATGGTGAAGCACTGAAAACATTTCCCCAAAAGTCAGGAACAAGACAAGGGTGCCCACTCTCACCACTACTATTCAACATAGTTTTGGAAGTTTTGACCACAGCAATCAGAGCAGAAAAAGAAATAAAAGGAATCCAGATTGGAAAAGAAGAAGTAACACTCTCACTGTTTGCAGATGACATGATCCTCTACATAGAAACCCTAAAGACTCCACCAGAGAATTACTAGAGCTAATCAATGAATATAGTACAGTTGCAGGATATAAAATTAGCACACAGAAATCCCTTGCATTCCTATACACTAACAATGAGAAAACAGAAAGAGAAATTAAGGAAACAAGCCCATTCACCATAGCAACGAAAAGAAAAAAAATACTTAGGAATATATCTGCCTAAAGAAACAAAACACCTATATATAGAAAACTATAAAACACTGGTGAAAGAAATAAAAAATGACACAAATAGATAGAGAAATATACCATGTTCATGGATTGGAAGAATCAATAAAGTGACAATGAGTATACTACCCAAAGCAATCCATAGATTCAATGCAATCCCTATCAAGCTACCAATGGTATTTTTCAGAGAACTAGAACAAATAATTTCAGAAATTGTATGGAAATACAAAAAGCCTCGAATAGCCAAAGCAATCTTGAGAAAGAAGAATGGAACTGGAGGAATCAACCTGCCTAACTTCAGGCTCTACTACAAAGCCACAGTCATCAAGACAGTATGGAACTGGCACAAAGACAGAAATATAGATCAATGGAACAAAATAGAAAGCCCAGAGATAAATCCATGCATCTACGGACACCTTATCTTCAACAAAGGAGGCAAGAATATACAATGGAGAAAAGACAGTCTCTTTAACAAGTGGTGCTGGAAAAACTGGTCAACCACTTGTAAAAGAATGAAACTAGAACACTTTATAACTCCATACACAAAAATAAACAAAATGGATTAAAGACCTAAACATAAGACCAGAAACTATAAAACTCCTAGAAGAAAACATAGGCAAAACACTCTCTGACATAAATCACAGCAGGATCCTCTATGACCCACCTCTGAAAGTACTGGAAATAAAATCAAAAATAAACAAATGGGACCTAACTTAACTTAAAAGCTTTTGCACAACGAAGGAAACTCTAAGCAAGGTGAAAAGACAGCCTTCAGAATGGGAGAAAATAATAGCAAACAAAGCAACTGACAGAGAATTAATCTCAAAAATATACAAGCAACTCCTGCAGCTCAGAAAAATAAATGACCAGGAAAATAAAATTCCAGAAAAATAAAGGACCCAATCAAAAAATGGGCCAAAGACCTAGACAGACATTTCTCTAAAGAAGACATACAGATGGCTAACAAACACATGAAAAGATGCTCAACATCACTCATTATCAGAGAAATGCAAATCAAAACCACAATGAGGTACCATTTCATGCCAGTCAGAATGGCTGCGATCCAAAAGTCTACAAACAATAAATGCTGGAGAGGGTGTGGAGAAAAGGGAACCTTCTTACACTGCTGGTGGAAATGCAAACTAGTATAGCCACTATGGAGAACAGTGTGGAGATTCCATAAAAAACTGGAAATAGAACTACCATATGACCCAGCAATCCCACTGCTGGGCATACACACCAAGGAAACCAGAATTGAAAGAGACACGTGTACCCCAATGTTCATCACAGCACTGTTTATAATAGCCATGACATGGAAGCAACCTAGATGTCCAGTAGCAGATGAATGGATAAGAAAGCTGTGATACATATACACAATGGAATATTACTCAGCCATTAAAAAGGATACATTTGAATCAGTTCTAATGAGGTGGATGAAACTGGAGCCTATTATACAGAGTGAAGTAAGCCAGAAAGAAAAACACCAATACAGTATACTAACGCATATATATATGGAATTTAGAAAGATGGTAATGATGACCCTATATGCAAGACAGCAAAATTGACACAAATGTAAAGAACAGTCTTTTGAACCCTGTGGGAGAAGGCGAGGGTGGGATGATTTGAGAGAATAGCATTGAAACATGTACATTATCATATGTGAAACAGATTGACAGTCCAGGTTCGATGCATGAGGCAGGGTGCTCAGGGCTGGTGCACGGGGATGACCCTGAGGGATGGAATGGGGAGGAGGTGGGAGGGAGGGTCAGGATGGGGAACACATGTACACCCATGTCTGATTCATGTGAATGTATGGCAAAAACCACAATATTGTAAAGTAATTAGCCTCCAATTAAAATTTAAGAAAAAATAAATTTTAAAAATATATAAACAAATAAAAGTTAAAGGAACATAAAAATAAAATAAATAAAGTCAATTTTAACAATTTATAAAAAGAAAAGAAAATATTCCATGCTACTGAATGCCAGGGTTCAAGACAGCGTTAAGTTTATCCAAGCTGATGGTCAAGGCTGGAGGAATCATACAGATCCCAAAGTGTGTAGGATAGTCTCAGGCTATGTTTATGGTATTCTTTCACTTTCAAGAGGGTTATTTGTTGTTCATGTCCAGCTCTTTGCGACCGCATGAACTGCAGCACACCAGGCTTCCCTGTCCTTCACTATCTATCTCCCGGAGCTTGCTCAAACTCAAGTCAATTGAGTTGATGATGCCATCCAACCACCTCATCCTCTGTCACCCCCTTCTCCTGCCCTCATTCTTTCCCAGCATCAGTGTCCTTTCCAATGAGTTGGCTCTTCACATCAGGTGGCTAAAGTAGAGGGTTATAATTTGCACAATAAATGATACTATGGTTAGCTTCATCAAGAATATATAATATTTGCTACTCAAGTTACTTGTTTTCATAACAATAAGAAGAAAAAACCCCAAGTTAAAGTCTTATTAGGCTCTTCTCCAGAGAAATATCTTTCTTATATTTGGCACAAGGGTTTTTTTTTTTTTTTTTTTTTTTGGGGGGGGGGGGGGTGATTTTTCTTTTGGCTTGTTTTTGCCTTCACACAGCACATGGAAGCAGACCATGAGGGAAATTAAGAGTGGTACAAGCAGCCTTGTCTCATAACCCCTGGGTTTATTTACATGAGGAACTATTCTGTATTTGCATCTATCTGCTCCTTATAGCAGCACGAGCAGGATGCCTTCCTGGACTTCAGAGGGCATTCTATTTGGAGCTCTACCACCTGCCCACTTTTTGGCCACTGGCCACATGGCAGGGCAGTGCCTATAGCCATAACCTGCGCAAATGGTCCCCAGTCCCCAGCTCTCTCCTAGACTGCAGTTTTAAGGGGGCAACTTCATTTCCTTGTGGCTCAGCTGGTAAAGAATCTGCCTGCAATGAGGGAAACCTGGGTTTGATCCCTGGTTTGGGAAGATCCCCTGGAGAAGGGAAAGGCTACCCACTCCAGTGTTCTGGCCTAGAGAATTCCATGGACTATATAGTCCATGGGGTCACAAAAAGTCGGACACGACTGAGCAACTTTCACTTTCACTTTTCACTTCATTCTACAGCCTGTGCCCTCAGTTACCTGGAAACTTACAGACAACTCTGCAACCACTCCTAGCTACCGCTTGAGGGGCAGGGGTGAGAACCAAGGGCCACAAACCACGTTGGCCAACTTCAATATCTCTACTTAACCTCCTCTTATGTTGACTGAGCCAGAGTCAGTTAGATATGATTCATTAAAAAGCATTCTGTCAGTCAGACTATGCCACAGATATTTACATCTGCTGGTTTAGTCCTTATTAAAGCTGTTCAGCCATGGTATATTGTAGGCAAAACTTCAGTGTCAGCTGTTCCCAGTGAGAAGAAACATCGTTATGCATGACGATCCAGCCATCATGAACTGTGCTTGACTGATGCCTGTTCCGTGCCCTGCACAATGAGGGAGAGAAAGTCTAAATCCCACTGGGAAATCAGAGTGCAAACACAGAGCAGGGTAATTTATTCCGATCAGGGAAGGACTTAACTCCTTCGTTGAATCTATGGATCTCCTCTACTGAACACGAGGGGAACAGTGGTAACTGAGACAAGCACCACTCCTGCCCTCATGGGACTTACAAGAAAGTAGGCAAGACAGACATTAAAACTGCAATTTTAAAATGCCCTGAAGGTTAAAACAACAACAGGATATAAAGAAAGGGCTTAACATGGTCTGGGATGGCCAGGGATACTCTCGGGACTGACTCCTAGAGGAAGTGGCAACTAACCTGAGACCTGAAAGAAGTTAGCTGCACAAGAATCAACAAATTGTATTCATTCACACAGTCATATATTTAATGGGTATTTGTTGAATGCCAGGCTCTGTGCTGAATGCCAAGGAAAGTGTTTTGAAGAAGACAAAATGAGTCATCATAAAGCATACTGTCTAGCAGAATTTCCAGAAAGTTCATGATCAAGGAGAGTTTTCAGAGACCCTGAGCACTTCTGTTCCCTCCTATCTTTCCTAGCTAGAGAAACATAGGCCGCTTACCCCAAAGTTTAAGGTAACTGGTCTCCTAGCTTGTAAAACAATCCCATTCTAAGGCTGTGAAGCCTACTCTCCTTTTGAGTCTGGTGTTTAGGTCAAGGGGAAGCTTTGATTTTAGATTTTTTTGGACTCTGAGTCAGGAATCACTGAACCCCCTCTATACATATATACACATCCTAGTTTCTGTTCCTTACTTATTTGCAAAATATCTCCCTGGCTCCCAGAATCCCCAGGCTGGTATAAGAATCCTTCTAAGACCTTGTTTCTTAGTCTATATACGCATTAGAGATGGGCTTTACTCTTTCAAAACACCCTCTGTATTCTAAACAGACAAATTTTGTGGAAATCACTTCTAATACCCTGTCATTTTCAGTGTATTTACTTCACAAAACATTTCATAATGTAGAGAGGTTTTCAGTCTAGAGCATTTTCCCCAATATTTCTATTAGAAAAATATCAAAAATACAGAAAACTTTGAAAGAACTGTACAATGAACACACACATACACATCACCTATATTATACAATGAACATCTCATTATATTTACTTTATCACATCACTGATCAATCTATCTTATTTTGGATGCACTACATAGTAAATTGCAAACATTTTCACCCCTAAACACTATAGTATGCATTTTTAACTAAAGTTTAACATTTGTTTATGGTTCTTTTTTTTAGGTTAAAATTTGTAAAAGGTATAATGTACATATCTAAACCACTGAATGAGTTTTGACAAATGCATGGACCTGTGTAAACCAAACTTCTAACAAGGTGTAGAATATTTTTATCACCCTAGTAACTTTCCTTATGCAGCCTCTCCTAGTCAATTGCTACTTATCCACCACTGGCAATGATTGCTACAATTTTTTCATCATAGATAGGTTTTGTTTATTATAGAACTTCTTATAAATGGAATCACAGTGTATAATCTTTTGTGTCTTTCTCATTTCACTCAACATACTTTGGAGATTCAACCATGCTATTGCATATATCAGCATTTCATTCATTTTTATTGCTGAGCAATTTACCATTGTATGACTATTCAACTCCCATTCCATAAATTTTGGAAAACACATTGCCTTTCCAAGATTTCTGTGAATTCCCAGGAAAGAAGAGCCAAGTGTCAACAGACAAAGTAGAGAACAAAATTTAGATGATAGAAGCAAAAAAAAAAAAGGACAAAACCCTAGGGTTATATCAGGAAATGGGCTGGAGTAAGCTGGAGACCAGGTTTCCCTGGTAGCTCAGATGGTAAAGAATCCACCTGCAATGTGGGAGACCTGGGTCTGATCCCTGGGTTGGGAAGATCCTCTGGAGAAGGGCATAGCAGCCCACTCCAGTATCCTGGAAAATCCCTATGGACAGAGGAGCCTGGCGGGCAACAGTCCATGGGGTCGCAAAGAGTCAGACACAACTGAGTGACTAAGCACAGCACAGCACAACCTGGAGACCAGTAAGATACAGCAAGAAGACCAGTGAGGGCTCAGAGAACATGGAGACAGAACAAGGTATGGGAACAAGCCAGGACTTCAAGAGTACTTTTGGGGGTTGCTCAATTCCAGACGTGTTCTCCCTTTGTTCCTAATTTGAGGAACTCCTACCAGACCAACACGGGTAGTGCAGGGACTAATCAAAGTCAGCATCAGGGGAAAATGAGATAACAAAGAGGGCCTAATCTAGATGGAATGTTGAAGGAGGAAGCAGCATGAAAGACTGTTCTAGGAAACAGCCAGAGCAAAGGCTCAGAGGCAAAAAACCTGTTGAGGAAATGATGAGAAGGCAGAATGGCTACTGTAGGGCCTGGTAGGGAGACTGTCAGAAGATAAGGCTGAAAGAGCATGAACAGATCATGAGATCCTTGTAGGCCACTGAAGTTTTGCCTTTATCCTAACAACAGGCATATTTAAGAGGGGCTTTAACGAAGAGGGGAGGCGGATGATTGCATTTGTGTTTCAAAAAGGTCACAGTGGCCATGGGAGGGAAGATGATTTGGACAAGGGCCAGGGTGAAGGCATAGATCCCAGTTAGGACACTACTGCAGATGTCCAAGTGACAGAAAGAGATCTTTGGATCATGTTAGTGACACTAGAAGTAGCAGTAAGATATCAAGATGAATTTCACAAGTCAAACTGACAACTTTAGGGTCTGAAGTGAGGAAACTGGAAAAAGAGAGTCCCAGCTCCTGTTCTGTAATAATTTTTTCCAACTGCTTTTCTGCATTATCCTTTGATCATGGAATGTGGCTGTGGTCTTCTTTGCTGGAAATGTTTAGGTTTCCTGTTTGCCTACGGAGGCCTCTCTCTTCTATTTCTGATTCGTGCACTTAATAGCATCCCCAGATATTATCTCTGAACATTAATCTAATGCCATGTGGGGACCCTACTTAAAACCTAGACTTTGGGTGGATGAATATTTGTGAGTGTGTGTTTTGCCTAGAAAATGTCTGGGAACATAACCACCAAGTGTTAGTAGGGACTATCTCAGGATGGGAGGTATTTTCTTGAACTTTTTATTTTGTACTGGGGTATGGCCAATTAACAATGTTGTAACTGTTTCAGGTAAACAGCAAAGGAACTCAGCCATGCATACACATGTATCCATTCAGGATGGGAGGTATTATTAACAGATTTTTATTCCCTTCTTTGTTATTGTAGTTTTTCAAATTACCACAATGAATATGGATAACCGGTTGGGGATGGGTGGAAGCAACAAAGTTATTACATTCTTAATCCCAAAGAAAGGTGATATCAGACCTTAACCATAGACACGACTATCCTTTGTGTTATGCTGACCCCATCAGAGGCCCTCCACTCTCCAGAGAAGATCTGAAGTGTGTGACTACCTCCTGGGAAACTGCCTTCAGGACCTGCAGTCCAAATTTCCAGTGTGCTCAGTGGCCACACAGCTTCACCCTCTGGGTGGGGCTTAAAGTTTGCAGTCATAAGTTATTTGGAACCACATCTGTTGGGCCTTCAGGGTAGAGGGTGGTTGAGGGAGCCAAAGGTGAAAAGGTAAGTGATGCTATTTTAGTTAAAACAACCACCACCTGTGACTCCAATGTTCTAAGACCTGGTTCTTCTGTTTTGCTCGTAAACTGCCTCTGAAGACAGATCCCAAAAAAGCTTGCTTGTAGCCAGCTTTTGAGGAATGGATGCATTCTTACATGCAGCCTAGACATCCTTCCAAGCTTTAAAAGCCAAAATCTCATGACCTTACAGTCATTTCTTATTTATTACAGGCAAATTCTCATTGCTGAACACTAATAGGAAATTTCTGCATCCTATTCCTTTCCTCCAACCAAAAGTCTAGGTTTTAAGTAGGGTCCCCAAATAGCATTAGATTAATGTTTAGGATACTATCTGGGTGCATGAATCAGAAACAGAAGAGAGAGGCCTCTGTGGGCAAAACAGAAAATCAGAACATTTCCAGCACAGAAGACCACAGCCACATTCCATGATCAAAGGATAATGCAGAAAAGCAGTTGGAAAAAAATTATTACAAACAGGAGCTTAGACTCTTTTTTTTCCAGTTTCCTCACTTCAAACCCTAATGCTAATACCAGCCAATCAGATGCAATTTTTGATCATGAGTGTTTTGGCTCTAAGGGAATAATAAATAAAAAGCCATCTAACTTTTTCAGCAGTTTATTTTAAACTCTCTAAACTTACCTTCTTGTCAGTGATATATTAGATGACTCTTGGTATTTTATGGTGATGCATAAAAATAATGTAATTATGAATGTGCCATTTGCAGAACAAAGTCAGTAAGTATGTTGGGGAAAATTGCTCTTGTAATTGGCTGCATAACTATCCCGGATTTAAGGACCTGAAATATGTGACTGTAATGCAGAAAAACCTAAGGAAAGTTAAAATAAGGACTCAAGCTCAAATATGTAATTTTACCCAGAATCTTAGTGTCTGAGTGCTCTCCATAAGATCTAGGCCTAGAAAGGGAAGACATTTGTCTGCCTGACCCTCTCAATGGCTACTTGAAAACGATTAAGAGCCAGTGAAAGCTGCTAAGGACTCACCTAAGACTATGGCTATATTGGAACTCTGTAGACAGTGAAAGGTAAGACCCCACATGTTTTGTCAAGTATTTGAGCAGGTTTTTCAATGCAACTCTTTATTACCTGTCTAAATGGAAGAGCAATTGTTACTGCCTTTACCTCTTCAAAGGAAAAGATAAGCTCTCATGGTCTGCCTCCTGAAACATCTTTCCAAAACTGCAGGTCTGCTCATGCCACTCAGCTACTCACATGTCTCTAGGTGTCCTCATCCTGAACCACACTGCCTACAAAATAAAAAGCCTCCGCCTGACAGCTATCTCCTTCTATTTCCTTGTTCCCAATCAACATCCTCAACTGTGTTGACCCATACGCAACACTCCCTTCACATACTCTATGTCTTTGTAAGGACTTTTAGTTGCTGTGGTTGTAGGTGTTTGGGTTTTTTTGTTGTTGTTATTTGGTTGGGTTTTTTTCTTTGGTTGGTTGTTTGTTTGGGAGAGATTGTTTTTGTTTAATTGTTGTTGGTGGTGGTGGTGGTTAGATGAGATCATTTGCTAGGAGAAAATGTCAAAAAGAGAATAGGGTCCAGGACTCAGTCCTGGGTCACTCCAACATTGATAAGCTGGAAGAAGAAGAAATGAGTCTGATAAAGAAAAAAAAAAATGGAGGCCAGAAAGGTAGGAGAAAATTCTGGGGAGTGAGTGTCCCAGAAGCCAAGAAGAATTTCAAGAAAGAGGGAGCAGTCACTGGGGTCAGATGCTCTGGAGACATTAAGATAAGGAGGTCTGAAAAACTGACCACTGGATTTAACACAACAGAGCAGGGCCGGAGAGAAGAGCAT
Organism: Bos taurus; assembly: GCF_002263795.3. Lineage (NCBI taxonomy): Eukaryota > Metazoa > Chordata > Mammalia > Artiodactyla > Bovidae > Bos > Bos taurus. The sequence continues at coordinate 20,657,951 of NC_037357.1, read as the reverse complement.
AGATATAGAGAAAGAAGCAGGAAAGCCCAGGGCCCTGAGTAAGAACTACCTGTTACTTGAAACAAGCTGTGCCAATGGTATTTGGTGGCCCCAGGTTTAAGGGTGGCTGAAGGAATCTGGGTGGCTTTGTGAACAAGAAGGGCTGGCAGGCACTGGAGGAGGGGAGATTCACTGCTCATCGTTAGCAGCTTCTAGAAGACTGTCTCTACAAGATTCTTCCTCCTCCTTAGCAGCTATCTCTTAGCTTTCCCAGAGGTTCTTGTCCCCCATCAGCTGCTCTACCTGCTACTCAGCCTATTTAAACGTCAAACCAGCTGTACCAATTAGCACTGGCCCAGCCATCCAGAGCCTGAAAAGAAATGAAGTGTAAATGCAAAAGTCAGGATAAAGAAACCCTCAGAAAATGCTCCCCCATCTCCCCAAACCTGCTGTTACACTTTTTCAAGGTAGGGAAGGTTTTCCACAAGATGCTGTGAGAGCAGGGAGGGGAAAACACACGTGCAGCAAAAAGCAACATGGCCAGGAAAGACCTTCATGAGCTGATCTTTCCAGGGTCTGTTTTGTAGAGCTGTATTAAACTTTCTCTGGAAACCTTATATGACATTTGACAGAGAAAATCAAACTAGCTCTGTGAAGGGTTTGCATGAGGATTGTTAATAAGGAATATGCTCAACTGTATCTATGGATTAATCAGACTCATTAGAAGAGAAATGTTGATCACTGTGTCCAAATGTGCTTAGGTTCTGGGACCGAGACGAGTCACTTGGGACTTGCCTGAGATGCACCACTGTCTGTACTGCAGACTCTGTTTAAATATCAGGAAACAGCATCAAATGGCCGCTTCTACACTTCAAGTTTTTCAGTGGAGTGAAATTGATAATTCCATATACAGCAAAATGATTATAATGAACACTACTGCTCCTCAAAGTTAGCTCTCGGAAATGGTCCTCATTTCTCTTTTGCCTCCATCTTAATGAAGTGCAGAAACACCCACTCCTAGCTCCCAGGCCTGTTGCCATCAGTTCTTGTCACCATTCATGATGCTAAAAGAAAGAAGAAATGTCCCAAGTGCAAATTCAGGCAGTATGCTCAAGCTCTGACCTGGGAAACTCAGAGACAAATCCAAGATCTGCCACTAACTCACCTGGTAACTGCACTGGCATTCTCTCAGCCTCCGTTTCTTCAGCAGTAAAGTGGGAGGAGTAAATGAGGACAGTCCAAAGACGATTTCCAGAACAACCTGTGAGGGTTTCTCTTGAACTTGGTTTGTTTTTTGCTTTACTGTCATTGTACGGCCACTGAAACATCTGGATAAGATACAGCTGCCCTTGGGCTGCCACTTTCCCCTTAAAGAGCCAAGTCTCCCAAGTTCGAGGAAGGAGGCTAGTCATAAGCTGTGGATTTGTTTCAGCCTTTTCAAACCAACACCCCAAGGACTCCCAAGTTTCTGTCCTAAACATGCTTGCAAGGCAGAACTTGCACATATTCTAGTAGGCAGGTATTAGTACTTAATATGAAAATTAGGAATTTGGGTCAGAAAGAAATCCCAAAACTTTAAGACCAATAGAACACACAGAATATCAATAACCTCAGGTATGCAGATGACACCACCTTTATGGCCAGAAAGTGAAGAGGAACTGAAGAGCCTCTTGATGAAAGTAAAAGAGGAGCATGAAAAAGTTGTCTTAAAACTCAACATTCAAAAAACTAAGATCATGGCATCTGGTCCCATCACTTCATGGTAAATAGATGGGGAAACAGTGGAAACAGTGGCAGACTTTATTTTCTTGGGCTCCAAAATCACTGAAGGTGGTGACTGCAGCCATAAAATTAAAAGACACTTGCTCCTTGGGAATAAAAAGCTATGACCAACCTAGACAGCATATTAAAAAGCAGAGACATTACTTTGCCAACCAAGGTCCATCTAGTCAAAGCAATGGTTTTTCCAGTAGTCATGTATGGATGTGAGAGTTGGACTATAAAGAAAGCTGAGTGCTGAAGAAGTGATGCTTTTGAACTGTGGTGTTGGAGAATACTCTTGAGAGTCCCTTGGACTGCAAGGAGATCAAATCAGACCATCCTAAAGAAAATCATTCCTGAATGTTCATTGGAAGGACTGATGTTGAAGCTGAAGCTCCAATACTTGGCCACCTGATATGAAGAACTGACTAATTGGAAAAGACCCTGATGCTGGGAAAGATTGAGGGCAGGAGTAGAAGGGGACGACAGAGGATGAGGATGGTTGGATGGCATCACCAGCTCAATGGACACGAGTTTGAGCAAGCTCTGGGGTTGGTGATAGACAGGGAGGCCTGGTGTGCTGCAGTCCATGGGGTACGCAAAGTCAGACACGACTGAGGTACTGAACTGGACTGAGCAGAGAGAGCTGAATTTGAGTCCAAACTCCTCCCCTATCCTGTGTGACCTTCAGCAAATTACCTAACTTACTGGATACCAATTTCCTCATCCATAAAATGGAAATGCTACCAGTAGTCCTTAACACACTAGGTTCTTCTAAGGATGAAAAGAAACAAGACACATGCCCTTCCCAAGCATGATGACTAGATGATACATTGATACCTACGGTTTTTAAATCCCTTGTTTGAGCTTGTGGATAAGACTATGGCAATAGTTTCCAAGATGAAATTTCTTTCCTTTTCTCAACCCTGGAAACCATCTGAGAAATACCCAAAAGGTGGGGCAGAAGAACAACGGCTTCATTGCTCTTCAGCACCTATTAGTGTCCACACTACTTAATCTCTCCTAATCCAAGGAAAATGAAAGGTGGAAACTTCCTGAGAAAGTCCCCTTGGCTCCCTCTTAGACCTTAGGGCCCTAATCTGAATTTATCAGAACACATTACTTTGAAACATGCTATTTTGACTTCTCACACATCAAATTGAAAATCAAATCATCTAAGCCTTACTTAGATACCTGAGATGAGTCACCCCGTCTCTTCTTTCACTGGCCCGACAAGGCTCTTTCCAATCTCTTGTTGGGACTTCTGAGAAATGATTATACATATTGTTGTTGCTGAGAAGCATTTGGTCTACAATTGTTTTCATTTTCCCCTTCGGAAGCAATAGCAATTGAAGAAAAATAAAGTTGGATTATCTTAAAATAGGGGGAAATGCATGAGCAAACAAAAATAATCACAAAATGCTCCTCTTTATGCTGAGAAAACAGATCTACTACTTCTCTCTTGAGATCCCAAAGGCCTCATTCAGCATATGGTGTCAGGGCACTTAATAAATATTGCTTAAGGGGATGATGATGAAGATGATGATTTAATAAGAATAAATACCTCTCCACCAGGCACACATCTCAGCCTTCTCTTCTGTAACAGAACCAATGTCTCTTCTTTCCCATCTGTCACTACAGATCATGTTTTCTAAAGAATATTGCTACTTGCCAAACATGGGTCTTCAGACAAGTTATTTAACCTCTCTGTACATCACCGTAAGGACCATGATAACCAGTTTGAGCACAAAACACACCCTATTGACCCTGTTTTGTTTCAGGAAATGGCTAGCACAGACAATCTGACACTCTTAACAATGAATAATGTTACCTCTATTGAAATGTCCCTAAATGCTTGTTTACCCCCATGGAGCTAATCACCGACTGCCAACCATACCTGAATTAAAAGTTACCTTGCTTCCAAAATTCCCACACCAATTGAATGCTTGCCAGTCAAAGACTGTCTTTGTATTTCCTCTTTTATACTCTATAAAACTTACTCTCCTTTCTAACATGTGTCCCACCTGCTGAAACAAAAGTTACTGCAGCAAGTTTATGAATCAGCACCCTTGTTAATTCTGTCTGTAACTTCATTTTGTCTTTGACACGCTCAAGAAACAGCAGCTATATCAATTCATAGTTCTATACTCCACTCCACTTGTTCAACCAGGCCTTGGACACAGAAAGCACACAACCCATATTAATGAAATAGTTAACAGTAAGTTAATTATAAATTTATAATTACCAAAGGGTAAAGAGGGGAGGATTAAATCATGAGTTTGGGATTAAAATATACATACTACTAGATATAAAATAGATAACCAGCAAGGACTTACTGAAATGGAAAAGAATCTTAAAAAGTATAGTGTGTGGCTGATTCATGTTGATGTATGGCAAAAACCATCACAATATTGTAAAGTAATTATCCTCCAATTAAAACACATTAATTTTTAAAAATCATAAAAATAAAAAATAAATTATAAAAGTATTGTGCGTGTATATACACACACACACTGAATCACTTTGCTGTACACCTGAAACTAATACAACATTGTAAATCAACTATATTTCAATAAAATTTTTAAAAATAGTAAGTTAATTATTACTTTAATCAACATTTATTGAGCCTCCTACGTCACTAGTCCCTGTATGAGGTGTTTTCACTCACATTTTCTCTTTTTACCACATTATTCATCAACTCAATCTTACAGGTTGAAAATCTTTTCATTATTTTCTAGAAGCTGTGTTAATGATAAGAAAGAGTTCTGTTGTCTGTGAAAATTGAGATCTGGAAATCCTAGTCCCAGGACACTTCTGACTTACACTTTTACTTGTACTTTAAAATAGTATAGCTGGTGGGATTCCCTCAGCATGCAGGAATCATGATAAATAAATAATGTTCTTTTTCCCTTTCCTCACTTTGCCAGTCCTTGTAATGTATTTCCCTAATTGCCAAGATCCTCTTATCTTTTGCATTTTACACCGTGTGAGATTGTAAGGTAGGGGCAGTGGAGGAAACATCCCCTTAAATTTAGGAGAAGGACTTAAAAGTTCATCCACCATGAATGAATAAAGCCCTGAAAAGGAAGGAAATTCTGAGACATGCCACAATGTGGGTGAACCTTTAGGACATTATGTTTAGTGAACTAAACCATTTGCAAAAAGACAAATACTCCATGATTCCATTTATATAAAGTAGTAAAATTCATAGAATCAGAGAGCAGAATGGTGGTTGCCACAGGCTAGGGGGAGGGAGAAATGGGAAGTTGTTGAATGGGTACAGAGTTTCCATTTTGCATGATGAAAAGAGTTCCAGAGATCTGTTGAACAACAGGATGAATATATTTAACACTACTGAGCTGTACACTTAAAGTAGTTACGATGGTAAATTTTTTTTGTTGGTTTTAGCACAATGAAAAAATATTAGAAGATGCAGATTCCACAGTGATCCAAGGGCCTTGGTGAGGCAGCATTAAGCCATCAGCCCCAGGCATCTCCTACAATGCCGTTCATTTTGAATTGAGGGCCCACCACTCAACACACATGTCTCTTCCACTGCCATGACTTCTGCAGCTTCTTATTTATGATCCTACAAGTGAGCTTTACTTCAGGGCAGGGGACTAAGAAAACAGAAGTGCATGAGACAAGCACTTTCCCACCAATTGCTTTCCAATTGATATTGAGAAATATTCAATCTCCTCTACGGAACAGTGCATGGGAATTTGCAGTTGCTCATCTCTACTGTGTTTCCTTATTACCAGGAGCTCTGTCAAAGTCATTCCACGTGAGCTTTTAACTAAAGCTTATGGATCAACTGAGTCACTGTATGCATATGAAACATGTTCATAATAAATATTTAAAACCCTAGAGCCTAACTTTCGGAGAAGGCAATGGCACCCCACTCCAGTACTCTTGCCTGGAAAATCCCATGGATGGAGGAGCCTGGTGGGCTGCAGTCCATGGGGTCGCTAGGAGTCAGATACGACTGAAGCAACTTAGCAGCAGCAGCAGAGCCTACCTTTAAATATCCTCATTACTGTGAAACTCATCAGTGAAAAAGAGCAACTCCAAGGCAAAAGTGACCAGCATGAAATTGATGAGCAGAGAGTGGCTGCGAGAGAAAAGAAAACTCAGCTCTGGTTAAAATTTCACCTTGTTGATCCCCTTTGTGTGTGTGCTGGGCGGTGATTTCTGGCCAATCTAGGATGTTTTAATTTATCATAGTGTTCATGTAACCAAGGCAGTTAATTGAATAAATGCCTTAAATATTTCCAGCTTAATTGAGGAGAACATCAATATGGTTTTTTGACCTCTAACATTTGCATAATAAACTCTAAACAAATCTCTCATTACCAACTTTTCTGAAAAACAAACATATCCTGCTAAAAATGGAAGGCTCAGAAACAGATGGGGATCACCTTCATTCTGTCCTCAAAATGTCCCTAGATTCACATCTACCCATGACCTTGATTCTCCTTCCTCCATATCTCCCCCACTCCCATATCCCCTGCCTGCAGCAATGCCATCCTATCAGTGAATACTTACAAAATAGTCTCCTAGTCATTGCTCTACCATTGGATATCTGCTTCATTGTATTAACAGCAATAATAGCAGTAGTAATAGTAATAATACTGACAGTCATAACAGCAACAATTTATTGAGCCCCTAATACGTGCCAGACAGTAGTAAATGTACATTTATGTATACGGATTTCTTTAATACTCATTTAAAGTGCTGTAAAATAGACACAGATGAAGAGTAAATCTAAGTCTAACACACAATCAAAATCTAGTGTGGCTAGTAAATAGAACTAGGTCTGTCTGACTCCAAAGTCCATTACCTTGGTGTCCCTCCATGCCACCACTAAGAATCATATTTCCAGAACTGGGCAAATATTATAAAGAACTCCAAGTGTTATAATCCACATTCATACAATGCATGACAACAAAGTAAAATGTGGTTTCCCTTTCCAACCAACCACCAGAACTTCTGTATCAAAGTGAATGATGACCTTCTGAGTGGCACCCATGGGAGGACATATACTGATTCCAAGGACATGAGCATTGATCCAGTGTTCCAACATTTCTTCAACCCTCTTTATCAGAACTGCCTATAAAATGCCCTTTGAAGCTACACAGGAAAATCTGTCTCCTCACCAGAGAGACAGAGCTCATTTCAAAATTCAAAACATTCACTGCTGGGCATGATCACCCACCTTATCCACCAGTGTGGGCTCTAATGACTTTGGGCTGTTTGTTCAAATATAGCCTGTTCTGAGAGGATAAAGATTTATCACCACAGAGGAGATTCAAAGGAACATGTGACAGGCTCTGAATGCAACTTGACAATAGAGTGGCTTCTTCTTCCCCAACATCTAGCATCTGGTTTGCCTTTTGAAAATGTCATGGCAAACAGGCAAGAAGGAATCGAGAAGTTCTTTTCTGAATCAGAAAACAAAACTTTTTCCTCTAAATATAATGTCCCAGAAAGTTTGCCTTCTCCAGACGACATTCATAGATCCTGGAAGGGCTACTGCTGGAAACAAGTTGCTAGTTGACCTTTGCTTTGCAGTGGCCAGAAACCAACTGGCTCCCTGGGGGTTATTCACAGTGAAACAGGAAACAAACTATTTCTCACCGCAACTCTCCTTTGGTTGGAACTGCTTACTCCAGGAATAAATTCACTGCTGGTATAAAACTCTATTCCTACTTTGCCTGATGTATGTCTGTGAGAGGAGAGAGCAAGGCCCTTTGCCAGGTGGTTGCTTGGAGATAAACAGGCAGTGGCAAACCAGCTGCCAGTTGGTCATCCTTGCAACCACCATCAAATACATATTTCAAGCTGTCTCTCCTGCTCATACTGATAAAATTTCTAGTATATTTATTGTGCAGGAAGTAATCAACATAAGCATGATGTACCAAACCACATTGCTAAGTAAATAAGATATATGCTTCATGGATCAATTACCTTCATGCAAATTGCACATCACTTTAACACTCTCATGATGTGTCAAGCTTTTTGCATTTGAATGCCAAAAAGGATATAAAGGGGAATTATTATTTTGGTGCTAGGGATATGATACCAATGTAACATCCCTGGGCCAAGCAATGGGACTTTCTGGATGTGGGAGTTGCAAACAAAGGGGCACTTGAAAAATAGCCTGAGTGAAGGATGGCCAACCTGTGGTTAGCCCTTGAGCAAATGGGAAAGAAAATCCAAGGCCATTCTGAATGGGATAGATGCTGTAATTAAATTGCATTTTATATTTCTTAGATTATATATTGCCTTGAAATGGCTGGGAGCATTATAATCAATAAGCAATGGTGGAAAGCAGGGGAATTTCATGATCTTCTTTTCAAATAAAGCAGACAGTGGATTCAGTCATTCATCAGTGGTCCTGTGAAATCTAGCATTTGCTCTTAGATTCCATTGAAAATCTCATGCTAAATCGTCCAGGGAGCAGTCATTTGGGGCAATTTATTGGAGGTTCACTGGGTTCTTGAAGCTTCCTACCACCTTCCTCTTCTCGCTTTTCATTCCCAGGCTCCCACATCCCTCTTCATCCTCTGAAGGCCATCTGAGGTCACTCTCACAGATCTCCTGGTCTAAAATGCTGCTCTGGGTTAACATAGAGGCTTTCTGACAGCCTTAGACCTGTGTTTAACTTTGTTAGGTAAATTCAAGTGAAACCCAACTGAGGATCTGCTGTGAAAAGCACATTCCACACAAAATGTATTGGTATCTATAATATTCTCACTAGTGAGTAAAATTCACATTCCCACATGAACTGGAAATGCTCGATTTCTTCCCCAGGGTTTTTCTCTTACTAGGCTGCCTTTATCAGAGTCAAGGCTCAATCAAATACTCTTTATTTGTGTGTGTGGTGTACAAGCCTCTAAGAGCTCTTCAGTCATTTTCCTCCTCAGTCTGGTTTTTAATTTTCCTCAAGGGAGAAAAATCTGTTTTACATGTAACCTGAGCACATGACAATATCCAAATCATTTTATAAGCCAATGAAATGTTGTAATAAGCACTGCCAGAAAGTTAGTAATGTTAGCCATAAACATTACCCATGCTCGCTGTACATTTGCCCCATCAGCAAAATCCATCTGCCTCAAGAAATGTCTTAGCAACACTAATGTACCATCATGACCCTAAATGCATTCAGATTTTCTTATAAACAGAAACAGGAAGCCCTAGACTAGAAGGGTTGGCTGTGGGAGCAGATTTTTTTTTCTCTGCCATATTATTTCCTTTCATAAAGACTCCTGATTTTTGGTGACTTTGCCTCTTGGTGGGTCCCATGAGAACTCGGTTGATCATAAGGACTCTGCACTTTTCCCAGCTCTCCTGGGACTACTAGCCAGAGAGGACATTCCCAATTAGTCATCTTTTTCAGCAGGGCATGTTGCCTGACACTAGTGAATCTCAGAGCATGAATACAATCCCTCTCAAAGGCTGTATTTGCTGCCACTGAAGTTTGTGAACACATCAAGTTTGACAAAAAGTAATTTCACAGGAGCTTGTCTGGTACTACCTGGGACCAGATCCTTTTATTTTGTTCTAGCACCTTTTTACAAAATGCCACATATTTACTTGGAAGTCTAAGTGGTAAAACAATCTCTAATGCAATCCCCCAATCAGTGGCCCCAAGATTAGGTCATGAGAGCTGGGATACTTGCAGACTTGGTTAAAGAATTCCTCTCCTTGATAGTACAGCAGACCCCAAATACCCCTTGAGGTCAAATGCTTCATCAGTTCAGTATCCTATATGGATACTGCCACAAATTCCCTGTGTCCCCACCCTACTGGAGAGTAAAAATGTTCTAAATATCCATTGATAACCATTTGAAGCATGCATTGATGAAAGACTTTGAACAGCTATGGGTACAGCCCTGGGAGGGCTGCAAAATATTAATACATGTTTTGATTTAACAAACTTTTTATGATTATGAAACAAACGAGAAATCATTCCTAAGCCCACAACATATTTTACAACCATTTAGCAAGTGTGTGTACATCTTCAGTAAAGTCAATATAAACCGAATACAGTCCTGCTATTTTGTCATTGCTGAGAGATTTCTCAGTTAGCCTGATGACATCGCCAATACTATCTTTTGCTGTTGATTTAGAAACATACTCTGTAAGCACTTCTCCCTTTATTTGCGCAGAAGGCATTCAACTACTTATTGACGATGAAACTCGCTGGTCAAAGGAAACACTCAATTTGACTCCTTGACTTCTCCCATTTGGGGGACAGTCTCAAATGCCTCCAAGGAGCAGCATAAGCATCTGGTCAGTTTTTCTCTAATAACACCTGCATTTGCTCTTAAACAAGCAGGACTGAGCAAGGAGGCAGAGACGGAGAAGGGGAGAAGCAACAAAGGCACTAAAGCTTAGTTAAATCCCTTAGAATAATGGTAATAGTGCTTATTTAACCCCCCAAAATTAATGGTCAAAAGTCAAAACCAAGAGCAATCAGTTCCCCTATTCTTTAGGAAAATATGTGTTCTTTTAAAACACAGCCAGTAACATAGCTGAAATTGGCTTATTCTGCACACTAAGCCAGGATTCTTGTTACTGCCATGTCACCTGAGTTCAAGTCCAATCTTTTCTCTTTTGTACAAGCCAGGTGAGCCTGAGGCAAGTCATTCTACTTCTCTGAACTGTTTTCAAATAGTAGCACGTAGGAAAATCACAGTATCTACTGCACAGCATCGTTATGACACTTAAAATCAAGATGAGAGGACGGGACACTATAAAGTACTCGGCAATGCCTGCAGACTCTCAAGCAGTTTATAAACATGAGGTAATGTTATCTACAGTTTAGGGACCACCCAAGTTCATGTGGTTGCTGGGAGAAGCTGAAAGATTCCAAAGTGCTTTTAGCAGTAAGTATAGTTATGTCTGTTCTCACTCCTCTCAGCCCTCATCTTCCATGCATGTAGTACGTATCTACTAGGCAGACCAGTTGGTTACTCAGCCACTCCACTTCCCAATAAGACTGAGTAGAAGAGTCTACCAACTGCTTTGACCCAGAGCTAGGTGTACCCTCTCATCTCAGTGTCTGCCTTATTGCCACCCGCCTCCAGGCATCAGACAATGCAAGAGAGAGGGACAGAGGGAGGGAGAGGGAATATGTAGGTAATGTGACTCCTTTACTACATGCAACCGACTGGCAGATACTTGGCTGTTGGCCATTCAAATCCTAGAGTCCATCTGCCAATAGGATTGCCTTTACCCCTCCTGGGCTCACAGATGTATACAGGATGGCAATTAGCTCAAACCATGGCTAAACAATTTCATTCAAGCTATTTTCCACAAAAATATTCACACCCCATTCCAGGATGAATAACCAACTAATAACCCAGTGTCATTGGTGGTTCACGTATAAACTGTGTATGAAACCAGCTTACATGAGTGTTATATTCTCATGAAGTACTTTGCCTCATGTTATTCTGCATTTCTCCTCATAACAACCTGGGAGGGGGTGGGTAAGATAGGTGCTACCCTCTCCTCTTTCAAAATGATGAGGCTAAGACATAGAATGTTATTGCTCCAAGTAATATAGCTGTAGCACAGGGAACTATATTCAATATCTTGTGATAAACCATAATGGAGAAGATTATGAAAAAGAATATATATCTGTAAAAGTGAGTCACTTTGCTGTACAGCAGAAATTCACTCATCATGTAAATCAACTATACTTCAATACATTTTTTTAAAGTAATACAGTGGGTCAGTGAGAGGCCCAGGCCTAGAACTCGGGCTTCCTGACTCCCAGTGCTCTCTCTAGGTGCTAGGTGTCAACAGAAAGGGAGCTGTGGTCAGTATAGGCAAGAGAGACAGAGGCGCTCTTAGCAGGGCTACATCAGCACCCCGTCACACTGGCCCGCCCACATGCAGCACTGACAAGGGAAGATGTCTGAGCTTTTCAATGCAAAGACTGACTGTCGCACTGAATGCAAAGAGAAGTGCTCCATGTTAAGAAGCATATTCTCTTGCAGCCACCAAAAAACACGGGTTGACCCAGCATCTCCTTCTCCCTGGAAACTCAGCTTTGGAATTTCACCAGCCTGATCTCCAGAATCACACTGTGTAAACCCTACAACATGACTACGAACTCACCCAGTTCCTCAGCTTCTTGGCTTCTTTTCAGGAACAAGGAGGGGAAAACCTGCAAAGAGAACACTGTGGACCATTCACCAGCACTCATGGCCAAAATAAATAAATAAATAAATAAAATCTCAAAGATAAACAGGGCTGCCCTTAAACAGGTTGTATTCTACCCAATTTTGCCCTGGGCTGTATCTCTCATGAGCCTATCAATTTCTCGGAAAGCTATTTTTATTGCTTTTATATAATGACTATGCCTGCAGGCCTATGAACTTCTGCACTGGAGAAGAGTCGCAAATAAGACAGAGTCATGGTTTTCACCCACAAACACGGCAAGTTATTTCATACTCCCTGGCCCTACTAATTACTGAAAATAATTATGCAACAGTGAGAGCTTTCTCTCTCATTGTGTTTGGACTGATCATAATAGAAAGCCCTCAGGCAAATTAGAAGTCTAGCAACTGCTTTGTTCAGAGTGGGAGAGAACAGTAAACTGGGAGGAGGAGGAGGGCACAGGAGTAGAGCCAACTAGAACTGGAGTGATTTAGGTTCATGCAGGAAATTTCTCACCTCAGAAACAGTCAATTTCCTTGTGTCTCTTCCCGTATTTTAAGTGCAAAACAAGAATAATAGCTCAAGTGTGTCCCAGTTGAACCATAGGCTCTCCCTGAACTGGAATAGGTAGCTCTTTGGTCAGGTCAATGAAGCGATTTTCTTGGCAGAGAGAGATCACTGGCTTCTGTGGCAATTCCCAGTAAGGGCTCCCAGAACTCGTCAGTGACAACCAGTGAATCCAAGCTACTGTAAGGGAGGGGCTCCTCCAGCCTCTACAGCACCCAACTCCCTGCAAATGCTCATGGTCAGTTTCATCCCTGGCACCTATGTTCCATCCCCTGTTGGCTTGTTTCTGATTTGTATAAGTAAAATGTATACAGAGAAATGCACAAGTCTTAAGTGTACCATTTAAAGTTGTTATTCAGTCGCTAAGTCATGTCTGACTCTTTGCAACCCCATGGACTACAGCATGACAGGCTTCCCTGTCCTTCACCATCTCCCGGAGTTTGCTCAAACTCTTGTCCATTAAGTCAGTGATGCCATCCAACCATCTCATCCTCTGTTGTCCCCTTCTCCTGCCCTCAATCTTTCCCAGCATCAGGGTCTTTTCCAATGAGTCGGCTCTTCCAATCAGGTGCCCAAAGTACTGGAGTTTCAGCTTCAGCATCAGTCCTTCTAATGAATACTCAGGGTTGGTTTCCTTTAGGATTGACTGGTTTGATCTCCTTGCTGTCCAAGGGACTCTCAAGAGTGTTCTCCAGCCCCACAGTTCGAAAGTTATCAATTCTTCGTCACTCAGCCTTCTTTATGGTCCAACTCTCACATCCATACATGACTACTGGAAAAACCATAGTTTTGACTATATAGACCCTTGTCAGCAAAGTGAGGTCTCTGCTTTTTCATGTGCTGTCTAGATTTGTCATAGCTTTTCCTCTAGGAAGTAAGCATCTTTTAATTTCATGGCTAAAATCACTGTCTGCGGTGTTTTGGAGCCTTTCCCCCTTCTATTTGCCATAAAGTGATGGGACAGGATGCAGTGATCTTAGTTTTTGAATGTCAAGTTTCAAGCCAGCTTTTTCACTCTCTTCTTTCATCCTCATTAAGAGGCACTTTAGTTCCTCTTCACCTTCTGCTAGTAGAGTGGTATCATCAACCTATCTCAGGTTGTTGATATTTCTCCCGGCAGTCTTGATTCCAGCTTGTGACTAACCCAGACCAGCATTTCTCATGATGTACTCTGAATATAAGTTAAATAAACACAGTGACAATATACAGCCTTGATGTACTCCTTTCCCAATTTGGAACCAGTCTGTTGTTCCATGTAAGGTTTTAACTGTTGCTTCTTGACCCACATACAGCTTTCTCAGGAGACAGGTAAAGTGGTCTGGTATTCTCATCTCTTTAAGAGTTTCCCACAGTTTGTTGTGATCCACACAGTCAAAGGTCTTAGTGTAGTCAATGAAGCAGAAGTAGATTTTTTTTTTCTAGAACTCTCTTACTTTCTTTATGATCCAACAAAAGTTGGCAATTTCATTTCTGATTCCTCTGCCCTTTCTAAACCCAGCAGTACATCTGGAAGTTCTTGATTCATGCACTGCTGAAGCCTAGCTTGAAGGATTTTGAACATAACCTTAATAGCATGTGAAATTAGCACAACTGTATCATAATTTAAACATTCTTTGGCACTGCCCTTCTTTGGGATTGGAATGAAAATTGACTTTTCCAGTCCTGTGGCCACTGCTGAGTTTTCCAAATTTGCTGACATATTGAGTGGACCACTATAACAGCATCATCTTTGGGGATTTTAAATAACTCAGCTGGAATTGCATCACCTCCACTAGCCTTGTTTGTAACAATGCTTCTTAAGGCCCACTTGACTTCACATTCCAGGATGTCTGGCTCTAGGTGAGTGACCACACCACTGTGGTTTTCTGGGTCATTTTCTGAGTCATCTATACACAGAACTTTTTTGTATAGTTCTGTGTATTCTTGCCACCTCCTCCTAATCTCTTCTGCTTCTGTTAGGCCCTTACCATTTCTGTCCTTTATAATGCCCATCCTCGTATGAAATATTCCCTTGATATTTCCAATTTTCTTGAAGATATCTCTAGTCTTTCCCATTCTATCATTTTCCTCTACTTCTTTGCATTGTTCATTTAAGAAGGCTTTCTTATCTCTCCTTGCAAATGCAAGTTTCCTCTGGAACTCTGCATGAATCTGAAGATGGGTATATTTTTCCTTTTATCATTTGCCTTTCACTTCTCTTCTTTTCTCAGCTATTTGTAAGGCCTCCTCAGACAACCACTTCACCTTCTTGCATTTCTTTTTCTTGGGGATGCTTATGGTCATGGGCTTCCCAGGTGGCGCTAGTGGTAAAGAACCTGCCTGCCAATGCAGGAGATGTAAGAGACGCGGGTTCAATCCCTGGGTCAGGAAGATCCCCTGGAGGAGGAAATGGCAACCCACTCCGGTATTCTTGCCTGGAGAATACCATGGACAGAAGGAATCCATAGGGTCACAAAGAGTCAGACATGACTGAAGCAACTTAACATGCACACACAGTTTTGGTCATTACCTCCTGCAAAATATGAACTTCCATCCATAGTTCTTCAGGTACTCTGTCTACCAGATCTAGTCCCTTGAATCTATTCATCACCTCCACAGTATGATCATTAGGAATTTGATTTAGGTCATACCTGAATGGCCTAGTGGTTTTCCCTACTTTCTTCAATTTAAGTCTGAATGTGGCAATAGGAGCTCATGATCTGAGCCACAGTCAGCTCCAGGTCTCGTTTTTTTCTGACTATACAGAGCTTCTCCAACTTCGGCTACAAAGAATATAATCAATCTGATTTCAGTATTGACCATCTGGTGATGTCCATGTATACAGTCATCTCCTGTGTTGTTGGAAGAGGTTGTTTGCTATGACAGTGCATTCTCTTGGCAAAACTCTGTTAGCCTTTGCCCTACTTCATTTTGTACTCCAAAGCCAGACTTGCCTGTTACTCCATCTCTTGACTTCCTACTTTTTCATTCCAATCCCCTATGATGAAAAGGACATCATTTTTGGTGTTAGTTCTAGAAGGTCTTGTACGTCGTCACAGAACTCGTCAACTTTAGCTTCTTCAGCATTAATGGTTAGGGCATAGGTTTGAATTACTATGATGTTGAATGGTTTGCCTTGGAAACAAACCAAGATTCTTCTGTCATTTTTGAGATTGCATCCAAGTACTGCATTTTGGAATCTTTTGTTGACTATGAGGGCTACTCCATTTCTCCTAAGGGATTCTTCCCCACGGTGGTAGATATAATGACCACCTGAATTAAATTTATCCATTCACATCCGCTTTAGTTTGTTGATTCCTAAGATGCTGATGTTCAATCTAGCTATCTCCTGCTTGACTAGGTCCAATTTACCTTGATTCATGGAACTAACATTCCAGGTTCCTATGCAATATTGTTCTGTACAGCATTGAACTTTACTTTCACCACCAGGCACATCCACAACTGAGAGGGCAATTGCCCTCTCCTCTTCCTCAGTAGCATCATCTTCTGATGTCATATCTTTTTGCCTTTTCATACTGTTCATGAGTTTCTCCAGGCAAGAATACTGGAATGGGTTGCCATTTACTCCTCCAGTGGACCACGTTTTGTCAGAACTCTTCAGTGTGACCCATCCACCTTGAGTGACCTCGTATGGCATGGCTCAGCTTTATTGAGTTACACAAACACCTTCAACAAGGCTGTGATCCCTGAAAGGAACCATTCAATGAGTTTTGATAATGCACACACAAGGATAACCCACATCCCAATCAAGATATAGAATATATCACTCACCCCAGTTCCCTCATTCCTCTTTGTAGTCAGCACACATGCTCATACAAACATATATGTGCATACCACCCTCAGAGCCCCAGTGGTCTGACTGTTCTCACTACGCCCTATTTTAGTACTTCAGTCAGTCAGTTCAGTCACTCAGTCATGTTCGACTCTTTGTGACCCCATGGACTGCAACACACCAGGCCTCCCTGTCCATCACCAACTCCCAGAACTTGCTCAAACTCATGTCCATCGAGTTGGTGATCCCATCCAACCATCTCATCTTCTGTTATCCCCTTCTCCTCCTGCCTTCAATCTTTCCCAGCATCAGGGTCTTTTCCAATGAGTCAGTTATTCACATCAGGTGGCCGACACATCGGAGCTTCAGCTTCAGCATCAGTCTTTCCAATGAATATTCAGGACTGATTTCCTTTAGGATTGACTGGTTTGATCTTCTTGCAGTCCAAGGGACTCTCAAGTGTCTTCTCAAACACCACAGTTCAACATCACAGTATTCATGTAATGGAAACATAAAACCATATACTCTTTTGGATAAGACTTCTTTCACTTCCATAGATATTCATCTATATATTTATTCACTAAGTAGAACTCTAATACATGACTATACTATAGTTTTTTTAATCCCTTCACCAGCTGATAGACATTTGGGTTGTTTCCAGTTGGAGGTAATAAAACTGGTATAAGCTTTCTTTTACAAGTGGAATCAGGCTTCCATTTCATTTCTCTTGGGAAAACGCCTAGGCGTGGGATAACTGGGTCATAGGGTAAAAGTGTGCTTAGTTAAATATGAAACTACTAGATTTTTTTTCCAAAGTGGCATGCCATTTTACCTTCCCATCAAAGGCGTATGAATATTCCAATTGCTTCCATCTTTCTCCACACCTGGCAGTCAGTCTTTTTTAATTTTAGCCATCCCAGTGAATGTACAGTGGTATCCCATGATTTTGGTATGCTTTCCCTAATGACCAAAGATGTTTTAACACTTTTTCTGGTACTTATCAGCCATTTGTATTTTCTCCCTTTGAGAAGTGTCTGTTCAAATCATTTGCCTATTTTTTTATTGAATTTTCTCATTATTGAGTTGTAAGAGTTCTTTATACATTCTGGTATAAGTTCTTTGTCTTAGTGCTGTGAATATTTTCTCTCAATCTAAGATTTATGTATTCATTTTCTGAATGTTATCATTTGGTGAGAAGTTACAAATTTTTATGATATTTAGTTTATCATATTTTTCTTTTATGATTTTTGTTTTTCATGTCCTAAGAATATAATCAATTTTAAGTCCTGTTGATGCTCCCTCTTCAATTGGTCTTGTTTCTGGCCCCCCTTTCCCTTTTCTTTCCCTTTTGCAAATAATCAACTCCGAGCCAACCATCATCTCTTGTCAAGACATAAACTCTTCGGAAGCCAAAATAGATCTCACAATTCCAACTCTCCACTCCCACTCCTACCATCCCTCCCTTGGTCTCCCCAATCCTTTCCACACCCTTGAATCTTCTCTTGCTCTTACACCATATGGTAAGTGCATCAAGAAATCAATACAAGCTTCTTCTCAAACATGTATCACAGTCTACCTGGAGTAGCAGCAGCAGGTGTTTTTCTAGTCTTCTCTAGAAGAGTGCAAGCTCCTTGAGACAGAGATGCTACCTCATTTACACTCATGCAAAGAGAAGGCAATTGTTTACATGCTGCAATGTCATGCACCAGATGATCTCTCCCATCACAGTGCTCACATGTCTCAAATATCAACATCAGAACTCCTTTGTCTGGGGTCCTGGGTCTATTTCAAATGCCAGCATTCCTGGAATGTCCCACCAAAGTGTTAGTGGTGCATCACATCTGCTTCCTTCATGTGAACGCATTAGCCCATAGGGGAGAAGGAGAACACCACCCAAACAGAAGGACAATGGAAAGAAAGGCCACAGTACAATTTCATCTTGCCTTTGCCCTGCACATTGCCAATACCCCATGGGTAGCAGAGCGGTCCCGACTGGCTTAACACAAGGAAATGTTTATACTCAGAATGCGCCATACTATTCCTTTCCTCCACAGATGTTACACCAGAGAACATAAAATAAAGTTCTTCAAGACCTTAGAAGAATAATTTTTATTAAAAAAGTTAAACAATAGGAAGAGGTAAGAATCTAACCAAGAAGATGGAAACTGGTAAAACCTTTCTGAAAAGCAATTTGGCTCTTGGCATCATAAGCCTTTGACCCAGCAATTCCCCATTTGGAAATCAATCCTCTGTGGGGAAACAAAATCCAGAAAAAGAATTCTATGTAATGATACACATTTTTAATGGTCAACAAAATGGACGACCAATCTGTCCAACAACAATGGATCGGGTAACAGATATAAGGGAATACTATGCAGTCAATGAAAGTTGTATTTTCAAGGAATATTTAATGACCTGGGGAAATGCTCATGATATAATTAAAGTGGATAAACTAAATGCAAAACTACAAATGCAGTATGTGTATATTTTTGATGGTGTTTATTGTATAAACAATTTGTCTATTGTGCCTACAATAGTGGCTGCCATGTAATAGTGCCTGGCTTAACAAATAATCATTAAATGGATAAATGTCATATATATAATATGTAATAGTCCATCTAGTCAAACTCAAAAACATAGTCTATGTTTTTTCCAGTAGTCATGTATGGATGTGAGAGTTGGACTATAAAGAAAGTTGAGCACCAAAGAATTGATGCTTTTGAACTATGGTGTTGGAGAAGACTCTTGAGAGTCCCATGGTCTTCAAGGAGATCAAGCCAGTCCATCCTAAAGGAAATCAATCCTGAATATTCATTGGAAGTACTGATGCTGAAGCTAAAACTCCAATACTTTGGCCACCTGATGCGAAGAACTGACTCATTTGAAAAGACCCTGATGCTGGGAAAGATTGAAGGCAGGAGAAGGGGATGACAGAGGATGAGATAGTTGGATGGCATCATCAACTTGATGGACATGAGTTTGAGCAAGCTCTGGGAGTTGGGTGACGGACAGGGAGGCCTGGTGTGCTGCAGTCCATGCGTCGCAAAGAGTTGGACACAATGAGCGGCTGAACTGAACTGAACTGAACTGAAATGTAGCATTATAACACACAGTCTTTGAATGATTAAAAATATTTGAGTGTTCACAATGTATCACACTCTACACAGAAAGCTTTATATGGTATGTGCATGCATGTGTTGCTAAGTCGCTTCAGTCATGTCCAATTCTGTGCAACCCTGTGGACTGTAGCCTGCTAGACTCCTCTGTCCATGCAAGCAAGAATACTGGAGTGGGTTGTCATGCCCTCCTCCAGGGGATCTTCCCCACCAGGGATCGAACCCACATCTCTTATGTCTATCTACATTGGCAGGCAGATTCCTTTACCACTAGCGCCACCTGGGAAACGCTTTACATGGTGTACATACCACATTTCATTCTTACCACAATCCTTGTGAGACAGTTATTGGCATTGTATCAAATTTTTATAGACAAGGAAATTGAAAAGTCTGAAAGGGTAAATAATTGTATCAAAGGATACTCAATTACCTAATGGCAGAGCTAGGATTCCCACCCAGGCAGTCTGATTTCACAACCTAAGTTCTGTAACAATATAGTAACACCATGCAGATTCAGCACTTATAGGGGAAAAAAAGACAAGGAGAGAAAAACACCAGTATGTTACCAGTACCTTATCTCTGGCTGATAGGATAAAAAGGAATTGGTACATTCTGCTTTTGTTTTTTCTTTATGTTCCAAATTCCCTATAATAATTTAGTTCAGTTCAGTTTTAGTTCAGTTGCTCAGTCATGTTCGACTCTTTGTGACCCATGGACTGCAGCATGCCAGGCTTCCCTGTCTGTCACCAACTCCCAGAGCTTACTTCAAACACACATCCATTGAGTCAGTGATGCCATCCAACCATAATTATGCATTGCTTTTGTACTCGGACTTTTTTTTTAATCAAGAATTAGCTAGGAACTTTGAAGTTCTCAGCGCTCAGTTCAGCCCTTGGTCCCAACTTCACTCTCACAGCTTGGGGCAGATCCACTTCCCTGCAGTCCTAACCTAGCACTGTGCTCTGACCTCCCTTGCCAAATCCACCTGATTTCCAGCTGTAAGTGTAAACAATGCTTTCCTGGCAGAGGCTGCAGTTAGCTGTGTCCCTCTGTAGTCCCTAGTATCCAGCTTTCTGGCTTCCCTTGGTCTAAGCCCTTGTTCTGCCTTGCCCCCAGGCTCTCTGCCTCCCGGCAAACCATCCCCACTATCCCCTACCCCTACCTTTCTTTCACAGAGCCTATAGGCCCAGTATGGCATTACGGCAACAGCGACTGCCACAGCTGGCGGCAGAGGAGGGTGGGGTGTGTACAGAGTCCTTGCAGCACACAGGATCCAGGAACAAACCACAACAGCACTCTCTCTCCCTCTGTGACATCTTCACTTCCCTCTTCAATTACAGACCCCAAGCTGATCACACCACGTTAATAAGGCCCTGATCAATGCTAAGGAGTTATTTTATGATTCCTGCAGGTTTGTATTCCTATTATTATTACACATCACAGCATCACATTAGCTTTCAAAAAACAAACCAGCATTGATCTGCTGACTCACTCTATGGTCTCCTATGACGCCCAGATCTTTCCATTATGTTTGCATCTCCAGGCAAAGAGAGAATTGATTTCCTCTCCAGCCCTCCATAAGAAGTTCCTGTTCATTCGCCACTCCCAATCTTCCCCACCCTCCATCCTCTGGACCGAAATTGGAGAAAAGCAGAAAGCAACAAAACCCTCAGGTCTATTTGTTAAAGCCCTGAAAAGCAACAACCAAAAAGACAAAAGCATTACAAGAAGTAAACTAAAGGCTTTTGCCTAATTTCCCCAAATCTCTCCAATTTTTGATTTGAAAACTTTACAACCAAAATTATACTTTATTTTTTATGCTATAAATCAACACAATGGAGTAGTTAAGAGCTGAAGTTATGGAGTCAGAGAAATCTAGACTTAAAAAGCCAGTTCCCAAATCTCCTAGCTGTATGATCTTGAATAAACCACTTTGCCTCTTGAGACCTCAGTTTTACCCACCTGTAAAATGGGAGTAATTATAGTACAGTCAGGCTTCCCTGGTGGCTCAGCAGTAAAGAATCTGCCTGCAATGCAAGGGGCTAGGGTTCGATCCCTGGGTCAGGAAGATCCCCTGGATGAGGGCATGGCTGCCCACTCCAGTATTCTGGCCTGGGAAATCCCATAGACAGAGGAGCCTAGTGGGCTACAGTTCATAAGCTTGCAAAGAGTCAGACATGACTAAAGGGACTGAGCATACATGAATACTACAGTGAGTTTTGCAATAATGTGATGTATCACAGTTTTACATGTTAGACGGTTAAGAAATACATAAAAACTATAATAAAGGTAGCACTTTAAAAAGACTTGATTTGCAACAACAACAAAAAAAAGACCTGACTTGTGGAGGCAGCTGTTAAGAGGGTTGCAGCTTTTGAGTTCTTATGCCATGGTTGAGGGAGGGTGATCTGAAATCAGACAGAAATTTGTCAAGCAGATGTGGGCAAGTGTGGCTCATATCACACATGGTGAACTGACAGAGCTGGTGGACGTTTGGATTGTGTGTGTGTGTGTGTGTGCACACACATGCACAAGTGTACTCATATTCCTGCATGCACATGCTTTGCATACTACTTTGTGGCTCAGTTCAGCTACATGCAGTTTCCTGTGTTCACTGAGAGTTTCTCATGGAGAAGATTGTGCATAAGCATACACAAAGTTCATGTTATGCTCAAACTGGTCCCTAAAACATCAATCCCATTAGAAACAAATTCACATTTCTCAAAAGAAGATTTTATAGCAGAACTGACTGTACCAATCTCCTCGGCTTGGGAAGATTACATGAAATAATGCCTTTAGCAAAAAGCCTAGTACCTGGTAAGCTCCCAGTAAATGATAGCTGCAGATAGCTAAAGCGGCACTAGTAGCTCAACCACTGTAGCCCTACAGTGCCTGCAGGTAGAACCCAGAACCACTTTGATGTGGGTTTTCCTTCACGTATCTGATGAGAGGCAACCAAAGTCCAGTAAAGCTCATCTCAGTTCGGATTCATCTTTCCCCACACCCTACTTGCTAATCAAGTGCCTGTAACACTTGCAATTAATTCTGGAACACCTTTTATGGCCCTACAGTACCAAACCATGGCTAAGCAGTGTAGAATTTACAGAAGAGCCACAACAGCCCAACGGCCTAAAAGAGTTTCCTCTGGGGACTTCC
This sequence comes from Bos taurus, assembly GCF_002263795.3. Classification (NCBI taxonomy): domain Eukaryota; kingdom Metazoa; phylum Chordata; class Mammalia; order Artiodactyla; family Bovidae; genus Bos; species Bos taurus. The sequence goes on along the minus strand of NC_037357.1, from coordinate 20,635,430 downwards.
CTGGTGGTCCAGTGGCTAAGTCTCCACATTGAACCTGGGTTCAATCCCTGGTCAGGGAACTAGACCAAACATGCCACAACTAAAGATCCCCCAAGCCTCAACAAAGATCGAAGATCCTGCGTGCAGCAACTAAGACCTGGTGCAGCCAAATAAACAAACAATACCTTTTATAAAAAAGAGTTTCCTCTGATAATCAGTGGGCAGAGTGAAGTGTAAGGGGAGCCAGGGTGGTCTGGTTGAAGGGTCTCCGATAAGCAATAGAGAGACACTGTTGGTTCTGGAGAGGGCAGTGACATAATCAGAGCCATTGCTTGGAGGCAGATGTCAGCAAATTTTGTTCATAAGAGGCCAGATTATAAATTTTTAGACTTTGCAGGCCATATGAGTTTTGTTATAACTAATCAAATCTGCTACTACAGCATGAAAAGAGCCATAGACAAAACATCCATGAATAAAGATGGCTGGGTTCCAATAAAACTTTCCTCATTAAAACAAAACAGGCAGATAGAACAAGATGGAGGAGGAGTTGGAGGACGTGGAATACATCTTTCTCCACAGATACATCAGGAATTCACCTTCAGACACCAAAGTGCATGCAGAACACCAGCTGAGAGCAGACAGGAGTACCTGACCAGTGGAAAAGAATATATAGAACCACGCAAAACTCGGTAGGATGAAGGAACTAGAGGGGGAAACAGGAGTGTTAGTAGGACTGGACCTGCCCTCAGTGGGTGGGGAAACTGAAACAGGGGTCCAATCCCCACCTTGGGGCAATTGTCTGGGTCAGAGGAGAAAGATTTAAGGCTGAGAGTGAAGCAGCTGATCTGTCACAGCCTAAATGGAATGAGAATCAGACAATCCTTGCCACATCCATACGTACCCTGGACAGAGACACAGGTCCCCGGGAAGGTGCAGTGATTAGGAGCTGGAGTTCAGGGATTGTGGAGCAAGCCCAGGGCGAGGGCTGCTGTTGACTGCTGGGAGATGGACTGAGGGGACGTGAGGGAGGAGATTGTGGTGGGAAATGCCTATGGGGGAAAGTCAGGCAGCCACGGAAGCAAGGTGATACTGCTGAGTCATGCACAGGGGGTGGAGCCATCACCATAGCCTCTCTCTCCCCATGTGTCAGCACCGGCAGCTGAACAATAGATAGGCTGGCCCATCAACCGCCTGTTTCGTGGAACAACAGAGTAGGACCCCACCCAGGGTGCTCCCTTTACGTGCCTGATACACCGAACAACAGAATAGGGCCCCAGGCAAGGGAGCCCTCTAAGTGCCTGAACAGGTGGAACAATGCAGAAAGATTAGCCAAAGAGGCCTTCTGATCGCCAGCTACCAGAGGCTCGAAAAAAGGCAATGATAGGGCCATAACTCCTGCGTCTGAGGCAGTCCATGTCCCTGCATGCTTGATACCTCCAGGGTCCCCATGACCCAAACAGCTGCACCACCTTCACACTCAACCCTCACCAGAGCAAAACTGCCATGGGGGGAAAAGTCTTGCATCTATGCACATGTGGTTGCTTTGGTCATGTCCAACTATTTGCGACCCTGTAGACTGTGGCCTGCCAGGTTTCTCTGTCAGGGGGGTTCTCCAGGCAAGAATGCTGGAGTGGGATGCCATACCCTTCTAGAGCACTGTATTTCCTAGCCACCAACTCCTCTGAGTACCTGGTGCTGCCAGGGCCCCTGTGACCCAAGCAGCTGCACCACCTCCACACCTGGCACTCACTGGGGCAGACCCAAGTCCTCTAGGGCAGCCTCAGGAACAAGCCCCAGTGGATGGCCCACATGCAGAGGTGGAAATAAAATCACAATTGAAATCCAGGGCAGTGTGGCTAAGGAAGAGGACCCAAAACCTTCCCACCAGCTGTACAAGCTGCAGATTAAATCCACAAGATCAACTAGGCAGACTCTGTGTCTATGGAATACATAAAAGGACACTGAGACCTCCCACAAAAGAAAATGCACTCGTTCTGACAGCTGTGGACATTGGAGGCAAGAACACACAAGTGTAGGACCAGATCAGAGTCTGAGCTGCCCCTACAGCAGGTCCAGAGATGAGCACAGCGTTGGAGGGCATCCTAGGGAGGTGAGGTGGACTGTGACTCCCAGTGAGGGAAAGGATGCTGACAGCAAAGACTCAAGAAAAACATTTATTATTCTTATATTTCGACTTGTTCTGTAGTTTCTTTTGGATTATTTTTTTCATTTTGGTTTCTTTTTTTCCTCTCTCCCACCCCGCCTCCAGTCTGTTGTAGTTGTCTAGTCATTGATTTTATTAGCACTATGAAATCTATTTAAGCTTTTTTTAAAATCACACTTTTTATTTCTGTTATAAACTTCTGCCTCTAAGTTAGCCTTTCACAGTTCTGTAGAGTTTTCCTTTTTTATTTTCTTTTTCTTTTTTCTCTTTTGTTAATTTAAATTTTTTAACTTTTTAGACATTATTTTTTCTACATTTATTCCTTTGTTTGCTTTTCCTACTGTTCTTTTCCCCTTGCAATTAATCTTTACAATATATAAAACTTCTTTATCTATCTCTATTTAACTTTGCATTTATATTCTTTCTTTCTTTTCTTTCTTTCCCTTCTTTTTCTCACCATATTTGTTATATTTGTTAGTTTTGTTTTCATTGCTTTATTCCCAAGTTGGTACCTTGCTTTAGTTTTGTTTTCCAGTTTGTGCTTTAGTTAGTTTTGTTCTTAATTGGTGGATATCATTTTGGGGTTCCTTTGTTTGCTGGGTCAACCTATTGTACTTTATTTTTGTTGGACTGTTTTGATTTTGCTTATGGGTGTATATGTATGTTTGTATATTCCATTATTTTAATTATTATTTGCCTGGTTTTGTAATTGCCATTTGTCTGGGGTTTGTCTTTGGTTTCTCGTTTTGGGGTATCTGTTTCAATCTCATTTAATGCCATAACAAACCACCTGTGGAATCTACATTCCTGGCCAGAGATCAAGCCCTGAGCCTTTGGAATGGGAGCACTTACTCCAAGACCCTAGACTACCAGAGAACTCCTAACCCTAGGGAGTATTAAATAGTGAGAACTCCCAGAAAGGCAACCACTTGTATACAAGACCCAGCATCACCCAACTACCAGTAACACTCTGTGCAGGATGCGTCATCCAAACAACAAAAGTGAAAGTCGCTCAGTCGTGCCCAACTCTTTGAGACCCCATGTTGCACAGTTCCACAGCTCATGGAATTCTCCAGGCCAGAATACTGGAGTGGGTAGCTGTTCCCTTCTCCAGGGGATCTTCCCAACCCAGGGACTGAACCCAAGTCTCCCGCATTGCAGGCAGATTCCTTACCAGCTGAGCCGCCAGGGAAGCCCTCCAAACAACAAACAAGACGAAAATACAATCCAATCAGCAGCCAGGATTACCACCTCATTCAGCCCTGCCCATCAGAGGGAAAAAAAAAAACTCACTTCCTCCCACCAGAGGGACAAGTCACATCCTACACGAAACTTACACAAACCACTAGACCAAACTTACGAGGGCAGGAACCAAAAGAAAGTATGTAACCTTGAAGACTGGAAAAAGGAGACCTCAAACACAATAAGTTAAAAAAAAATAATGAAAAGGCAGAGAAATACTGCACAAATGAAGGAACAAACTAGAATCACACAAGTCCAAATAAATGAAGAGGAAATAAGCAAACTACCTGAAAAAGAATTCAGAATAATGATAGTAAAGATGATCCAGAACCTTGAAAATAAAATGGAGAAAATGCAAGAATCAATTAACAAAGACCTAGAAGAATTAAAGAATAAACATACAGAGACAAACAACACAATTACTGAAATTAAATTAAAAGTACTCTAGAAGGAATTAATGGGAGAAGGCAATGGCATTCCACTCCAGTACTCTTGCCTGCAGAATCCCATGGATGGAGGAGCCTGGTAGGCTGCAGTCCATGGGGTCGCTAAGAGACACGACTGAATGACTTCACTTTCACTTTTCACTTTCTTGCATTGGAGAAGGAAATAGCAACCCACTCCAGTGTTCTTGCCTGGAGAATCCCAGGGGCGGGGGAGCCTGGTGGGCTGACGTCTATGGGATCACACAGAGTCAGACACGACTGAAGTGACTTAGCAGCAGCAGCAGCAGAAGGAATTAATAGCAGAATACCTGAAACAGAAGAATGGATCAGTGAGCTGGAAGATAAAATGTTGGAAATAACTGCTGAAGAGCAGAATAAAATAAAAAGAATGAAAAGAACTGAGGATAGCCTCAGAGATCTCTGGGAAAACATTAAACACACCAACATTTGAGTTATAGGAGTCCCAGAAGAAGAGAAAAAGAAAGGGTATGAGGAAATTGTTGAAGAGATTATAGTTGAAAATTTCCCCATCATGGAAAAGGAAATAGTCAATCAACTCCAAGAGGTGCAGAGAGTCCCATACAGGATAAACCCAAGGAGAAACACGCCAAGACACATACTAATCAAACTATCAAAGATTAAACACAAAAAAAAAGAATATTAAAAAGCAGCAAGGGAAAAGCAACAAGTAACATACAAGGGAAACCTCCATACATTTAACAGCTGATCTTTCAGCAGAAACTCTGCAGGCCAGAAGGGAATGATAGGATATATTTAAAGTACTGAAAGGGAAAAATCTACAACCAAATTACTCTACCCGGCAAGAATCTCATTCAAAATTGATGGAGAGATAAAAAGCTTTACAGACAAGCAAAAGTTAAGAGAATTCAGTACCACCAAACCAGCTTTACTACAAATGTTAATGGGACTTATATAGTCAGGAAATACAAGAGAAGAAAAAGATCTACAAAAACAAACCCCCAAAGAGACACTGATGTATGGAACAGTCTTATGGACTCTGTGGGAGAGGGAGAGGGTGGGAAGATTTGGGAGAATGGCATTGAAACATGAAAAATATCATGTATGAAACGAGATGCCAGTCCAGGTTCAATGCAGGATACTGGATGCTTGGGGCTAGTGCACTGGGACAACCCAGAAGGATGGTATGGGGAGGGAGAAGGGAGGAGGGTTCAGGATGGGGAGCACATGTATACCTGTGATGGATTCATTTTGATATTTGGCAAAACTAATACAATTATGTAAAGTTTAAAAATAAAATAAAATTAAAACAAACAAACAAACAAACCCCAGAGGCGGTCCTAAGATAGCAGAGGAAAAGGACGGGGAGACCACTTTCTCCCCCACAAATTCATCGAAAGAACATTTGAACACTGAGCAAATACCACAAAATAACTTCTGAAAGTGTCGGAGAACACCAGGCACCCAGAAAGGCAGCCCATTGTCTTCAAAAGGAGGTAGGACAAAATATAACAGATAAAAAGAGAGACAAAAGAGTTAGGGATGGAGACCCATCCTGGGGAGGGAGTCTTAAAAGAGAAGTTTCCAAACACCAGGAGACCCTCTCACCAGCAGGTCTGTGGGGAGTTTTGGAATCTCAGAGGGCAACATAACCAGGAAAATATAAATAAATAAATAATAAAATAAATACTAATAAAATAAAATAAATAAAACCCACAGATTAGGGGGTCTAACTACAACTCCCAGAGGAGAAGTAGCTCAGACGCTCGTGTCCTCCACCAGAAAGCTGGGCTGAACAGGGAGGTGCAGGCTGCACTGCTTAGGGTAAGTACGGGCCTGAATGTCCTGAGGGCAATCTGAGGGAGCTAACATGAGATAGCAACCCAAAGTGTGGAAGAGCAAAGAGGAAAAAAAAAAAAAGAGGAGGAACGAGAGAGAGAATTTTCCCGTGAAAAGCTCTAACCTAAGGCACTACCGGCCCCGCTCACAGAACAAAAGGCTAACAAACACATGAAAAGATGCTCAACATCACTCATTATCAGAGAAATGCAAATCAAAACCACTATGAGGTACCATTTCACGCCAGTCAGAATGGCTGCGATCCAAAAGTCTACAAGTAATAAATGCTGGAGAGGGTGTGGAGAAAAGGGAACTCTCTTACACTGTTGGTGGGAATGCAAACTAGTACAGCCACTATGGAGAACAGTGTGGAGATTCCTTCAAAAACTGGAAATAGAACTGCCTTATGATCCAGCAATCCCACTGCTGGGCATACACACTGAGGAAACCAGAAGGGAAAGAGACACATGTACCCCAATGTTCATCGCAGCACTGTTTATAATAACCAGGACATGGAAGCAACCTAGATGCCCATCAGCAGATGAATGGATAAGAAAGCTGTGGTACATATACACAATGGAGTATTACTCAGCCATTAAAAGAATACATTTGAATCAGTTCTAATGAGATGGATGAAACTGGAACCTATTATACAGAGTGAAGTAAGCCAGAAAGAAAAACACCAATACAGTATACTAACACATATATATGGAATTTAGAAAGATGGTAACAATAACCCTGTATACGAGACAGCAAAAGAGACACCGATGTATAGATCAGTCTTATGGTCTCTGTGGGAGAGGGAGAGGGTGGGGAGATTTGGGAGAATAGCATTGAAACATGTATAATATCATGTATGAAACGAGTCGCCAGTCCAGGTTCGATGCACGGTATTGGATGCTTGGGGCTGGTGCACTGGGACGACCCAGAGGGAGGGTAGGGGAGGGAGGAGGGAGGTGGGTTCAGGATGGGGAACGCGGGTATACCTGTGGCGGATTCATTTCGATATTTGGCAAAACTAATACAATATTGTAAAGTTTAAAAATAAAATAAGAAAAAAAAAAAAAAGACTGAGAGAATACCAGAGGACAGCTAGCCAGCTGCGGACCAGCCCATCCCCCGCCGGAGGCAGAGAGGCAGGCAGGTGCCAGCCAGAGCCAGAAGGAAAGGGGCAAACTCGGCCTAAGAGACAGCATCCCCAATCAAACTGCAAGCAGGTTCTCAGTCACTAACCAAGTCTTCCTGGGATCCATCAGGAGGGCCACAGCCAGAGATCAGCACCCCAGAAGAGACACAAGGCACACCTGAGATGCAGCTGCGCACTAGGAAAACAAGTGGCTGGAACCGGGGAGGTGATAAGATACACCGCATTTGGAGAATGTGCGCTCGCCAAGCACCTGGTCGCCTGAGCTGTTCAGACCTAGAAAGGGCACAAAACGGGGGCACAAAACGCAGGCCCAACTGAGTCTGTGCCTTTGTGGAGTACCCGAGAACCTGAACCTGAGCTGTCTAGATCTGGGAAGTCCACGCAACCCAGGGCACGCCCCAGAAAGTTCCCTGGCAGAGCAACCTGAAGCCTAAGCAGTGTAGACGGGGAAAGCACACATGCCGTGAGCGGGGGCAAACCCAGTGTTACCCAGACATTGTGAACACTCCCCACACACACCAGTGATATTTGTTTGCAGTGTTCCTCCCTCCCCACAGCACAACTGAACGAGTGAGCCTAAATAAATGACCACCTTCGCCTCCTTGTGTAAGGCCGGAGGTTAGATACTAAAGAGACTTGCAAGCAGAGGAAGCCAAAATAAACCAGGAAGAGGGAACAACTCTGGAAGTGACAGGTTCAACAGATTAAAACCCTGTAGTTAACACTGACTACATTGGAAGGGACCTATAGAGTTTGAAAAGAACTATAAGGTGGAACATGGAACTATCTGAAACTAAACTGACCACACACTGCCCTCAACAGCTCCAGAGAAATTCCTAGATATATTTTACTATTATCATTTTTAAATTTATTTTTAAGTTTTTTATTAATCCTTTAAATTTCATTTTTAAATCCTACTTTTAACTTGAGGGAAAAAAGACCCTATTTTTAAAGAAATTTCATATTCTTTTATATCACTTTTGTGATTTTGTTTTGTTTTTTTAATATTGTATTTTTGAGAGTCTAACCTCTACTCTGACTTTTAATCTTAGCTTTTGGTAATTGTTATCAATTTTGAGGTTGTACTTTATTCTAGTAAAGTAATGCTCAAAATTCTCCAAGCCAAGCTTCAGCAATATGTGAACCATGAACTTCCTGATGTTCAAGCTGGTTTTAGAAAAGGCAGAGGAACCAGAGATCAAATTGCCAACATCCGCTGGATCATGGAAAAAGCAAGAGAGTTCCAGAAAAACATCTATTTCTGCTTTATTGACTATGCCAAAGCCTTTGACTGTGTGGATCACAATAAACTGTGGAAAATTCTGAAAGAGATGGGAATACCAGACCACCTGACCTGCCTCTTGAGAAATCTGTATGCAGGTCAGGAAGCAACAGTTAGAACTGGACATGGAACAACAGACTGGTTCCAAATAGGAAAAGGAGTAGGTCAAGGCTGTATATTGTCACCTTGTTTATTTAACTTATATGCAGAGTACATCATGAGAAACGCTGGACTGGAAGAAACACAAGCTGGAATCAAGATTGCCGGGAGAAATCTCAATAACCTCAGATATGCAGATGACACCACCCTTATGGCAGAAAGTGAAGAGGAACTAAAAAGCCTCTTGATGAAAGTGAAAGAGGAGAGTGAAAAAGTTGGCTTAAAGCTCAACGTTCAGAAAACTAAAATCATGGCATCTGGTCCATTACTTCATGGGAAATAGATGGGGAAACAGTGGAAACAGTGGCAGACTTTATTTTGGGGGGCTCCAAAATCACTGCAGATGGTGACTGCAGCCATGAAATTAAAAGATGCTTACTCCTTGGAAGGAAAGTTATGACCAACCTAGATAGCATATTCAAAAGCAGAGACATTACTTTGCCAACAAAGGTCCGTCTAGTCAAGGCTATGGTTTTTCCAGTGGTCATGTATGGATGTGAGAGTTGGACTGTGAAGAAGGCTGAGCACCGAAGAATTGATGCTTTTGAACTGTGGTGTTGGAGAAGACTCTTGAGAGTCCCTTGGACTGCAAGGAGATCCAACCAGTCCATTCTGAAGGAGATCAGCCCTGGGATTTCTTTGGAAGGAATGATGCTAAAGCTGAAACTGCAGTACTTTGGCCACCTCATGCGAATAGTTGACTCATTGGAAAAGACTCTGATGCTGGGAGGGATTGGGGGCAAGAGGAGAAGGGGACGACAGAGGATGAGATGGCTGGATGGCATCACTGACTCGGTGGACGTGAGTCTGAGTGAACTCCAGGAGTTGGTGATGGACAGGGAGGCCTGGCGTGCTGCGATTCATGGAGTCGCAAGGAGTCGGACACAACTGAGCGACTGATCTGATCTGATCTGATCAATTTTGAACCTTTAGGAATCAAATCTTCAGTACCCATTTTTATTTAGGAGTGTGACTACTGCCTTGATTGATCTCTCCCCTTTTGACTCTCCTTTTTCACCCCCAGGTCACCTCTATCTCTTCCCTTCCCCTTCTCTTCTCTACTTAATTCTGTGAATCTCTTTGGGTGTTCTGGGCTGTGGAGAATACTTAGGGAACTGATCACAGGCTAGATTTATCTCTCTCCTTTTGACTCCCCTTCCTCTCCTCCTGGTCACCTCTATCTCCTTCCTCCCTTTTCTCTTCTCTGTGGAACTCCATGAACCTCTCTGAGTGTTCCAGAATGTGGAAAGCAAATAGGGAATTGATTACTGGCTAGCTTGCTCTCTCTCCTTTTGATTCCTCCTCTTCTCTTCCTGGTCACCTCTATATCCCTCCTCCCTCTCCTCTTCTTCATGTAACTTTGTGAACCTCTCTGGGTGTCCCTCACTGTGGAGAATCTTTTCACCATTAACCAAGATGTTTTGTCATCGGTGCTGTATGGATGGAGACGCCTTGAGGCTATTACAAGAATAAGACTGAAAGACAGAGGCAAGAGGCCTAAATCCAAAACTTGAGAACACCAGAAATCTCCTGACTCCAGGGACCATTAACTGACAAAAACTTATCCAAAAGCCTCTATACCTACACTGAAACCAAGCTCCACCCAAGAGCCAACAAGTTTCAGAGCAAGACATATCTAGCTAATTCTCTAACAAAGCGGAAATATAACCCTGAGCACAAAAATACAGGCAGCCAAAAGTCACACCAAACCCATAGACACCTCAAAACTCACTTCTGGACACCTCACTGCACTCCAGAAAGAAGAGATCCAGCTCCACCCACCAGAACCCCAACACAAACTTCCCTAACCAGAAAACCTTGATAAGCCACTCATTCAACCCTACCCACAGGGAGGAACCTCCACAATAAAGAGGAACCACAAACTTCCAGCCTACAGAAAGGCCAACCCAAACACAGCAACCTAAACAAGATGAAAAGGTGGAGAAATACTCAGCAGGTAAAGGAACATGATAAAAGCCCACCAAACCAAACAAAAGAGGAAGAGATAGGGAGTCTATCTGAAAAAGAATTCAGAATAATGATAGTAAAACTATCCAAAATTTTGAAAACAAAATGGAGTTACAGATAAATAGTCTGGAGACAAGGATTGAGACGATGCAAGAAAAGTTTAACAAGGACCTAGAAGAAATAAAAAAGAGTCAATCAATAATGAATAATGCAATAGCTGAGATCAGAAGCACTCTGGAGGGAACCAACCGTAGAATAACTGAGGCAGAAGATAGGATAAGTGAGGTGGAAGATAGAATGGTAGAAATAAATGATGCAGAGAGCAAAAAGAAAAAAGAATTAAAAGAAATGAGGACAACCTCAGAGAACTCTGGGACAATGTCAAACGCCCCCAACATTCAAATCATAGGAGTCCCAGAAGAAGACAAAAAGAAAGGCCATGAGAAAATACTTGAGGAGATAATAGTTGAAAAATTCCCTAAAATAGGGAAGGAAATAGCCACTCAAGTCCAAGAAACCCAGACAGTCCCAAATAGGATAAACCCAAGGCAAAACACCCCAAGACACATATTAAGCAAATTAACGAAGATCAAACACAAAGAACAAATATCAAAAGCAGCAAGAGAAAAACAACAATTAACCCACAAGGGGATCCCCATAAGGATAACAGCTGATCTTTCAACAGAAACTCTTCAAGACAGAAGGGAATGGCAGGACATACTTAAAGTGATGAAAGAGAAAAATCTACAACCGAAATTACTGTACCCAGCAAGGATCTCATTGAATATGAAGGAAAATCAAAAGCTTTATAGACAAGCAAAAGCTGAGAGAACTCAGCACCACCAAACCAGCTCTCCAACAAATGCTAAAGAATCTTCTCTCGACAGGAAACACAGAAAAGGTTTATAAACTCGAACCCAAAACAACAAAGTAAATGGCAATGGATCATACTTACCAGTAATTACCTTAAATGTAAATGGGTTGAATGCCACAAACAAAAGACAAAGACTGGCTGAATGGATACAAAAACAAGACCCCTACATATGTTGTCTACAAGAGACCCACCTCAAACCTAGGGACACATACAGACTGAAAATGAAGGGCTGGAAAAAGATATTTCACACTAATGAAGACCAAAAGAAAGCAGGAGTAGCAATACTCATATCAGATAAAATAGACTTTAAAACAAAGGCTGTTAAAAGAGACAAAGAAGGACACTACATAATGATCAAAGGATCAATCCAAGAAGAAGATATAACAATTATAAATATATATGCACCCAACATAGGAGCACTGCAATGTATAAGGCAAATGCTAACAAATATGAAAGGGGAAATCAACAATAACACAATAGTAGTGGGAGACTTTAATACCCCACTCACACCTATGGATAGATCAAAAAACAGAAAACTTGCAAGGAAACAAAACTTTAAATGATACAATGGGCCGGTTAGACCTAATTGATATCTATAGGACATTTCACCCTAAAACAATGAATCTCACCTTTTCTCAAGTGCACATGAACCTTCTCCAGGATAGATCACACCCATGGGCCATAAATCTAGCCTTGGAAAATTCAAAAAAATTGAAATAATCTCAAGCATCTTTTCTGATCACAATGCAGTAAGATTAGATGTCAACTACAGGAAAAACTATTAAAAATACAACATATGGAGCCTAAACAACACACTTCTGAATAACAAACAAATAACAGAAGAAATCAAAATATGCACTAGAAACAAATGATAATGAAAACACAACAACCCAAAACATATGGGATTCAGTAAAAGCAGTGCTAAGGGGAAGGTTCATAGCAATTTATAAGCCTGCCTCAAGAAACAGGAGAGAAATCAAATAAATAACCTAACCCTACACCTAAAGCCAACTAGAAAAGGAAGAAATGAAGAACCCCAGGGTTAGCTAGAAGGAAAGAAATCACAAAAATTAGCGGCAGAAATAAATGCAAAAAAACAAAAGAGACCATAGCAAAAACCAACAAAGCCAAAAAGCTGGTTTTTTGAGAGGATACAATAAAATAGACAAACCATTAGCCAGGAGTCATCAAGAAACAAAGGGAGAAAAATCAAATCAATAAATATTAGAAATGAAAAATGGAGAGGATCAAACAGACAACACAGAAATACAAAGATCATTAAGAGACTACTTATCAGCAACTATATGCCAATAAAAATGGACAACTTGGGAAGAAATGGACAAATTCTTAGAAAAGTTATAACTTTCCAAAACTGAACCAAGAAGAAATAGAAAATCTCCAACAGGACCCATCACCAAGCACAGAAATCAGAAATCTTTCCAACAACAAAAGCTCAGGCCCAGATGGCTTCACAGACTGAATTCTACCAAAAATTTAGAGAAGAGCTAACACCTATCTTCAAACTCTTCCAGAAAATTGCAGAGGAAGGTTAAACTTCCAAACTCATTCTGTGAGGCCACCATCATGCTAAAGTACCAAAACCAGACAAGATGCCACCAAAACAAAACAAACAAACAAACAAACAAAAAAAACTACAGGGCCAATAATCACCTGATGAACATAGACGCAAAAATCCTTGACAAAATTTCTAGCAAACAGAATCCAACAACATATTAAAAAGATCATACATCATGACCAAGTGGGCTTTATCCCAGGGATGCAAGATTCTTCAATATCTTGCAAATCAATCAATGTGACTACACCACATAATTCAAATTGAAAGATAAAAAACATGATGATTATCCTCAATAGATGCAGAGAAAGCCTTGACAAAATTCAACCATCCATTTATTGATAAAAACCCTCCAGAAAGCAGGAATAGAAGGAACATTACCTCCAACATAATAAAAGCCATATATGATTAAACCCACAGCAAACATTATCCTCCATGGATAATGGAAAAAATTCACAGCATTTCCCCTAAAGGCAGGAACAGGACAAGGATCCCACTCTCACCACTACTATTCAACATAGTTTTGGAAGTTTTTGGCCACAGCAATCAGAGCAGAAAAAAGAAAATAAAAGGAATTCAATTGTAAAAGAAGTTAAAACTCTCACTGTTGCAGATGGACATATCCTCTACATAGAAAACCCTAAAGACTCCATCAAAAAATTACTAGAGCTAATCAATAAATATCACAAAGTTGCAGGATATAAAATTAACACACAGAAATCCCTTGCATTCCTATACACTAACAATAAGAAAACAGAAAGAGAAAGTAAAGAAACAATTCCATTCACCATTGCAACAAAAATAATAAAATACTTAGGAATATATCTACCTAAAGAAACAAAAAACCTATATATAGAAAACTATAAAACACTGATGAAAGAAATCAAAGGTGACACAAAGAGTGGAGAAATATACCAAGTTCATGGATCAGAAGAATCAACACAGTGAAAATGAGTATATTACCCAAAGCAATCTATAGATTCAATGCAATCCCTATCAAGCTACCAACGGTATTTTTCAGAGAACTAGAACAAATAATTTCACAATTTGTATGGAAATACAAAAAACCTTGAATAGCCAAAGCAATCTTGAGAAAGAAGAATGGAACTGGAGGAATCAACCTGCCTGACTTCAGGCTCTACTACAAAGCCACAGTCATCAAGACAGTATGGTACTGGCACAAAGACAGAAATATAGATCAATGGAACAAAATAGAAAGCCCAGAGATAAATCCACGCACCTATGGACACCTTATCTTTGACAAAGGAGGCAAGAATATACAATGGAGAAAAGACAATCTCTTTAACAAGTGGTGCTGGGAAAACTGGTCAAACCACTTGTAAAAGAATGAAACTAGAACACTTTCTAACACCATACACAAAAATAAACTCAAAGTGGGATTAAAGATCTAAATGTAAGACCAGAAACTATAAAACTTCTAGAGGAAAACATAGGCAAAACACTCTCTGACACAAATCACAGCAGGATCCTCTATGAGCCCCCTCCAGAGTAATGGAAATAAAAGCATAAATAAACAAATGGGAACTAATTAAACTTAAAAGCTTTTGCACAATGAAGGAAACTATAAGCAAGGTGTAAAGACAGCCTTCAGAGTGGGAGAAAATAATAGCAAACGAAGCAACTGACAAAGAATTAATCTCAAAAATACACAAGCAACTCCCGCAGCTCAATTCCAGAAAAATAAGTGACCCCAATCAAAAAATGGGCAAAAGAAGTAAACAGACATTTCTCCAAAGAAGACATACAAATGACTAACAAACACATGAAAAGATGCTCGACATCACTCATTATCAGAGTAATGCAAATCAAAACCACAATGAGGTACCATCTCATGCCAGTCAGAATGGCTGCTATCAAAAGTCTACAAACAATAAATGCTGGAGAGGGTGCCAGAGGAAAAGGATCCTTCTTACACTGTTGGTGGGAACGCAAACTAGTACAGCCACTATGGAGAACAGTGTGGAAATTCATTAAAAACCTGGAAATAGAACTGCCATACGACCTAGGAATCCCCCTGCTGGGCATACACACTGAGGAAACCAGAATTGAAAGCGACACGTGTACATGTACAGAATTGAAGGAACACATGCTGTTCATTGCCATCACTGTTTATAATAGCCAGGACATGGAAGCAAGCTTGATGTCCGTCCAGCAGATGAATGGAATAAGAAAGTTGTGCTATGTATACACAATGGAATATTAATAATATATTAAAAAGAATACATTTGAATCAGTTCTAATGAGGTGGATGAAACTGGAGCCTATTATACAAAACAAATTAAATCAGAAAGAAAAACACCAATATAGTATATTAATGCATATATATGGAATTTATAAAGATGGTAACGATGACCCTATATGCGAGACAGCAAAGAGACACAGATGTATAGAATAGTATTTTAGATTCTGTGGGAGAAGCAAGGGTGGGATGATTTGAGAGAATAGCCTTGAAACATGTATATTAACATATGTGAAATAGATCGCCAGTCCAGGTTCGATGCATGAGGCAGGGTGCTCAGGGCTGGTGCAATGGGATGACCCTGAGAAATGAGATAGGGAGGGAGGTGGGAGGGAGGGTCAGGATGGGGAACACATATACACCCATGGTTGATTCATGTGAATGTATGGGAAAACCACCACAATATTGTAAAGTAATTAGGCTCCAATTAAAAAAAAAAGAAAAAAAATAACAAACCCCAATTAAGAAAATGGCAATAGGAACACATATATATCAGTAATTACTTTAAATGTAAATGGATTAAATGCTCCAACCAAAAGACACAGACTGGCTGAATGGATACAAAAACAAGACCCATATATATGCTATGTATAAGAAACCCACTTCAGACCTAAAGACACATATAGACTGAATGTGAGAGGATGGAAAAATATATTCCATGCAAATGGAAATCAAAAGAAAGCTGGAGTAGCAATCCTCATATCAGACAAAATAGACCTTAAAATAAAGAAGATTACAAGACATAAGGAAGGACACTACATAATGATCAAGGGATCAATCCCTTGATCATTATAAATTGTAAATATCTATGCACCCAATGTAGGAGCACCTCAATATATAAGACAAATACTAATATACATAAAATGAGAAATTGACAGTAACACAATAATAGTAGGAGACTTTAACACCCCACTTACACCAATGGACAGATCATCAAAACAAAATTAATAAGGAAACACGTCTTAAATGATACATTAGATGAGATGGGGCTCATTGATATCTTCAGAATATTCCGTCCAAATGCAGAATACACCTTCCTCTCAAGTGCACATGGAACATTCTTCAGGATAGACCACATCTTGGGTCATAAATCAAACCTCAGTAAATTTAAGAAAATTGAAATCATACCAAGATTCTTTTCTGACCACAATGCTATGAGACTACATATCAATTACAAGAAAAAAAAAACTGTAAAAAACACAAACACATGAAGATTAAACAATACATTTCTAAATAATGAACAGGTTACTGAAGAAATCAAAGGAAATATAAAAATTCCTAGAAACAAATGACAATGAAAACATGACAACTCAAAATCTGTGGGATGCAGCAAAAGCAGTTCTAAGAGGGAAGTTTATAGCAATACAATCCTACCTCAAGAAACAAGAAAAACATCAAATAGACAACCTAACTTTACACCTAAAAAGAACACACACAAAAAAACAAAATTAACAGAAGGAAAGAAATCATAAAGATCTGAGCAGAAATAAATGAAAAAGAAATTAAAGAAACAATAGTAAAGATTAACAAAACTAAGAGCTAGTTCTTTGAGAAGCATAAACAAATTGACAAACTTTTAGCCAGATTAATCAAGAAAAAAAAGACAGAAGAATCAAATCAACAAAATTAGAAATGAAAAAGGAGAGCTTACAACAAACAGTGCATAAATACACAGGATTATAAGAGACTATTATGAGCAACTATATGGCATTAAATGGATAATCTGGAAGAAATGGACAGATTCTCAGAAAAGTTCATTCTTCCAAGACTGAACCAGGAAGAAACAGAAATTATGAACAACTCAATTACAAGCACTGAAATTGAAACTGTGATAAAAAAAAAAAAAATCTCCCAAAAAACAAAAGCCCAGGACCAGATGGCTTCACAGGTGATCCCATCAAAATTTAGAAGAGCTAATATCTATCCTTCTAAAACTCTTTCAAAAGTTTTAGAGGACACTTCCAAACTCATTCTACGAGGCCACCATCACCCTGATACCAAAACCAGACAAAGACAACACACAAAAAGAAAACAACAGGCCAATATCACTGATGAACATAGATGCAGAAAAAGCCTTTGACAAAATCCAGCACCCATTTATGATTAAAACTCTTCAAAAAATGGGCATAGAAGGAACCTACCTCAACATAGTAAAGGCCATATATGATAAGCCCACAGCAAACATTATTCTCATTGGTGAAAAACTGAAAGCATTCCCTCTAAGATCAGGAAGAAGATAAGGGTGTCCACTCTCACCATTATTCAACATAGTTTTGGAAGTCCTAGTTATAGCAATCAGAGAAGAAACAGAAATAGAAGGAATCCAGATGGGGAAAAGAAGAAGTAAAGCTCTCACTGTTTGCAGATGACATGATACTATACATAGAAAACCCTAAAGATACCATTAGAAAATTACTAGAGCTAATCAGTGAATTTAGCAAAGTTGCAGGATACAAAAATCAATACACAGAAGTCCACTTGCATTCTGTATACTAACATGGAAAATCAGAAAGAGAAATTAAGGAATCAATCCCATTCACCATTGAAACATTAAGAATAAAATACCTAGGAATAAACCTACCTAAGGAGACAAAAAACTGTATACAGAAAATTATAAGATGAAAGAAATCAAAGATGACTAACAGATGGAGAGATATTCCATGTTCCTGGGTAGGAAGAATTGTGAAAATGACTATACTACCAAATGAAATCTACAGATTCAGTATGATCCCCTATCAAATTACCAATGGCATTTTCACGGAACTAGAACAAAAATTTCACAATTCATATGGAAACACAAAAGACCTGAATAGCCAAAGCAGTCTTGAGAAAGAAGAATGGAGCTGGAGGAATTAACCTTCCTGACTTCAGATTCTTCAGATTAGGAAGAATCAAATTTCCTAATCTTCAGACTGTAGATTATACTACAAAGCTACAGTCATCAAAACAGTATGGTACTGGCACAAAAACAGAAATATAGACCAATGGAACAAGATAGAAAGCCCAGAAATAAACCCATGCCATCTATGGGTACTTTATTTTTACAAAGGAGGCCAGAATATATACAATGGGGCAAAGATAGCCTCTTCAATAAGTGGTGCTGGGAAAACTGGACAGCTACATGTAAAAGAATGAAATTAGAACACTTCCTAACACCATACACAAAAGTGAAAGTGAAGTCATTCAATCGTGTCCGACTCTTTGCGACCCCATGGACTGTAGCCTACCAGGCTCCTCCCTCCATGGAATTCTCCAGGCAAGAGTACTGGAGTGGGTTGCCATTTCCTTCTCCAGGTGATCTTCCCGACCCAGGGATCAAACCCTGGTCTCTCGCATTCCAGGCAGACGCTTTAACCTCTGAGCCACCAGGGAACTCAAAATGGATTAAAGACCTAAATGTAAAACCAGAAACTATAAAACTCTTAGAGGAAAACATAGGCAGAACATTCGATGACATTAATTAAAGCAAGATCCTCTATGACCCACCTCCTAGAGTAATGGAAATAAAACAAAAGTAAACAAGTGGGACCTAGTTAAACTTAAAAGCTTTTGCACAAGCAAAGGAAACTATAAATAGGTAAAAAGACAACCTCGGAATGGGAGAAAATAATAGCAAATGAAACAACAAACAAAGGATTAATTTCCAAAATATACAAGCAGCTCATACAACTCAATAACAGAAAACAAACAACCAATCAAAAAGTGGGGAAAAGACCTAAACAGACATTTCTCCAAAGAAGACATATAGATGGCTAACAAACATATGAAAAGGTGCTCAACACCACTCATTATTAGAGAAATACAAATCAAAAATACAATGAGATATCACCTCACACCGATCAGAATGGCCATCATCAAAAAGTCTACAAACAATAAATGCTGGAGAGGGTGTGGATAAAGGGGAACCCTCTTAAACTGTTGGTGGGGAATGTAAATTGATACAGCCACTATGGAAGAACAATATGGAGATTCCTTAAAAAACTAGGAATAAATCACCATATGACCCAGCAATCCCACTCCTAGGCATTACCCTGTGGAAAACCAAAATTTAAAAAGACACACGTTACCCTCAATGTCACTGCAGCACTATTTACAATAGCTAGAACATGGAAGCATGTTCATTGACAGATGTCCATTGACAGATGAATGGACAAAGAAGTTGTGGTACATATACAAAATGGAATATTACTCAGCCATAAAAAGGAACACATTTGAGTCAGTTTTAATGAGATGGATGAACCTAGAGACTATTTTATTGAGTGAAGAATGTCAGAAAGAGAAAGGTAAGTATCATATACTAATACATATGTATGAAATCTAGAAAGATGGTACTGATTAATTTATTTACAAGGCAGCAATGGAGAAACAGACATAGAGAACAGACTTATGGACCACAAGCAGAAGGGAGGAGAGGGTGAGATGTATGGAGAGAGTAACATGGAAACTTATATTACCATATGTAAAAGAGATAGCCATTGGGAATTTGCTATATGTCCTCAGGGAACTCAAACAGGGTCTGTGTATCAACCTAGAGGGGTGGGGTGGGGAGGGAGATGGAGGGAGGTTCAAAAGGGAGGGGACATATGTATACCTATGGCTGTATTATGTTGATGATTGACACAAAACAACAAAATTCTGTAAAGCAATTATCCTTCAATTAAAAAATAAATTTAATTAAAAAAAAAAACAAACAGGCAGTGAGCAAGTTTGGTTGTTCATGTCATGGCTTGCCAACTCTGCTTTAGAGAAGTCCTTATATCTAATATAATCTGTGCCACAAATGCAAGCCACAGAGGTAACTTTAAAATTTTTCTAGTATCCACATTTTAAAAAGCCAAAAGAAAGAAGATGTATTTTTTTAGTAGTGTATTTTTAGAGGAGTACATTAATAGTATATTCATTTAACCCAGTATAATCAAAATATTATCATTTCAACATACACAAACAAAGAAATTATTAATGAGATATTTTACATGTTTTTTATCATACCAAGTCTTTGAAATCGGTTACAGGCCAAATTGAATTTCTCAAAAGGGTGTTGAAGCTTTAATCCTCTGTACTTGTGAATATGATCTCATTTGAAAGAGGGTCTTTGCAGGCAATCACACCAAAGACAAACTCATTACAACGGGCTCTAATTCAATAGGACTGTTATCCTTATTAAAAGAGGACATTTGAACACAGAAACAGACACATACAAAGAGGAAAAGCTATGTAAAGACAAAGGCAGACATTGGGGTGATGGAGCAGAAGCCAAGGAATGCCCAATATTGTCAACAAAGCACCAGAAGCTAGGGGAGAGGCCTGGAACAGATCCTCCCTTAGAACTCTCAGAAAGAACCAACCTTGCAGACATGCTAACCTCAGACTTCCAGTCTCCAGACGAGGAGGAAATAAATTTCTGTTTTTTAAGCCACTCAATGGGTGGTGCTGTGTTACATCAGCTCTAGGAAATGAATACAAAATCAAAGCCTTTGTATTTACAGCACAACTCAACTGATACTAAACATATTCCAAGTGCTCAACAGGCCAACAGGGCTAGTGACTACCTACTGGAGAGTGCAGCTTGAGAGGCACGCAATTTGGCTTCCCCTCAGAGTGGGTTGAGTAGCTTAGGGAAAGGAAAGGCATCAGGGAAACAGGGAGTTTGAGGACTAAGTATAAACAAAGAACTTTTTACAAATCTTGACCTTTCTGAAAATGTATTAAATGGAATAGTGCTAGGTGTTTACTTTCTTTCAATAGTTTAGGGCCCTCAGGAACTGACCACGGCAAAGCCAAGGAGTACTCCATTTTCTTTAGTTTGGGCCAAAGTCATTTCATTTCAGAGTTCTGTTTTTGCTTCTATGGTGTATGATCATTTTTAACTCCCAACTGATTTCCTCTGAACTCAATATGTGAATATTTTCCCTTGAAGTAATTTGGTGGTTTCATCATTTTATTGATCTTACTTCCCATAACTTATTCGAGTATGCAATATATTATCTGAAGTGACAGGAAGATGGTAACAAAAAGCTCCATTGTTGAATGTCTGACTGCTGACAGCTTTCAAGCTACTTTCCCTTTTCCCCTTCTGCCCCACATCTAGTAAGCCAATAAGAAAGGCTGAGCCCTTCTCGCCTGGTGCTGATGAGAAAGCTCAAACCAAGTACACCCCGAGCCATGTTCAAGACTCTTCACCCCAACCCCATCTTCTACCCACACTAAAAACCAGAGCCTTCACCACACATCCTTTGCACAAGGCAAGTGGATGGCTTTGAATGCCAGCCCTACTCTCTCCAGAAAGCCTCGTGATATGAATAATAAACCTTTCACATCCTCTGGTGCATGTGTGGCATCTTTGGCCTCAAGATTCAAACCAATTTGGTGTGTGAGTAGCAGGTATGATACTGCCCTTTCACAGAGGAACTCCAAGATGGTTGGTGCTGAGAACAGTAGTGTCTAAAAGATGCCCAGCACCTCCTGAAGGCCTTTCTTCTACTGCTTCCAGTTAACTACCTGGTTCCACAGCCTGCAGGCAAATCTGCACTCTGAGCCGCTCCCTAGGGCCTGCTGCCTAGTGTGCTCTTTGAACCGTGCTGCTACCTGCTAGTGAACTCACGTTAGAGTTGCTGCAGCATTTAATAAGTCCTAACAAGCCTCAGTCAGAAGATTTGCATTTCAGGCCAAGACTATGGGATTGGGACCCTACTTAAAGTGGCCCTGTGTTGGGTATCTCAGCCTGGACCTATTGGTCTCAGATTGAGTCACGTGTCTCAATTCCTGCACAAGGTATGACTGATGCCATACTCAGGGGAACAACTCTCATCCAGTGATTGCTGAGTGTATGTTTCAACCAGGCATTGGTCCTATTCTATATAGTGTTCAGGGAAAAGACTGATAACATGTGCGATATGATGGTCATGGGTGGTCACTGGGGTAAGAAACAGTTGTCATATGGAATGCTGAGGTCACATGCCTAAAAGCAGATGGCATATTAGGACCCTAAATGACTCTGGTGCAACAAATATCTTGATCTTCAGTATTATAGTAGAAAGCATGCACCCCTGGTATCCCTGTGGCAAAGACCCTTATAAAAAACATCCTTAATGCTTTATTCCCAACCCTCTTAAAGAACCAGGGGTCACCATCACCTTATTGCTGCTGCTGCTGCTAAGTCGCTTCAGTCGTGTCCGACTCTGTGTGACCCCACAGACAGCAGCCCACCAGGCTCCCCCGTCCCTGGGATTCTCCAGGCACGAACACTGGAGTGGGTTGCCATTTCCTTCTCCACCATCACCTTATTAGATGGTTGCAAAATGGATCAATGAAGACTCTGGGTTCAACTGAGTACCACATGTGATCAACATACCAAAAGGTTAATTCAAACTCAATTTAAGCCCAGAGTCTCTAGGCCCAATAAAACAATAATTGCCCTAACAAAGGTCCCTAACCCTGATAATACTGATTTGGGATGCTTTGGAGGAAGAAACTTATAAACATGACCAGGGTAGAGAGGAGTCCTCCAACACAAGGTATATCCAGTAATGACCAAAACGAAAAAACGAAACAAACAAAAATTGATGTGGGATGGAGGAAACAGAGAAACTACAGTTGAGACCTGCAGTTGACTCAATTGCATATCCAAATTGTTGGAAAACAATTTATGCAACAGAAAGCTAAAAGTGTGCTGATTGGGTTCTGTACTTCTAAAACGTTCTAAATTAATTTTAACATCTGCTGAGATGAACCAACTGGCAAACTTCCATGGCCTTAATTGATACTGGGGCCCAAATTAAAGCCAACCTGTAGGTCTCACTAAATTTAAACAAGGTATCCTCTATATTTTCAGATAATTACCAAACATAAAGTAGAGGTGGGGAAAGGTATGCCTCACCTTAACCATCAGGACCGCTGCCTTGACTAAGTCCCCATGGTCACACTGCCCACTTCCCTAATACATCCCATAGCGGGCATGGATGCTCTGATCAAATGAGTAATAAATTGAAATAAAATTAAATATTTGGTATTTACAACTGGTGTGACAAAATGGAACCATATAGACCTCCTCCCTGATGAAAATCAGCCAAGGGAAGAGACACATGGGACCAAGTTCCTCCAAACTGGAGCTTCCAGTTGTCCTCTCTCCACAGTCAAGGACAGCATTCGTTTCCTGGCATCAATATGTGACAATATACATTGAGTACAGTCCACGAGGGAAGCTCACCTGAGCCTTGAGTCCAGAGTCTTTAGTGTTGCTTGATAGTACACCCCTGGCCAGCCGTCCATATGGCTGATCTCAAACTCCAGTCCCTCCAGAGGTCAAGTGAGACCTCATGAGGTCTCCCACACTAAATCAGACTGTTACTGTGACCCAAAGTCCTGAGACAAATGAAGATATTCCTATCGGGCATGGCATTTCAAGGGCTTATCTCCAAGAAGCTAAGGGAAAAGGCTGGACCTGCCTCTGGGCAAGGTTACATTCTTTACTACACAGCTTC
Organism: Bos taurus; assembly: GCF_002263795.3. NCBI lineage: Eukaryota > Metazoa > Chordata > Mammalia > Artiodactyla > Bovidae > Bos > Bos taurus. The sequence continues at coordinate 20,612,038 of NC_037357.1, read as the reverse complement.
CATAACTAATGTTATTGAAATTACTGGACCCAATCCACAACTGGCAAATGTTCTGCTACTAAATATTTGGTGAATATGCTCTACTCAGCGCCTATTTCCATAGTCTCTCAATTGAAGTCTGCCCTCATCTTCAAAGAGATATAATATACCTTCACCCAGCTACACACAGGGTATCTCAACAACCCTGCCATGGCACACACAATCTTTGCAGGGAAGATGTCAATGGCATCCAACTTTCCTCATGAGCACAGGTATAATATCCCACTGATGACATCTTCCTCTGAAGAGATTCATCTGACACACTGATTCAGGATAAAAAATGTCCACAAAGGAGCTCACAAAGGGGGATGAGCTATTGCCCCAGCATTTGGCTAAATTCCTGGAAATCATTTGGCCAAAGGGCCACTCCACCCCAATACTGTCAAGAAACAACTATTGACCATTTCAGCAGCCACATCATTAAAACAAGCCAAACATCTTTTAGACATTTGGGGGTTCCCAAGGCAATATATTCCTTCTTTACAAATTTTACTTAAACCCACTTATGCTGTTACTTACAAATCAGCCCATCCTGAATGAAGTTCCCACCAATGAAATGCACTTGAATGTGTCCAAAGTGCAAGATGGCAGGCACTCTCATTACTGTCTTCCAGAGAGTCTTTCACTGTAGAGGCTTGAGGAACCTCCTCTCCTGCCTCCTGGAGTCTCTGGACCACCTAGGATGGCCATAAGTTGTCTATGCAGAAAACCTTTTTTTTCTGATGCAAAAGCTGCTCCTCAGCCCCAGGCTACATGCATTAGAGCAACAACTGCTGGCTATTTGAGCATACCAGGCCCTTCTGCAGATGGAGACTCTCACAGGAGACTCTCCATGCCAGCTGCCCAGGATGCTTTTGATCATGGTGGCAGCACCCCTCCTTATTGAAATGAAAATAATATTTCCACAATAGGGCCAAACCTGGGCCTTATAGCATAGCTCACCTAGAGGAATGGGTGGCCTCCTCTGTCCCCAGGCCCTTGACAGATCCAATGATGCTGAAGGAGATTACCTTCTTCCAGATTCAATGATCACCTGAAGAGCGCCTTGGGATCAACTTCAGATCCACAAAGGGAACTGGGACACTTTACAGACAGCAGCACTGCTGGAGAGCTGCTGCTGTTCATCATCCAACCTGGACATCCCTAATCATGGACAGGACTCAAGAGTCATCAAAACTGAGTCAACTACAGGCCATCATCTTAGCACTAGAGGATACCCTGGACAATCAATCCCATAAGCATTTGCTTGGTTGGTTGTTGTTTTTTTTATAGACTCTTGGGCCACTGCCAATGGTGTGGTCACCTAGTCCAACCAACGGCAACAACAATTCCTTATCCAAGGTTTCCCCTTTTGGGTAAAGAATTCTGGGAATTTATGGCTTCACAGTTACCCAAAATATAAATCAAGGTCACACATGTCTCTGCAAGGTCCCAGCAAGACACTCCTTATCCTCTTCAGAGTTCCAGACATCACTGATAGTGAATAAGGCATTCATTTCACTTTTCAGAATACACAATGCTAGGCTCTCGAAGCAGGTATTCAAAGGAACGTTCAAGACCCTCACTGGTCTCAGGCTGCAGACCTCACAGAGCACCATAATGGCTTACTTAAACAAGTTCAAATTCAATTAAATGAAACACAGCATAATTCAGTCATCAGTGAAACATCAGAGATGAATTACATCAAAAATAAAGAGTCTGAACCCATGTTTTATGCTTGCTGATGGCTTTCTAGCCCACTCCCTCTTTCTCATTTGTCCCAAGTTTGCACAACTCTGGAATAAAGTCCAAGTGATCCCTCCCTTCATGCCAGCAGGGAGGTTCAAACCATCAAAATTTCAAAGGAACCCTCACCCTTACCACATGCCCAAATCACAATAGAACCAAAACAACCACTAGCCTCTTCCTTCAATCAAGTTAAATGGACATGCTTGGGAGCTTGCCATGCTCGCCTTATGATGGAATAGCTTTTTTGTACCATCTTGGTGCATTATGACATCTCAGCCTTGATTTAAAAACCAGTCTGAGGCTGAGATGATTCTTTCTTCATCAGGGCAACCATAAAACCAAGATTCTATCCATTAATAATAGAAAATGTACATCCCATTTCTGATGAAAGCTGACTCCACCTCCAGAAGTAACTGACTTCTAGTCACAAAAGGAGATTTTTGCAATTGTATCCATGAAAGAAGAACATGTTTGAGAAGTTTATATAATGTGTCACATACCTCCCCCACTCCCACTTAGTTACAGATTAATTTTCCCTTAAATATATTTGCAAAAGCTTACTTTTCTAGCCAGGCAGGAAAGAATGCAACATTCAAAGCCATCGTCTGTACAGAAATCCTGGTAAAGAGTTTTAAAGAACTGCAATGTCACAGCTCACCTGGTATTGTTAATCCATGAAAAGGAGAGTCAGCATTGCCCAAGAAAGCTTTGTTAATACTATAACCATCACACACTTAGCCAGCAAAAAAAAAAAAAAAAAAAAAGTAGCAATAGTAGGATTGAATCTTGAGTAGGTTTTATAGAAATGAAGGGTCTGTAAGAGGTTATATAGTGAAAATGATACTGACAAATGCCATAGCAACCAAAACTGCTTGTTGTCTCGTGAAAATAAAAATCTTCCTGATGGTCAGGCATCTGGTGTGTGTCTGTAGATAAGTGTATGAATAAAAAGGTTCTCTCGAAATAAAATCCATTCCAGGGCTGCTAAGACTGTTCAGGGAAAGGGGTAACTTCGATCATGGAACTCTTTTTTTTTTTTTTTTTTCAGTCTAATCCTACACAGAAGGTATCAATTTCAGTTTCCGATGAAAACAGAAAGGAGAAATCTGTATTTATGTGAGGATGTGAAGCAGCCACTGCACCGCCTGCCTGCACAGCTGGGTTGTGCTCTCAGGCAGGGCTCTTCAGAAATACTGTATTTCCACAGAATGAGATTTCATTTCCTCCTTTTGCTAAACACTGCTCACAGCCCTCACTCACAGAGTTCTTTCTGGGTCTAACTTCCATTCTTCTTGCCCTGGTTTCAGTGCTTCTCATTTTTCTGGAGATGGTTTTCCTTTTACCTTATTGGTGGATTTGGTAAGTAGATTTGAACCTTATTGGTAGGTTCAGCATCCTGCCACTTTGAGATAAGTCCTTGGCTCTTGAATCCAGTCCTGTCCACTGGTTTATAAACTCAGAAATATTTCCATTCCATCACTATGCTCACCCTGACATTAGTCCCACTTGAACATGAGTGCTCCTCTCTCTCTCTCTGCTAGGAGTCACTGCAATTTGCTATTTCCATCTCAAAGGAATTCTAATGGAACTCTTCTTTCTCCTCTGTCTTCTCCCCTTACATACACACACTTCACAGGATCCACATTCCCAACAAAGTGGAAAGCACTACTATAACTTGAATGCATCCTATGAGCTGTCCACTTGATGAACCCCTCTGATCCTCACTCAGCCTTACAGGTTGTCATCCTCCTTCTCCATATGAGGAAACTGAGGCTGAGAATCAAAGCAGAAGCCTTGCAGCTCTCAGTTCAACCTGTCCATTTTGAAGGAGATCAGCCCGGGGATTTCTTTGGAAGGAATGATGCTAAAGCTGAAACTCCAGTACTTTGGCCACCTCATTCGAAGAGCTGACTCATTGGAAAAGACTAGCGCTATACACAACTGAAATTCCCAGTTTAACCCCTGGGGCTGCCACAGCTCCCCACCATCGGGCCTGGAGATCAAGGGCAGAGTCTCAGACTCTGGGTGGGGCATCCTCCCTCCTTGAAAAGTGCTAAAAACACCATGAAAACATCCAGTGGTCCTTTCTGGGAGTCCAGCCTTAGGTCCACCAACCAGCCACATCTCCCAAGAAGACCAAGTACACAAAACAAAAAAACCAAGGCCCCTGGGGCTCTCTGCCACTTTCTCTTGGTGGTCCAGTGCATGTCCCTCTAAACCCAAGGTGTACAGACCTATACTAAGTCCTGAGCAGTGGAAGTGGCCTTCAGTATTTTTCCTGCTATGCCTTCCCAGATTTTCCCCTTGCAGGGAGGTTGCACAGTTACAGAGAAAAGCAAGCAGTTGAACACTGGCAGAAGAAATCAACTTTGAACTTTGAACTTCGCATATGTGCAACAATAAAATTAAAAATAGAGAGGATAGGTAAGGGGGAAAAAAGAAGAAGAAAAATGTACATTTAAGAAGGCCCACACAATGGCAGTGCTTCTGCAAGCCTTGGGTTTTCTTAAAAGTGACATGCAATTGTTTCTTGCAATTGTATTTCTCTTATCATTTTCTCTCTCCAACCTCTTACAGATCTGCCTTTCACAGAAACACATTTGGTGATGGGTACTGAATTGGAACACTCTACTTGTGATAAACCTGTCCTGCCGAGTTCATATAAAAGGAGAGGGGAGGTGCGAGGAGGGGGAACTCAAGTAAGAGAAGATAATGCCATAATTGAGACAATAGTAATTCTTCTTCTTACCTTTACCGTTAAAAACATTTTAACATTTGAAGGGATGAATACGTAGCCTCTCAGGCTCTGCTATTCAATAATACAATTCATTACAAGGGAGCAGAGAGGAATCTCGGTAGCATTAAGAACACCAAGCAAGGGGGAAATGAAGGCCGGTGTTACAAGCCCTATGGCCAAACCCAGAAATGAATGACAATTAGATTGCAGTTCGAAACGCTCAGGCGATCCAGACACACATTTTGAAGCCCATCTATATTTTTCAGAAGGAAGAGGGAGACGACGCCTGGAATGTTGTCTTTCAAAAGTATTAATGATGCACTATAAATTTCGTCCACGTATTAATGATAATTCAGTCCTCATTAAACGCCGGGTGCTGATAGCAACCCACATTTCGGCACAGCAGGCCCTCGCAAATTTATTTCCCTTTGTGAAACCCAGTTTTCTTTAATAATTTGTCGAAACATAGACTGAAGCTGCGCAGGGGTGAAAATCCATTTCTACGTCTGATCAAACTCAGGGTTTTCTAACCCGCAGCGCCTGTGCTCCACGGACCCGCGGGCATCTTCCTGGGGCTGCACATTTCGTGTGGTTCCCAACAGGGTACCAGAGAGAGAGAGAAGCCCCCCTTTCTCCTTGGAGTGCTTCCCCAAACATAAATGGTGGCGAGGGCAGCAGATGGCAGCCTCCAGGGCACTGCGGGATGGGGGCTGGAAGTGGCAGCTTCTGAGCCTGGCGGGCACAGCGGTCCCGAGACGGCGCGGTAGGGACCCCGGCTGCACGCTACTGAAGGCGCTGCCCTCAGGGCCAAGACCGAGCGCCCCGTTTTAAGCACAGTTTTGCTAAAGAAATAAAAGACCCGGAGCGCCACCCCCTAGGTCTGCGTCCTGGGATCCAGGGGGACCCAGGACCCCGGGGAACGGAGATGGAGGCGCGTGGCGGTGCCAGGGGTCTTCGCAATCACTCTCGGTAATCCGAGCGGGCTGGGGGCTCGGGCACTCCCGCAGTGACAGCTCCGGGACACCAGAGGGCGCCGCGCGCACAGCTTGCTTTCGCCGCGAGCCGGGGACCGGCGGGGACTTGGGGGCCTCCGGGAGGCGAGGGACGGAAGCGAGGCTTCACTTGCCCTCCCGTCCGCCTGAACCACCGCCCCCTCCACCCACGCCCCCGGTAGCGCGCGACCCCGGAGCTCCCTCTGCAGCCCACAGGGAGAGGCCTGCGCTTCTCGAAACATCGGATCAGGTAACCTCTGCTAACAAGCTGGCAAAACGCAAATGAAGGAGGGGGAAGCATCCATAACACCCACGGGAGCTCAAGCAAATGTCATTTTTAAACGGCTGAGAATGAGCAATTGCCATCAGACCCCATCCTGCCGCACCTCGCAAATCCCTTAGCGCTGGCTCTGTCCTGAGGAATGTACCCCACCTCAGAGATGCCAGGTGCCACCCACCAAGGAGGCGTCCGCTAAGGACTGCATCACAGTCATCCGAAAAGCACCTACTATTGTACTTGCCACTGTCGCTCTGAGCACTTGCACATCAATCATTCTATTTAATCCTCAAAACTATCCCACCAGGCATTCTCAGCCTGACTTTACAGAGGCAGAAACTGTAGCTCAGAAGGGGTATAGGATCTGTTCAAGTTCACAGAAAAACCGTGTATTTTTCATGGTCCACACCGCCTCCCTGATGGGGAACACAGCTGGCCAAATGACTGCTTACACAATTCTTCAATCCAGCAAGAAATACTGGAGCTAAAAGGTATGCATATGAGTTTTTAAAAATAACTCAGGCTCTTAATTCCTTTTCACTTGGAAATAACCCCCAAACCTTCCTCTGGTGTCCTTTGAATGCAGTATCTCAGACTGACTGAAGTAAGCCTTCCCCACTTGAGTTAGGAAGTGATCGCCCACACCAGGAGCCATAGTGGCCCCAGACACCCAGAGTCCTTTAGACTCTCAGGCCTGGCTTCCTGCCAACATTTGCAAGATCTGCTTTCTGGGCACAGAATGGAAAAGCATCCAATAAGTGGTCCAGAGGTATCACTAAACACATTGGCATAAACTACTGATGCCAGGATCTTACCTCCTTCCAGAAGCTTTTTCAGCCCACATTAATTTCTGTCTCTGATCTCCTCCTAGTACTTAATGTAGGAGCCACCCTGTAGCGACTTGCTTGTTTCCATGTCCTGTTCTCTGATTCTCTTGTGTGTGTCTGTCTCCACAGAGAGCTGGCAAGAACCACGGGAGCAAAGGCCATGTCAGCACTGGACAACCAGTAGCTCTTGGGGACTTGTGAAACTGAATTAGGGCCGCATCTCTACTCACAACATCTATCACTTTCCACCAATTAAACAAGGTGGCCCTGTCTGCTTTTTCGTCTAGTTTGGGGGTTTGTTTATTTGAAACACTGATGCCTGCTGACAGGTAGAGTTTATAAAAAGACAACAGTAATGGTGAAAAGGTGAATTATTTCCTTGGCATGATGTAATGTTCACTGTGTCCTCTCTTCTTGTTTGGATCCCTGTTTCATCTTTCTTTCACAGCTGTATTTTGATAACAGGTACTCACTATGCTATAGAAAACCAAAATACAAATGAATATTAATAGGAGACACCACTGTCTGGCGAATTCCCATCTTCTCCACCATTTGCTAGTAACGCACTTCAAGCAGAGTGCTGTGTAGCAATCAGATGCGCTGGGCTGGATGTCTCTCCCTCTCTCACAATGCAGTAGCCAAACAGGCTGTTACTGATAAGAAATGGAAAGATGGGCGGTGAGGAGGAGGAAGCAAGAACTGATAAGGAAACGTGATGAAAAAGGGGTGCTGGAAACTGGGAAGGCAGCAAGGCAGTATGTCTGTTGTGTGTAATCAGTCACTCAGTCGTGTCCAACTGTCTGCGACCCCAGGGACTGTAACCCACCAGTCTTCTCTGTCCATGGGATTTCCCCGGCAAGAATACTGGAGTGGGTTGCCATTTTCCTTCTCCAGGGGATATTCCCGACCCAGGGATGGAACCCGCATCTCCCGCATTGCAGGCAGATTCTTTACTATCTGAACCACCAGGGAAGTCCCAGTATGTATAGACAGAACCCCATAACTTGAAAGATGAAGTGCTATGCACTGAATATTTGTGTCCCTCCCCCCAGATTCATATGTCAGAATCCTAACCCCCAATGTGATGGTGTTGGGAGGTAGGGTCTTGGGGAGATGCTCAGGTCACAGAGGTGGAGGCCCCATGAATGAGGTTAGTGCCCTTATAAAAGACCCCAGAGAGCAGTCTCATTCCTTATACCATGTGAGGACACAGTGAAAAGAGAGCAGTCTCTGCACCAGGAGGCAGGCTCTCACCAGACACTGAATCTATTGCTGCCTTGATCTTGGACTTCCCAGCCTCCAGAACCATGAGAAATTAATTTCTGCTGTTTTTTTTTTTCATTATGGCAGCTCAAAATAATATACAGACCCAAATAGTTGGCACTTCTTGCTAGACCAGGTATGCCACCCAAGCAGCTCCTTTCAAAATGCACACATTTGCAGAAGCTTCGGAGTTTCCAGATCCACCCCACCATGCTGCCTCAGCTTGAAAATGAGTTCCTCAGGCTAGCTAGGTACTTTGAAGTGAAAAGGACAAGGAGAATTTCATTCAGGATCCATTCTAGTTAATAATCCCCAGTGGCTGCTAACATCACAAAGAGTGAGATGACCACACAACACGCATCTCCTAACAGAGGCACATGACACCATCTCTGTGGAAGTCTTGCTGAAAGGCAAATGTGAGTCTGATCAAACATCAATCCAGCTACCCATTTACAGGAAAAACAGAGGACAGAGGAACATGTTAAAAGACATCATGGGGATGCAATCAGCAATATCCAGACTCCCAGAAACTCTACATAACAAATGATCTCATTTCTTCAACAAATAAATTGGAGAGCAAGAAGGAGAGAAGATATGGGGAAACCTGTAGATTAAAAAGCTTAAATAGGGGATTCCCTAGCAGTCCAATGGTTAAGACTCCAAAGCAGCAGGCATGAGTTCGATCCATGGTCAAGGAACTAAGATTCTCGCATGCCACACAGCATGGCCCAAAAAAGTCATTAAAAAATCTTAAATACATATCAAGCAATTGCAGTGTGTAGATCATAATTAGAACCTGATTCTAACAAAATATATAACTAACAAAATCCCATAGCATCTGAGAGATGATTGGAAACTTTAATCTCATTGGAGAGCTTAGGGTATTAAAGAATTATTATTAATTGGTTTACATGTGGTAATGGTGGTGTGTCTGTGACTGTTTTTAAGACTCCCATGCTTGATCTAGATCTACATATCCAAGTATTTACAGATGAAATGATAATATCTGAGATTGGCTTCAAAATGTTCTAGGGGTGAATATTTATAATAGTATTATTCATAACAGACAAAAAGTAGAAACAACTCAAATGCCCATCAGGTGGTAAATGGAGAAGCAAAATGTGATATGTCCATACGATGGAATCAATTCAGTTCAGTCGCTCAGTCATGTCCAACTCTTTGCGACCCCATGAATCACAGCATGCCAGGCCTCCCTGTCCATCACCAACTCCCGGAGTTTATCCAAACTTATGTCCATCGAGTTGGTGATGCCATCCAGCCATCTTATCCTCTGTCGTCCCCTTCTCCTCCTGACCCCAATCCCTACAATGAAATACTATTCAGCAATTAAAAATGTATGAAGAGCTGATACACGCCACAGCTTCAAAAACATTATGCCACATGTAGAAAGCTAGAAGCAAAACCTGCATAT